>NW_005370960.1:1535832-1538187 GCF_000412655.1 Myotis brandtii
CCTGCAGCTGGCAGGCCCAGGACGCGGGGTCTCTAGAGGGGCCTCCAAGGGGCCTCCAGGGCGGGGCCTGTGAGGCGACCGTCGCTGGATCCCCTCCGTCTCACGGAGCGGAAACGGGACAGAGGAGTGCCAAGGGTTCCCCGGGGCTGGCAGCCCTCCAGGGGCTGATGGGGCCCCAAACCCTAACTGGCCACCCCCAGGCATCCTCCCTCAGGGCACAGCTTGGGGCCCAGGGAACCAGCCCCCTCATGCAGGGGAGGGAGCGGTGATGCTGGGAAGAGAACCACCAGCACAGCCCAGGAGGCACCACGCAGTGCGACCTGGGGCCTGAGCCAGGGTGGGTGGGGCCAGCTGGGGGGGGGCCTGGGTCAGGTGTGAGTGTGGGCCTGGGTCAGGTGAGAGGGTGGGGCCGGGCCAGGTGTGAGGGGGGGCCGGGCCAGGTGTGAGGGGGGGCCGGGCCAGGTGTGAGGGGGGGCCGGGCCAGGTGTGAGGGGGGGCCGGGCCAGGTGTGAGGGGGGGCCGGGCCAGGTGTGAGGGGGGGCCGGGCCAGGTGTGAGGGGGGGCCGGGCCAGGTGTGAGGGGGGGCCGGGCCAGGTGTGAGGGGGGGCCGGGCCAGGTGTGAGGGGGGGCCGGGCCAGGTGTGAGGGGGGGCCGGGCCAGGTGTGAGGGGGGGCCGGGCCAGGTGTGAGGGGGGGCCGGGCCAGGTGTGAGGGGGGGCCGGGCCAGGTGTGAGGGGGGGCCGGGCCAGGTGTGAGGGGGGGCCGGGCCAGGTGTGAGGGGGGGCCGGGCCAGGTGTGAGGGGGGGCCGGGCCAGGTGTGAGGGGGGGCCGGGCCAGGTGTGAGGGGGGGCCGGGCCAGGTGTGAGGGGGGGCCGGGCCAGGTGTGAGGGGGGGCCGGGCCAGGTGTGAGGGGGGGCCGGGCCAGGTGTGAGGGGGGGCCGGGCCAGGTGTGAGGGGGGGCCGGGCCAGGTGTGAGGGGGGGCCGGGCCAGGTGTGAGGGGGGGCCGGGCCAGGTGTGAGGGGGGGCCGGGCCAGGTGTGAGGGGGGGCCGGGCCAGGTGTGAGGGGGGGCCGGGCCAGGTGTGAGGGGGGGCCGGGCCAGGTGTGAGGGGGGGCCGGGCCAGGTGTGAGGGGGGGCCGGGCCAGGTGTGAGGGGGGGCCGGGCCAGGTGTGAGGGGGGGCCGGGCCAGGTGTGAGGGGGGGCCGGGCCAGGTGTGAGGGGGGGCCGGGCCAGGTGTGAGGGGGGGCCGGGCCAGGTGTGAGGGGGGGCCGGGCCAGGTGTGAGGGGGGGCCGGGCCAGGTGTGAGGGGGGGCCGGGCCAGGTGTGAGGGGGGGCCGGGCCAGGTGTGAGGGGGGGCCGGGCCAGGTGTGAGGGGGGGCCGGGCCAGGTGTGAGGGGGGGCCGGGCCAGGTGTGAGGGGGGGCCGGGCCAGGTGTGAGGGGGGGCCGGGCCAGGTGTGAGGGGGGGCCGGGCCAGGTGTGAGGGGGGGCCGGGCCAGGTGTGAGGGTGGGGCCGGGCCAGGTGTGAGTGTGGGGCCGGGTCCCAGGGCCGGGCTCACCTTGCTCTCCGTGGCCAGGACCACCAGGCAGCAGGCCTCCACGGGCCCCACTCCACTCTCGGACAGGGAGCCTGTGGCGAGGCCTCTGGAACTTTCCGCACACAGACTCTGGCTGGGGGAGATGCCGGGGTCCTGGGCTGAGAAGTCGACATGGTGGCAGGTGAGGGCAGGCGGGGCCTCCACAGCAGGCTCTCAGGGGACACGCCCCGCGCCTTCCCCCACCTGCTCTCAGCAAAGACAAGGACAGGCGAGCAGCCCCCTTCCATGCCCACTGAGGCCCCCACGTGACCGCCCAGAGCCCTCGCAATGGCGGCACCAATGGCTGAGCGGACACTGAACTGCTGGCTCAGCCTCTCTGATCACAGGGGGTGCTGGCAGGGCTCCCCAACATACGGTCCTGACGGGGGAGCGCAGGCCCAGGGCAGGTCGGGGACCGAGTCCAGGTCGGGGCCCAGGCCAGGAGCCCTGCCCATGTCCCTGAAGCCCACTGGGTCCGACCAGCTGGGGTGTCTCACATCTGTGGGCGGCGCCGACCTGGGACCCCACACACCTTGGGGCAGAGGCTGTGCTCGACGGGCAGCTGGCCCTGGGGGGCCGGGAGGGGGCCCCACTGCCAGGAGAGGCTGCAGAAGGTCCGAGTCCCCTCGGGGGACCACGCAGATCCCACGGCTCGAGAGGCCCTGAGGGTCTGGCCTCACCTCTGCACCCAGCTTTGGAGAGCCGCGGGCCAAGGCAGGGCCCCCCAGCCTCAGGCTGCCCACGTGGGGCCCTGCCAGGCCTGGGTGCCACAGGACACCCC
>NW_005370960.1:1538334-1540907 GCF_000412655.1 Myotis brandtii
CACCCCCCTCGCCCAGGCCCCCACCTGTCTTCAGGACCACCAAGTGCGAGGCGTCGTCCCGCACGTAGGACACGGCGGCGATGTCGTGGATGGGCACCCGCAGGATGGTGTCCTCGCCGTCCCGCCAGGCCAGCTTGACGTTGTAGGCCGACAGGCTGATGACCGCGTCGTGCTCCTGCGTCAGGTGTCCGGGCAGCTGGTGGGCTCTCTGGAGGGGACACGGGCGTCAGGTCGCGGAGGCCAGAGGCCTGAGCCCCGCCCGCTGCCCCTGGGGCTGGGTGTTTAGAAAACGCTCATTGTGAACAGCCAGCACCTCACCAAGTGCGAGGCGTCGTCCCGCACGTAGGACACGGCGGCGATGTCGTGGATGGGCACCCGCAGGATGGTGTCCTCGCCGTCCCGCCAGGCCAGCTTGACGTTGTAGGCCGACAGGCTGATGACCGCGTCGTGCTCCTGCGTCAGGTGTCCGGGCAGCTGGTGGGCTCTCTGGAGGGGACACGTGTTTAGAAAACGCTCATTGTGAACAGCCAGCACCTCGAGGGGCAGGTCTGGGGACAAATGCACGTTCAGACCGAGGAGCCAATGCGGTGGCACCGGGTCTGACCGTGAAGGCCCAGCTCAGAGGACCAGGAGCTGCTGCCAGAGCGTAAGGGTCAGAGGTCAGGGTTAGGAGGTGACGCAGGCCGAGGGTCGGAGGTCAGGGTTAGGAGGTGACGCAGGCTGAGGGTCAGAGGTCAGGGTTAGCAGGTGACGCAGGCCGAGGGTCGGAGGTCAGGGTTAGGAGGTGACACAGGCCGAGGGTCGGAGGTCAGGGTTAGGAGGTGACACAGGCTGAGGGTCGGAGGTCAGGGTTAGCAGGTGATGCAGGCTGAGGGTCGGAGGTCAGGGTTAGGAGGTGATGCAGGCTGAGGGTCGGAGGTCAGGGTTAGCAGGTGATGCAGGCTGAGGGTCGGAGGTCAGGGCTAGGAGGTGACGCAGGCCGAGGGTCAGAGGTCAGGGTTAGGAGGTGATGCAGGCTGAGGGTCGGAGGTCAGGGTTAGCAGGTGATGCAGGCTGAGGGTCGGAGGTCAGGGCTAGGAGGTGCCGCAGGCCGAGGGTGGGCGGTGGAAGGAGGGTCACCTTGGCGTTGTCTATGAAGTGCAGGATCTCAGTCCGACTGGACGGGTTCAGGTACCCTGGGATGGACGTTAACTGACCTAAGTACTGAGCGAGACAGGGAGAGGCCGTGAGAGGGTCAGCCAGCGGTGCTGCCCGGCTTCACGCGGTCACAAAGCCGGTCGCCGCACCACGGCCCACACGCAAGCGTCCCCATCTCCCACTCGCACACGCAGGTCGCGGTCCCAACAGGGGACCTGGACGCCGCCCCTGGTCATCGGGCCAAGAGCTCAGAGGTCCCCGTCCTGCCTCACAAGAAAACCCCACAACCAGACAATCAGCACGTCCTCTCGGTTCTGGGGCCACCAGAGAGCAGGGCGCAGAGGTCACAGCCCCCACAGGCCCCCCACCCAAACCCCGCAGGAGGGAGCTGACCACGTGCTGAGCACTGGCCTGGCCGAGGCCGAGACCAACGCTGAGGGGCAGGCGCAACAACAACAACAAATGGACGCGCGGCTTCGCGAGCGTTTAGATGAGCGCATCAGGGGACGCTCCCACGGGAACGGCGCCGCCGGCAGGTCACCCGAGCCTCTGGGAGCAGCAGCCGGGCCTCCCGTTCCTCCTTTACAAACTGGCAGCCGCCCCCGGAACGCAGAACGAGCTCGTCGGCACCTGCACAGGGTCCTGCTGGGACCCGGCGTGTGTCCAGCTGCGTGTCCGCCCTGAGCCCGTCTGTCACCCGCTCCGACCCGTGGTGCCCACAGCACGGCGCCCGCATCGGCACAGGAACCGGCCTTGCTTGGCTACCCGAGTGGGGCACCCAAGTGTTGGCTTTAAGCCAGGGGTCCTCAAACTTTTTAAACAGGGGGCCAGTTCACTGTCCCTCAGACCGTTGGAGGGCCGGACTATAGTTTAAAAAAAAACTATGAACAAATTCCTATGCACACAGCGGCGGCATTATTTTGAAGTAAAAAAACAAAACGGGAACAAATACAATATTTGTATTTGCATATGGCCCGAGGGCCGTAGTTTGAGGACCCCTGGCCAAGACTGTAGCTTCTCTTCATTACTGTATCACCAACAGCTAGTGCTGGGTCACTTGTATAATAAAGTCTCAGTAACATTTTTGGGCGGCAAAAACACCCGGCGGGCCGGATAAATGTTTTCGGCGGGCCGCATGTGGCCCGCGGGCCATAGTTTGAGGACCCCTGCTTTAAGCGATGGAAACGGCGTGTTCTGAGCTCCGGCCCCGGCTCCCTGACCACGGCATCTCCTTCCTTCTCCCGCCTCCTGAGCTGCACTGTTGCTCACCTGCTCCCACCGAGTTGGGGGTCCATCCAGTGCCCCGGGCACAGGCTTTGACACCCCGAGACCTGCGTCTGGGCTGTGCCCACCAGGCAGGCAGCCCTAACCCTTGACAAGCCGAGAAGCGGCGCTCACCACCGTGGGGAGAGCCTGGAGGGGCCGACAGGAGCCCG
>NW_005370960.1:1540997-1541631 GCF_000412655.1 Myotis brandtii
ACAGCACCACCGTGTGCAGGGGCCGCCGCTCCGTCACCTTCTCGTGCGCCTTCTTGTCTCGGCTCTTTTCTCCTTTGAGGAAGACCCGCTTGAACGGCGACACGAGGCCAGGCTGCGGGCAGAGACGGCAGCGGCTGGAGCCATCGCTGGCACAGGCTCTGCGAGAAGTGGCCGCGCTGGGACCGGGGCTGTGCCGACTCCAGGAGGAGGGCCAGGCACCACGCGGGGTGGGCCGGGCCTTCACCTGCTCTCAGGCACTTGGAAGGTCAAGGGCCGATTCCCAGCGGCCAGAAGAGGGCGGAAAGAGGAGACTCCCCCGGACAACACAGGCGCAGCGTCTCCCAAGCCTGGGCTCACTCCCCTCCAGGGCCTGAGAGGCAGGCAGGTCCAACATTTATTAAAACTCTCATTGAGCCCTAACTGGTTTGGCTCAGTGGATAGAGCATCAGCCTGCGGACTCAAGGGTCCCGGGTTCGATTCCGGTCAAGGGCATGTACCTTGGTTGCGGGCACATCCCCAGTGGGGAGTGTGCAGGAGGCAGCTGATCGATGTTTCTCTCTCATCGATGTTTCTAACTCTCTATCCCTCTCCCTTCCTCTCTGTAAAAAATCAATAAAATATATTTTTTTAAAAA
>NW_005370960.1:1542844-1543461 GCF_000412655.1 Myotis brandtii
GGGCGGCAGGGACAGAGCTCCGGGCGGGGCCCACGCTGTGGGTGCGCCCTCTCTGACCTCTCTCCGAAGTCATGTTCCACCTCAGGTCTGGGTCCTCGCTGACCGAGAGCCCAGGCCCAGCAGCTGACACCCGAGCCCTCATTCCCGAGCTCAGATGCACGAGCCCAGCGGGCACACACGGCTCCTCGCCTCGCCGCCGTCTGCTCGGAGACGGGTTCTCAGCCCCGACCACGCCTGCAATCAAAATACATACCTTTGACCAGAATCAAACCCGGAACCCTGCAGTCCCAGGCTGACGTTCTAGCCACCGAGCCAAACCGGTTAGGGCTAAAACATATTTTTTTAAGAAGAACTGAAAATCTCTTTTTAATGGAACAAAGTGTTTGTAGCCCTGCAATTACTCATCTTCACTCAACAAGCATTTTTACTGGGCGCTCAGGTTCCTCATCACCAAAATGCTCTTGTAACCTTTGACCCCAAAAGACAAAAGGACCCACTCAGCCCCGGAAGGACAGGACACTCTGATGGGGCCGGGGACCAAAGGAGGCCTCTGTCCGGAGCTACGAGGCCTCACCCGCCCTCAGACCTGCAGGTGCGCCCCCCCCCAGCCACGGCGT
>NW_005370960.1:1543843-1553983 GCF_000412655.1 Myotis brandtii
CGTCCGTGGGGAGACTCCGCAGGGGAGCGGGCCCCCCCTCTGTGGGCAGGCACTGTGCTCCCCGGCTCCCTCGGCCGACTGGGCTGAGTTACGGCCACATGGTGACCCTCCCCCGACACTGGTGACGGCCCGGAAGGACGGAACCACAGCTTCCGTCTGCTTCCAGCTCAAAATAACGACAGGAGGCAGCACCCGGCACCGGGGCCCATCCGGAAAGGGCCGTCACCCACGCGCCCCTCGGGACAAGTGCGCGTGCGCTGCCTCCTCACACGTCTGGGGGCCCCTGACCCGTCTTCTCCTGGGACCGCCGGTCCCCACCTGCCCGTCTGTCTCTGGCCACCGGCCTCTTTCTATCTTTGAAAACTCTGCCCTCGGGAGAGCTACCTTCTGCTTCATCGCTGGCAAATATTTTCCCTGACTTTTCTTTCATGCATGTTCACGTTATTAGACCCTTGGCCACCACCCTCCCGCCTCAGGGTTTTGGGGGAACAGGGAGGAAAGCTTCCCGTCCCCCAGGTTGCTGAAGGCCCGCCCATGTTTGTACACAGATGGCCAGTCGGTTTTCACTCACGTCTGACCGACTGCGGCTCACCCTGCTGCCCACTGGGGCGCACAGACCCCCGGCAGCGGCCCTCCCGCCCCTCGGCCTCATGGGGAGCAGAGCCCCTCCCGTTCCTGCGGGATCCGCACCCGGCGCCCGGCTGTGGGGCACCCTCCTGTTTTCTCAGGTTTCCTGGGGTTCTTCCCTGTTTGTAACACAAATGAGCAGTAAGTGGTCTGGTTCCAGAAAAAGCCTGATTTTTATTGGGGTCACATCATAAATTAACTCAGAGACGGACACCAGAAGCGAGGGCACCGCAGTCCCACACTGCTGGCCGGGTCAGGCCTCGCCCAGGCGGGTCAGGACCCTGAAGGCCGTGCTGTCTGCATGACGCTCGCGACTGCCCACAGCCCAGCGCACTGGACACCATGGCCAAGGCGCCGCCGGGCTCCCTGCTGGGACGGACGCATTTGCATCACGCACGTAGTCAGACCACAGTGAACTGTGTGTGGCACGTGCCTCGAAAGGCACCAGGAAGCCAGGTGGCTGATGGACGGGCAGAGGGGTCAGAAGACAGGCAGACACAGGATAGAGCAGGCGCAGCCAACGCTGATGGCTGATCGAGGTGGCGGGCGTAGGGGTATTTGCTGTAAAATTCTTTCAACTTTGATGTAGTCAAGATTTTTCATAACAAAATGGGGGGGGGGGGGAGAGAGCAGGCTGGCTGCACACCCCCCGCCCAAGGAGGGGGCTGGAGACTCCGTCAGGGGAGGATCTGGAGCGAAACCGGAGGTGGGTCTGCCATCGAGGGCAGCGGCAGGCGGGCCTGGGCTGCTGTGTGCACCTCAAACAGGAATGTGCCAGCTCTTTCGAGTGACACACCAACTGGGGTGGTGACCGTCAGACACAGCCAGACCGACGCACTTCCTGGCAGGTGACCGCAGTCTGTGCGAGGCGTGCAACTGGTAACACGTACCCCGCGTGCAGACGAATATCCGGGACCACACCCGGCCTCGGAGTCAAAGGTCATGACACAGGAGGCATGGTAAGTGTCTGGGAATGGCGAGCATGGAATCTTAAACTGCAGAAGGAGTAATGGAGCCAGATTAGGGAAGTTTCTCTTTCCTCTCACAGTAACACACAGGAGGACGGCACCGCCCACCCGAGAGAGACCCACCCGGGTCTCCCTGAACAGCAGCGACACCGGGTCAGGCCGACGGTCCTCGCATTTCGGACTCACTGCCTTCCCTCCTCCTGGGCTACCAGCCACCCCCAGTTCACCACCCTAAGCCTCAGACAAAAGCCCAAATCCACCCTCCCACTTAGCAAGGATTCTTTTCACCGCACGCGCCTAATGCCTGCCTGCGATCAGGCGCCTAATCTAATTATCCCACAGACCAATGCTCAGCCCGGGAAACTGTAACGTGTGGGTCCCCGGGAAACTGTAACGTGTGGGAACTGGGAAACTGTAACGGGTGGTAACTGGGGAAACTGTAACGTGTGGGCCCCGGGAACCGGAAACGTGGGGGAACTGGGAAACTGTAACGTGTGGGTCCCGGGGAAACTGTAACGTGTGGGAACCTGGAAACTGTAACGTGTGGGTCCCGGGGAAACTGTAACGTGTGGGAACCTGGAAACTGTAACGTGTGGGTCCCGGGGAAACTGTAACGTGTGGGAACCTGGAAACTGTAACGTGTGGGTCCCGGGGAAACTGTAACGTGTGGGAACCTGGAAACTGTAACGTGTGGGTCCCGGGGAAACTGTAACGTGTGGGAACCTGGAAACTGTAACGTGTGGGTCCCGGGGAAACTGTAACGTGTGGGAACCTGGAAACTGTAACGTGTGGGTCCCGGGGAAACTGTAACGTGTGGGAACCTGGAAACTGTAACGTGTGGGTCCCGGGGAAACTGTAACGTGTGGGAACCTGGAAACTGTAACGTGTGGGTCCCGGGGAAACTGTAACGTGTGGGAACCTGGAAACTGTAACGTGTGGGTCCCGGGGAAACTGTAACGTGTGGGAACCTGGAAACTGTAACGTGTGGGTCCCGGGGAAACTGTAACGTGTGGGAACCTGGAAACTGTAACGTGTGGGTCCCGGGGAAACTGTAACGTGTGGGAACCTGGAAACTGTAACGTGTGGGTCCCGGGGAAACTGTAACGTGTGGGAACCTGGAAACTGTAACGTGTGGGTCCCGGGGAAACTGTAACGTGTGGGAACCTGGAAACTGTAACGTGTGGGTCCCGGGGAAACTGTAACGTGTGGGAACCTGGAAACTGTAACGTGTGGGTCCCGGGGAAACTGTAACGTGTGGGAACCTGGAAACTGTAACGTGTGGGTCCCGGGGAAACTGTAACGTGTGGGAACCTGGAAACTGTAACGTGTGGGTCCCGGGGAAACTGTAACGTGTGGGAACCTGGAAACTGTAACGTGTGGGTCCCGGGGAAACTGTAACGTGTGGGAACCTGGAAACTGTAACGTGTGGGTCCCGGGGAAACTGTAACGTGTGGGAACCTGGAAACTGTAACGTGTGGGTCCCGGGGAAACTGTAACGTGTGGGAACCTGGAAACTGTAACGTGTGGGTCCCGGGGAAACTGTAACGTGTGGGAACCTGGAAACTGTAACGTGTGGGTCCCGGGGAAACTGTAACGTGTGGGAACCTGGAAACTGTAACGTGTGGGTCCCGGGGAAACTGTAACGTGTGGGAACCTGGAAACTGTAACGTGTGGGTCCCGGGGAAACTGTAACGTGTGGGAACCTGGAAACTGTAACGTGTGGGTCCCGGGGAAACTGTAACGTGTGGGAACCTGGAAACTGTAACGTGTGGGTCCCGGGGAAACTGTAACGTGTGGGAACCTGGAAACTGTAACGTGTGGGTCCCGGGGAAACTGTAACGTGTGGGAACCTGGAAACTGTAACGTGTGGGTCCCGGGGAAACTGTAACGTGTGGGAACCTGGAAACTGTAACGTGTGGGTCCCGGGGAAACTGTAACGTGTGGGAACCTGGAAACTGTAACGTGTGGGTCCCGGGGAAACTGTAACGTGTGGGAACCTGGAAACTGTAACGTGTGGGTCCCGGGGAAACTGTAACGTGTGGGAACCTGGAAACTGTAACGTGTGGGTCCCGGGGAAACTGTAACGTGTGGGAACCTGGAAACTGTAACGTGTGGGTCCCGGGGAAACTGTAACGTGTGGGAACCTGGAAACTGTAACGTGTGGGTCCCGGGGAAACTGTAACGTGTGGGAACCTGGAAACTGTAACGTGTGGGTCCCGGGGAAACTGTAACGTGTGGGAACCTGGAAACTGTAACGTGTGGGTCCCGGGGAAACTGTAACGTGTGGGAACCTGGAAACTGTAACGTGTGGGTCCCGGGGAAACTGTAACGTGTGGGAACCTGGAAACTGTAACGTGTGGGTCCCGGGGAAACTGTAACGTGTGGGAACCTGGAAACTGTAACGTGTGGGTCCCGGGGAAACTGTAACGTGTGGGAACCTGGAAACTGTAACGTGTGGGTCCCGGGGAAACTGTAACGTGTGGGAACCTGGAAACTGTAACGTGTGGGTCCCGGGGAAACTGTAACGTGTGGGAACCTGGAAACTGTAACGTGTGGGTCCCGGGGAAACTGTAACGTGTGGGAACCTGGAAACTGTAACGTGTGGGTCCCGGGGAAACTGTAACGTGTGGGAACCTGGAAACTGTAACGTGTGGGTCCCGGGGAAACTGTAACGTGTGGGAACCTGGAAACTGTAACGTGTGGGTCCCGGGGAAACTGTAACGTGTGGGAACCTGGAAACTGTAACGTGTGGGTCCCGGGGAAACTGTAACGTGTGGGAACCTGGAAACTGTAACGTGTGGGTCCCGGGGAAACTGTAACGTGTGGGAACCTGGAAACTGTAACGTGTGGGTCCCGGGGAAACTGTAACGTGTGGGAACCTGGAAACTGTAACGTGTGGGTCCCGGGGAAACTGTAACGTGTGGGAACCTGGAAACTGTAACGTGTGGGTCCCGGGGAAACTGTAACGTGTGGGAACCTGGAAACTGTAACGTGTGGGTCCCGGGGAAACTGTAACGTGTGGGAACCTGGAAACTGTAACGTGTGGGTCCCGGGGAAACTGTAACGTGTGGGAACCTGGAAACTGTAACGTGTGGGTCCCGGGGAAACTGTAACGTGTGGGAACCTGGAAACTGTAACGTGTGGGTCCCGGGGAAACTGTAACGTGTGGGAACCTGGAAACTGTAACGTGTGGGTCCCGGGGAAACTGTAACGTGTGGGAACCTGGAAACTGTAACGTGTGGGTCCCGGGGAAACTGTAACGTGTGGGAACCTGGAAACTGTAACGTGTGGGTCCCGGGGAAACTGTAACGTGTGGGAACCTGGAAACTGTAACGTGTGGGTCCCGGGGAAACTGTAACGTGTGGGAACCTGGAAACTGTAACGTGTGGGTCCCGGGGAAACTGTAACGTGTGGGAACCTGGAAACTGTAACGTGTGGGTCCCGGGGAAACTGTAACGTGTGGGAACCTGGAAACTGTAACGTGTGGGTCCCGGGAACCTGTAACGTGTGAGCACTGCTCCCGGTAGAAAACAGTCTTATATTTCTACCCGAATGACAGGTTCAGTCTCCGACCCTCTCACTGGGACTCAGGACACCCAGTGCCCATGAGGAACAGCGCTGCCCCCACAAGGAGGCACGGGATCGAACAAGACTGAGGTCAGGACAGCCCTTGGGAGCAGGTGGTCCCACGGCTTCTGGTCGCCAGGGCCTGTCTGGTCGATGGAGACCTGTCCCAGCCCAGGGCCACCGCTGCAGACTCCGGTCGCAGCACCGGGATGTCCTGGACTTGCTTCAAAATCACCTGCCGCCCTAGCCCAGCGGGATAGGGGACCAGAGATGGGGCACCCGCAGCCGACACCCCTTCCCTCCAGGGCGTGGAGATGGGTCTGCTCCCGTCCTCGGGCGCCTGCGTGCACGCCCCTGGGCTCCTGGTCCAAGTCTCCTTCAGATAAGGACGCAGGTCCTGTGGGATGGGAGCCACCTGCCGACCTCATTGAACCTTCATCACCTCGTTAAAGGCGGTCTCCAAACACAGACCCAGGCTGAGCTGGGGGGGCCAGGCTTCAACCCCGGAACTCGGGGGGCCACGTCCAGCTCAGCCTGGGAGCGGGGCTGGCGGAGGACACGGTGAGCCAAGCGGGCAATGGTGAGCGGGCCCGGGTGGCATCACACGTTCTCTCTCAGGGTGGGCTCGCTGTCTTCATAACAGAGGTTCCTTCCTCGCTCTTATCAAAGCCCGTTTCCCACGGCCCCGCCTGCCCTGAGCTGGGCTGCGGGTCTGCGGCCCTGAACTCGCGGTCCCCGGCACGTGCCAGGCGACGAGCTCATCGCTCCAGCGGCTCTGGGTCATGGCGGCCCCACGCGTCTGACACACGAGCACTGGCCTTCCTGACGCTGTGTGTGAGCAGCTCACTTTCCAAACAAAATGCCCGGCCTCCGCCCTCTCCCCGGCACCAAGCGCATCAGCGCCCCGAGATCAATGCAGCCGACCCAGACTCAGCCCAGAGCGACCAGGGCAGTCGGGCCACTATCGCGACAGCAACTGCAGGGACAGAAGGCTTGTGGGAGGCACCAGTTCCCTACACTTTCATTCACATGCACACGTTTACACACGTGCTCACCTGTGGAGGTGAGTCTCCAGCTCACACCATCCAACTGCCTGGGAGCTGGAGTCACTGAAGTTTGTTTGTTTATTTTTTTTGGTTAACCCCTAGAGTGCGGGGAGCTGCAGTGTCACTATTAGATGCTAGTAGTTCACTCTTTATTGACAGATGGCACCTAAGTGCAGAAAACAAATGCAGTAAAGGTTTCCTTAAGTTTTTGAATATGTAACTTCAATTACTTGCTATTCATAATTTTTTTCCTAAACTGCTGTAAAATCAGCAAAAATGCCTTGGCAATTTTAGCATAGTTCCTAGGATATTGATTGGCACTCAAAGGGTTAATCCTCACCCCAGGGTATTTTTCCACTGATTTTTAGAGAGTGGCCGGGAGGGAGAGGGAGAGGGAGAGGAAGTGAGAGAAACAATGATGTGAGAGACACACACTGATTGGGTGCCTCCCGCACACACCCTGACCAGGGCCAGGAATCGAACCTACAACCCAGGTTCATGCCCTGGACCAGAAACGGAACCGACCAGCCTGGGGTGCAGAGGCTGGTCTCTAACCACTGAGCAGCTGGCCAGGGCTGGAGTCACAGAAGTTTAACAGGCGCTGGTCTAGGCCAAGCTTCCAATCCTCAGGTGAGCTGGCAGGTCCCGGAGCTGGTGACCTGGGGCCATAACCAGGGGATCTTCTCCCCACTTTTTAAATGGAAATACTCAGAAAGTCACCAACGGAGACCGAATAGTAAGTAACGAACACCCACTGCCGAGTATCCAGCTGTCTCCCTCCCCCTCCAGCTTGAATAACACTCATCGCACAAATCACAGAATTCCGCCTGTAACATCTCAGCATGGACGCCCCTCAGATCAGAACAGGACGGAACACAAATACTAAACACAACACGACTAACAGTAAGCCCTCGTCACCACCTGAGACCCAGCCCTGCCTCCCAGGCACCTCACCCTCCTCTTTCTCATGTGAAGACGGCGATAAACTAGATGGACGCAGGGATGCGTACCGTGTTCAGACTGAAATCCTGGCCACCGGCAGGGCGGCTGCAACCAACAGCAGCTCAAGCGGCAGAAGCCGGTATGGCTCCCACGCAGTGCCACCCGCCCGGCTGCGATCCTCGCCCGAGTCAAATGCTTTTGTAAAATCGTACCCAACCCAACCCAAGTGCACACCTACGTTTCTTACAAAAAGGAGTCACATCCTGACAGGATAGTGTCAAACGCACAAAACTGGGGTTCGCTTGGGAAGGAGGCAGGTGTGTTCTCTAAACCACAAATCAGGACGTGTGGTCTACAAGGCACAAGTCACAGCGGACACTGCACGCAGGAGCGGCCCCAGCAGACTTCTCTGTCCCCATGCTCACCCCACCCCCGCAGGCTCCTCCTGCATCCCCACCACGAGCGTCTTCCATGGGACATGGCAGGGGTTCCAGTTGCCCTCCTCCTATGTGCCAGGGGAGCTGGACCAGAAAGGACAGGGCTGTGCCTGGGAAACTGTAACGTGTGGGTCCCGGGGAAACAAGCACCAACTGTTCCCACACGTTAGTTTCCTGGGACTCACACGTTACAGTCCCTTGAGAAAGGACAGGGCTGTACCTGCGGCCACTTTATATGGAATCCACTGGGTTCTACTGGTTCTCTGGCAGCTTCCTGTCCTGGGAATTAGGCCATGTTAGCACGAGCCTGAATAACTGCTTGACAAGCACCAAGACAAGTGTCCGGAGACCCAAATGAGCCTACCACCCACACCGTTAAAGAGTTAAAGCTGCATTTTTAAAAATATATATTTTTATTGATCTCAGAGAGGAAGGGAAAGGGAGAGAGTTAGAAATATCAAGGATGAGAGAGAATCATCTATTAGCTGCCTCCTGCACACCCCCTACTGGGGATCAAGACCACAACCTGGGCATGTGTCCTTGACCGGAATCAAACCCGGGACCCTTCAGTCCACAGACCAATGCTCTATCCATTGAGCCAAACTGGCCAAGGCAAAGCTGCATTTTTGAGGACGCTACCTTGGGAAGAGAATTTAAAATTCCAACAGGCGCCCTAACCGGTTTGGCTCAGTGGATAGAGCGTCAGCCTGCGGACTGAAAGGTCCCAGGTTCGATTCCGGTCAAGGGCATGTACCTTGGTTGCGGGCACATCCCCAGTGGGGGGTGTGCAGGAGGCAGCTGGTCGATGTTTCTCTCTCATCGATGTTTCTAACTCTCTATCCCTCTCCCTTCCTCTCTGTAAAAAATCAATAACATATATATGTTAAATGTCCAACGGGCCTGGCTATGGTGGCTCGGTGGATTGAGTATCATCCCCTGGACCAAGAGGTCCCAGGTTCGATTCCTAGTCAGGGCACATACCTGGGTTATGGGCTTGATCCCCAGTAGGGGGTGTGCAGGAGGCAGCCAAACGATTATTCTCTCTCATCATTGATGCTTCTATCCCTCTCCCTTCTGAAATCAATAAAAATGTATTTTTTTTAAAATGTCCAACTCTACTTTCATGAAGCTATTGTCATTACTTCTGCTGTTTCAGCTTGAACCTGTGTATGTGGTTTAGTTTATCACGATGAAAACGACATCGCCTGGGGGAGCAGAGCGGGAAGGTTCCGCCGGCTGGCGACCGGCACGGGGCAATAGGTGAAGTGAGTGTGCTGGGTGGTGGCCTGGATAGGAAGCCGCGTCCCAGCGCTCTGGCCGCCTGCGGGAAAATGAGCTGCGAGGCGCAGAAAACAGAGAAAGCGCTCTCCCCGCTCAGGCAACTATGTATCCTCCACCGAGACAATGACTCCCCTGGCGCACAAGGGAACCCATCAGGAACCTCTCCTGCCTGGATCTCTCCACTGGCCACAGCTCCCAAATTCTTGAGTTTTACTGGCTTTTCACTTCTACTCCAAAAGCTCAGGAATGTCTGTTTCCCTCAATATTGCTAAAGGGCGTAATGTTTCTACCAAAGCTGGTAGAAGATTCTAGAAGAAACTCAGCCAGACCCATCCTTCCTGGGTGGGTGCGAACCCGGCAACTCTCCTGAGCAAGGAGGGAGAGTTTGGCCTGAGGCCTGGTGCTCTGCCCGGGGCGGGCCTGGCGCTCTGGGGCCGGAGGGAGCGCGGCCTGAATTCCCTCCAGGGCCTTCTACCAGCTTCGGTCCCCAGCTCTCCTCCTCCGCACACGACCGCTCCAGGCTGGGCCACTGGCTCGGGCGTTCTCCAGACTTAAACAGCTTTGTAGGGAGCTGCTCCCGCACTCCCGTTCCCGCTGACACAGGGCAGAGGCAGCACCACCTGCCCACACGCCCCTTCGCATGCACCTTTGCAAAGCGGGGCACCTTGTCCGGCAGGTGATGGACGAGGGGCACAGCGGGCTCTGACCTAAGACCACAGGGCTGACCAAGGGCTGCTTTAAACTTCAATATGTAAGTGCACACACGCCACACTTCCTACCCGTGGTTCTCAACCTTCCTAACGCCGCGACCCTGTAATACAGTTCCTCATGTTGTGGTGACCCCCAATTTCATTGTTACAAATTGAACATAATTAACGCATAGTGATTAATCACAAAAACAATATGTAATTATATATGTTTTCCGATGGTCCTAGGCGACCCCTGTGAAAGGGTTGTTCGACCCCCAAGGGGTCGCGACCCACAGGTTGAGAACCTACGTGGTAGGTGAGACACTCCGAAGCAGGTTATAAAGCCTGTGTTCGAAAATGACACATCTCACCGACACCCACTTCCCCGGGAACGGCAGCCTACGCTGCGCGCTGTTCGGGCTCCGCGAGAGGATGCGCTTCTGTATCAACTCCTCGGCCCGTCCTCAGAGCCACACCTTAGAAACCGCAGAACCGAGGAGGCTCCGAGCCACCGCGTCCAAAACCCGACTGCGAAACGCCGCGGCCCGAGCCCCCGGGTGGAAGCGGGAGGGAAACGCGTTTG
>NW_005370960.1:1555066-1555778 GCF_000412655.1 Myotis brandtii
GAGGAGGGGCGGGGCCAGCTGGAGGGGCGGGGCTAACCGGAAAGTGAGAGCGAGCCTCCTTTTATTTGTTACCGGGCTTGTTAAACCTGTCGCCTTCCAACGCAGAGGCGTCTGCCTCTCTCCTCAGTGTCCCCGGCCCTCCGCGTAGGAAGCCAGTTTCTAGCCACACCCAGGAAGCTCCCGAGGTTGCTAACTCACACGTCCGCACCGCACCGCACACATCGTGGGAGCTAACAGCCAGCAGAACCGGTGCTTTGCCCGGAAGCACATGGCCGAGCGGAGTCAGGCAGCAGGCCGCTACCTTGCCTCTAAGCCACGCCTCTGTCGGCACGAGCTCTGCAGCACAGACCGTGTAAACCGACCCTCAACCAGCCAGTCTGTCCCCACTGGTTCTCCTCCGAGAGGGATGCATGCCAGCTGCGTGTCCTGCCTCTCGCTCCGCACTGTCCCTGCTCTGCGGGGTGCAGCTGGGCCCCTGGCACTCCCCGGCCTGCAGGAGGTGCTGGGGGCCGTGCAGCTGGAGTCAGGTGACCAGCGGGGCCCCTGCCCTCCCGGGACTTCCTGGACTGTGGGACGAGCCATTAGGGATGTGCGTTCCCTTGAAAAGGGCAGAGACTGGAGTTCTGCAGGCAAAGGGATCCTACTTGGAACAGGGCGGACCAACATCCGCTTTCATTTGCGGGCGCCCCTGCTCTGTTCCTCACAAGGTCAT
>NW_005370960.1:1556292-1568186 GCF_000412655.1 Myotis brandtii
TCCGGCGCCCGAGTGCTGCACCCCCGCCCCGGTTCGGGGACAGTTCTCACCGCCCCTACTTAGGGTCCTTCCTGTGACCCGCAGGGTGTGCCCACCTGCTGAGACCGTGGGAGCCAGGCTGTGTGTGGCAGTGACGTGACGGCACGGATGCCCCCGAGTCCGGTAAGTAGAGCTGGAACGGAGGGGAGTGACATCCATGGATGAGGCTGCCGCTCCGGGACTCCTGGAGGCAACCCACCACCACTCCTGGGCACCGCGTGGCGGGGCGGGGGCTGCAGGCTGCAAGCCTCCAGCGTGCTGGGACCTGGGGTGGCCCTGTGCATTCCTGCCGTGCTTGCGAGAACACTGTGGAACGGTTTGAGGCCTTGCCCTGCTGCGTCCAGAGCGAGGTTATAGAAGTTTCAGACATCGCCTGCTCCCTGGACACTGGACCTGCACTGTCCCGTGGTGACCACTTGCCACATAGGGTTGAACTTAAGTGCAATTTTAAATTCCGTTTTCATTCACCGCAACCACGCTCCAGGTGCCCACTAGCGACACGGGGCAAGTGCCACTGGACTGCAGTGCAGGTCACACAACAGTCATGTGTTTGCAGAAAGCGTTTTGGGCTTTTGATCATATCCTGCACAGCCTCACAGACACTGACAAGAAAGCTCAGGGACCCTGGCCGGTTTGGCTCAAGGGATAGACCGTCGACCTGGTTCCAGGTTCGATTCTGGCCAAGGGCACATGCCTGGGTTGCAGGCTCTATCCCCAGTGCTGGAGGCAGCCGATCAATGATTCTCTCTCATCATTGATGTTTCTATCTCTCTCTCCCTTTCCCTTCCTCTCTGAAATAAAAATATATTCTAAAAAAAACAATACCTTTTAAAAAAAGAAAGCTTGGGGAGTGGAGGCAGGTCGGCTGCTGGGAGTGGGAGTAGGGAGCAGCAAGGGGGACGAGCCCTAACCTGAGGGACTGAGGGTCCAGGAGACAAACCTAGAGAACCACAGGCTAAATTCTGCCGTGCATGGATGGCTGTGGGCTCCGTGTGCTGGGGGAGAGGCGGGCAGTGATGTTGGCTGAAACTCATTAACCCTACACCCAGTTTATGGACCAATATAGTGATTTATTGCTTCAGTAGCACGTTCAAAGGGAGGGGGGGAAATTGACAAAAATAGTGGCTCATCTGGGAATTGTCCTTCACCTCGGGTCTCACCTGTCTGGAGCCCAGGCTCAAAGCTGTGGCTCCGCCTCCTTCCCTGCCAGCCCCTGGGCCCGGTGAGAGGCTCACTGGGTCTGCGGGGGCTTTGGAGAGCGCCCTTCCACTGTCTCCCTGCTCCGCTGCCCCGTTGGGGCGATGAGGCTGGTGCTCTCCAGCTGCCTGGAGACCTGCCCTTGCACCATCTCCTCCTGGGGCTTTGACTCTGGCGTCACCTCAGGCTGTGCCTCCTCCTGGGGCTCCTGGTGGGAGATAGACTTCTTGTCGGAGCTGGGCTCGGTCGTCCGCGAGGCCTCAGGAGTCCGCGAGGCCTCAGGGGTCCGCGAGGCCTCAGGGGTCCGAGAGGCCTCAGGGGTACCTCAGGAGTCCGCGAGGCCTCAGGGGTCCGAGAGGCCTCAGGGGTCCGCGAGGCCTCGGGGGTCCGAGAGTGCCCGGTGGTCTGCGAGGGCTCAGGGGTCCGAGAGTGCTGGGTAGTCATCGAGGCCTCAGGGGTCCGAGAGGGCTCCGGGACCTGCGGGGGCTCAGTGCCCAGGAGGCCTGCCCCCTCCTTGCTGAGGGCTCGGGGCTTGGGCTGCACCCAGACATGGCTGAGGATCTCCTCGATGTGCAGCCGCCGGTTGACGTCGGGCTGCAGCATGCGGTAGATGAGGTCCTTGCACTCGTTCGTCAGGTGCTTGGAGCGCGGGAAGTTGATGCGGTGCTCCTTCTGGATGCGCAGCATCTTCTTGATGTTGGAGTCGTCGTAGGGCATGGAGCCACAGACCATGATGTAGAGGATCACGCCCAGGCTCCAGATGTCGTAGACCTTGGGGTGGTAGGGGATGCCCTGCAGGACCTCGGGGGCCGCGTAGGCCGCCGACCCGCAGAAGGTCTTGCTCAGGATCAGCAGGCCGCTCTCATCCCGCAGGCAGCGCTTGGAGAAGCCGAAGTCGGACAGCTTGATGTTGAAGTCCTTGTCGAGGAGCAGGTTCTCGCACTTGAGGTCTCGGTGGACGATGTCCAGGTCGTGGCAGTACTTGATGGCCAAGGAGAGCTGGTGGAACTTCTTGCGAGCATCGTCTTCGCGCAGGGCTCCCCGGCTTTTGATGAAGTCGAGGAGGTCGCCCTGGACCCCGAGCTCCATGATGATGTAGACCTTGCCCTCTGACGTCTCAAAGATCTCGTAGGTCTTGACGATGGAGCGGTGGTTGAGCATGATCAGAATCTCAATCTCTCGGGGAAGGAACTTCTCCAAGAAGTCTGTGGGGGCTCTCTTGCGGTCAATGATCTTGACCGCCA
This sequence comes from Myotis brandtii, assembly GCF_000412655.1. Classification (NCBI taxonomy): domain Eukaryota; kingdom Metazoa; phylum Chordata; class Mammalia; order Chiroptera; family Vespertilionidae; genus Myotis; species Myotis brandtii. The sequence continues at coordinate 1,558,773 of NW_005370960.1, forward strand.
CGTTGAACTTCAGGCGCTCGGAATACGCGGATTTGACTTTGGCGTATGAGCCCTCTCCCAAATTTATCCCCAGGATGTAGCCTCGTCGCTTGAGGACGGCGGCATCATCCATGGTGCCAGGAGCACCCCGTGCCTCTGAAGCTGCCCTCCGCCCCTGTGAGACATGGGCCAGCGGTGTCCCCGTCTACTGGAGAGTCCTCTGGGCTGGCCGGGCGGCTGTCCCTGCCTCCTGGAGGCCCCAGCTCTGGGGTAGAACGTTCAGCATTGTCCGGTGACTTCAGTGGGTGAAGTCATAAAGGAAGGGTGCCCTGGGGGGCGAGGCTCCGGCTTGAGCCACTGGGACTCAGAACCCAGAAGGCGGACCAGTGGGCTGGAGCCCACGGGAGTGGGGGTGGGGGGACAGGCGGCCTGCAGAGAGTGGTCTCACAGTTGGGGGGGCGGGGGGGGCGCTATGGGGACACATGGTCTGTCCACGCCCAGAGCCGTGGTCGGCAAACTGCAGCTCTTTGGCCCCTTGAGTGTGGCTCTTCCTAAGCCTTAGGAGTACCCTAATTAAGTTAATGATAATGTACCTACCTATATAGTTTAAGTTTAAAAAATTTGGCTCTGTTGACTAATGAGTTTGCCGACCACTGGCCCAGAGGCAGGACTGCTTGTTGAGACGGGCCGGTGGTTGTGGTAGTCGGGGTCCCAGCAGGAGACAGGAACACTCTGGTTGAGGCCACCTGAGGGTCTCCTAGGGGCATCAGCACGAAGGCGGAGCAGGGCGTAGGAAACCCAAATGGCAAGGACATTTCTGGAAGAGAGGGTGACCTTGACAAAGGCAGGGCTGTAGGCGGAGGCCACAGTGACCCCCGCAGGCAAGGAGCTGGGGGTGAACATCCCTGATCATTTCTCCCTTCTTCAGTCTTGGGAGCCCTCGCTGTGTCCACACAGGTGGCCTGCGGGCCCTGCAGCGGGCGGAGCAGGGTGGCAGTGGGTCAGGAAGGGCAGACTTCAGGCCCAGGTCACTGCCTTTAGGAAGTCAGGGCCCTGCCTCTCCTGGCCAGTTTGGCTGGACTCTTCACCTGCTATGCTTCTGTGACGGACCCTGCAAGGGGAACGCTGGCAGGGACTTGGTGCTGTGTGTTCCTCCTGGGGCCTGCACACCCCCAGCCGTGGCTGGGTCCCACGCCAAGTGCCAGCAGCTCCTGGGACGCTGAGGATGGTGCCGGTGGAGGGGCCAGCCTTGGACAGGCGCCCTCTGCTGTGAGCCCTTTTGTCTAGCACCTGCTCGGGCCATGCCCTGAACCCCAGCAGCTCTGGCCTAGCCTTTGGTTTCACCTTGGCCATATCCAGGCAGCGGGCAGTGTGCACCAGACAGCGCAGGCACCACCCCTCGGTCCTCACTGGGAGGCCAAGGCAGACAGCGGCACCTTCTGCTCAAATTCGCTTCTCCGGGCTCATCCAGCCGGAACTGGCAGGTTGCGAGTGGACACCAGGCCTTCAGCCCACCAGACAGGGAGGGGTGCCCTGTGTCCTTGCCTTGATGTGAGGGCTGTTGGGTGCAATCAGGGGTGGGCAGGACGGAAAGAGTGGCCAGCAGGGTCCCACTCTGCCTTCCTTCCAGGGGACTCCTCTCCGGTCTGAGTGAAGACGTTGGACACGCTGGCCTCTGAGAGTGGCCACCAGGAGACACTGGTTTGTCCGTGAGTCTCGTGTTCCTTCGGTTCTGGGGGTGAGGCTCTGGCTGTCCTCCCGGGCAGAGAGCTAGTGTGCCCTTCCGTGGTCAGCGCTTTGGCCCCTGCGGGCAGGGCGCCCAGCTCACCCGCATCGCCTGTGGGGTGGGAGCCGGTGAGCAGTGCTGGTGCTGAAGCCGATGTGACTCACCAGCTGATTCTCGCTGCGGCCTCTGGGCTTCCTCCCAGGAGGGCAACCCTGAGCCTGGCGGGACCCCCTTGTCAGCCTCGGCCTGGGGACTGCTGCGTCCCTGCCCAGCGCATGACACTTGCCGTCCTCGCTCCCCAGTGTCTCAGCCCGGCAGTCCCTGGACTAGAAGAGTCTTCCCTTCAGGGCGTGAGGCTGGCTCCTCCTGGAGCTCAGGTGAGTGTCCCGGGAAGGCTAGCACGGGAGGCTGTGGGCGGACAGCTGCCTGGAGTCGGGGCCCTGGAGTGAGTCTGCCAGGCATTTGCTTGCCTTTGGTTTGGGATTCGACCTGCATCCTTTCCCGGGAGCCTCTAGGTCAGGAGTGGGAGGGAGCCCAGGCGGTTTAAGGCTGCTCTGCCGTGTGCTTTCGTCGCTGAGTTTTCCCAGCAGTTTCTTGTTTTTACAGATGAAGTGGATGCTGGCGGCTGGGTGCCCAGGGAGGTGCCGCCCTCACTGCTCCTCTGCAGGGAGTCGGGTTCCTGGTTCTTGGCTGGTCTTGGGTGGCTCCAGGCCTGGCTTCTGACTGGCATTCTCTGACCCAGGTTTTGGCACTGTGTCTCCGTCTGCTTCCCTCTGGCATCTGAGTGGGAAATGGGTGTTTAATAAACAGGTTCCTAATGAGTGGTCGAGTCCAGCCCGTTTCTCTGCTTTCCAAAGTGCGTGGCACGAAGAGGAAGACGCCTCCTTGAAGGCGCTGGGCCGGGTTGAAGTGCCTCCCTGCCCGCACATGCGCCTCTGCAAACGGGTGGGAGGGGACTGTTCTCGGGACATTGACCTGAGATCCTGGGGTGGGTCCTGCCTCTGTATGGGGCGGGGAAGGCACCTGCAGCGTCGGTTCCATTTGACAAGTGCTGGCTGCAGCCACTGCTGTGCACACAGGTTGGCCCGAGCCCACATGGGAGTGAGGGCCGGGCTGACGGAGCTGGTTTCACATTCACTTGGCTAGTGAGGGTGAATGGGAGGGCACCTGCAGGTCGGTCAGCCACACCGAGGCCCAGAGGAGGGGCCTCCTGACCAACGGGGAGAGAGAGGTGGCCTCAGACCAGCTGGAGCCAGGCCTGCAGGTGCAAAGGGCCAGGCTGTGCTGCCAGCTTGGCACCTCCAGGGGAAAGCATCTTGGAAGTGGTCCAGAGGACAGGAGTGTGGAACAGTGCGGAATCTCGGAGGGAAGGCGGGGGAGGGAGGTGATCAACCAAAGAATTTGTATGCATATATGCATAACCTTTGGAAACAGACAATAGGGTGGCGAAGTGCATGCAGATATGCATAACCCAGGGACGCAGACAGTAGGGTAGTGGGGGTCGGGTGGGAGGCTAATGAGGGGGAAAGGGGGACGTAGGTAGTGTTTTAAACAATAAAGAATTATTAACCCTGACTGGCTTGGCTCAGTGGATAGTGTCGGCCTGCAGACTGAAGGGTCCCGGGTTCGATTCCGGTCAGGGGCACGTGCCCAGGTTGTGGGCTCGATCCCCAGTGGGTGGCGTGCAGAAGGCAGCCGATCAGTGATTCTCATCATTGATGTTTCTTTCTCCCTTCCTCTCTGAAATCAATAAAAATATGTTTTTTAAAAAAAGAAAGTGGTCCAGAGGAGACAGGAGAGGAGCCCTGCTGCCCCCACTCCTGCTGGTTCTACCTGCCCTGCCCCAGCTGCCAGGCCCTGCAGGGAAGCTGAGGGTCAGGCACCACCTGTCTGCCCAGGACAAGCCTGAGGCGAACCCGCCGGCCCACAGGTCAGGCCGGGCCCAGGAAGGGAAGGCCTTGGGTGTTCTGTCACTCCCCTCGGAAATGAGAGTGGGTGGGGCTCCCTCCCCGAAGCTGAAGCTGTCGGGGTGGAGGGCTCGGTGAGGCTCAGTCCAGAGCCGAGGCCTGGAAGCTGTGTCCCTGACCTGAAAATGTTGCCAAGTTGAGGTTTCATTGTTCCTGACGTTCCATGGGGACAGCCTGTCGTCCCTTCTGAGTGTTAATACAGACCCGGGATGCTGACCCCGGGGTTTGGGAAATGAAACTGCCACAGGCCCGCCCAGAACTCCCCAGGTTCTTCCCGGCCTCGAGTTGGAAAGGCCTTCAAAAACACCAGCCCGCGGGGCGCCCCAGGGTGGAGCCACAGGCGCTGCTGGGAGCTCACCTGGTTTACCCGGCACTGGGATAAGCACTTTTCAACTTGATTAAATTTGTATTTGTTTTCAGGTACTTGAGGGGGTGGGAACTTGGCACATGGGCAGGTGATTCCGGCCCCGCTCGCCCTACGGCAGGTCCCAGGCAAAGCGGGTCTTGTCCTTCACACCCTGGCGTCCCCACACCAAGGACTGTTGCTGTCTGGGCCCTGCCCCAAAGGCCAGGGCACGGTGTTTCCCACTGTCACCACGGGGCCCTGTGCCCACCCTGCACCCACCAGGCCAGGTCAGAGCTGACAGCCACGTGGGGTGGGGTGACAGGAATCTTCCCTCTGGGCTGCAGGGGACTCCCTGGGGCGGGACTGGGACCTGGGCGGCCCCTGTTGGGTGAGGGGCTGCTGGGTGAGGGCGGGTGGAGATGGGGTGGGCTTCCTCCGGGGCCAGGAGGAACCTCCCGCCAGCCGGCCCGCACGTTAGGGGCCCGCCCAGGAAGCAGGGGTCAGAGCCCCTCAGGGAGGGAGGCAGCCCCTCCCGGGCCAGAACCCACTTCCTACTTCACCACACGGGGAGGTGGCGGGGAGAACTGTGGGCAGAGGCCGGGCCTGCTCCCTCCGCCCTGCGCCCTGCGCGGGAAGTTGGCGACCGGGCCTGGGCTCTGGGTGCTCCCGGCAGGATGGAGGACGAGGAAGGCTCTGAGTGCGGCAAAGCGGACTTTGTGCTTCTGGACCAGGTCACCATGGAAGACTTCATGGAGAACCTGAAGCTCAGGTGGGCCCAGGCGGCTCCCTGCTCCCCGGTCCCTCCGGGAGCTGGGGTGGGGGGGGGTGGTGGTGGAAGGGGGTGAGGGACACACAGCCACCCAGGCCCCCATCTGGGCCTGGGTCACTGCAGGGGGGCCTGGCAGCCCGGCAGGACTGACCCCTCAGGGCCAGGTGGCTGGCCAGTGCTGGCACCAACTCCCCAGGCCCCTGCCTCCCACACAAGCCATGATTTCCTGCCCAGCACCCAAACCAGCTCCCAGATGGGTGGGCACCACATCCCCCGGGTGGGGCCTGGCTGAGCCCTGGGTGCTCTGAGGGAGTGGGCAGCTGAATGAGTCTTGGGGGGAGTGTGGGGTGCTGCAGGGCACAACTGGGAGCGTGACCTGGGGCCCAGTTTCCAAAGGAGGAGGGCAGAGGGCAGGGAGGAGCGGGATCAGGTGGTGACGGGGCGGGCGGAAGGCAGGCGGCCCCTGGCAGGTTGTGGGGTCGGGGGACAGTGAGCTCTTTCGATGGCACTGAGCCGGGCATGACGGCAGCTCATTCACACGAACCGGCTCATGGGACAGCCTCCCCGGCCCCGGCCCCGTCCCCACCCAGATGCTAAGCCCGGCCACTCAGCCACTCGGGGCACAAGAGAAAGCGTCCGCGAGGGTGCTGGGTGCCGGGAGAGGGTGCAGCCAGGGAACCCCCGCAGTCAGAGGCGAGGCGGCTGAGGAAGAGGAACCCCGATGGGTGCAGGGGAAAGGCAGCTCCCACACACCCCGGGGAGCAGGCACCCTGCTGGTGGCCGGTTCCCCAAGGGCAGGGGTGAGAGGTCAGGATGTGCTGGGGGCTCCCTCCCTGCACCCCTCCCAGGCCCTGCCATCTGGGTGGGGCTGGGCGGGGCTCCTTTCTGCCACTGGGTCCCCGCCCAGGCCCCAGACCAACAGGAAACAGCGGAGGCCCCTCCCTCTGCCTCAGCCCATCTCCTTCCTACCTGCTGGCCCAGGGTGGCTCTGGGCAAGTCCAGTCCCTTCCTAAAATGGGGGCCACTCCTCCTGTGCCATCAGGGCCCATGGAGAGCAGTGGGGTGGGCTCCGGGGGACAGGGCCACCGCCCTCCCTTCTCCCAGGTGGGCAGGGCCCGGGAGCTGGGTTGCTGGGCCTCGCCTGAGGGCTGAGGAGCAGCCCTGCCCCCACCAGGTTCCAGAAGGGCCGCATCTACACCTACATCGGCGAGGTGCTGGTGTCCGTCAACCCCTACCAGGAGCTGCCCCTCTACGGGCCCGAGGCCATCGCCAGGTACCAGGGCCGTGAGCTGTACGAGCGGCCGCCCCACCTGTACGCCGTGGCCAACGCCGCCTACCGGGCGATGAAGCGCAGGGCCAGGGACACCTGCATCGTGATCTCAGGTACCCGCCGGCCCGCAGCTTCGCTTTGGTGGTGGGAGGACACCAGAGGAGAGGGGGGCCAGGCCGCAGGCGCCCATTCTGCCTGTCCGTCTGTCCGTCTGTCCGCAGGGGAGAGCGGGGCGGGGAAGACGGAGGCCAGCAAGCACATCATGCAGTACATCGCGGCCGTCACCAACCCCAGCCAGAGGGCCGAGGTGGAGAGGTGAGGCGGGCTGGGCAGGGACGGGAGAGCGGAGACACCCCTGAGTCCCGGGCAAGGGGAGGTGAGACCCAGCACAGGGGCACCTGCCACGGGGGGGAGAAGGTGGCCTGCCCGGGGGCCCAGCCAGGTACCGGTGAGGCTGGGAGCTGGAAAGCAGGGCTTGCTCCCCAGCCTGGCAGGAGCGGTTTCCTGTGGGGGAACCTGCTCTTCCTGTGACGTGGAGTGACGTGGGGCTGGTGGGGAAGATGCCGCTGAGCACCCGTGGCCAGCGGGAGGTGATCTGGCCTGGCACGGGGCCGGCGGGGCCCTCCAGAGTCTCAGGAGGAAGCGCCGCCCTCAGCCTGCAAGGGAAGCGCGGGCGGGTCTCAGCCCGGGACACCGTAGGATGAACAGGGTCCCCGGCTCGAGGTCTCTGCGATGCAGCCCCACCCTGCACCCCGTTCAGGGTCAAGGACGTGCTGCTCAAGTCCACCTGCGTGCTGGAGGCCTTCGGGAACGCCCGCACCAACCGCAACCACAACTCCAGCCGCTTCGGCAAGTACATGGACATCAACTTCGACTTCAAGGGAGACCCCGTCGGGGGGCACATCCACAGCTACTTGCTGGAGAAGGTGGGTTGGCCCTGGCCAGTTTGGCTCAGTAGGTAGAGCATGGGCCCTTGGACTGAAGGGTCCCTGGTTCGATTCCAGTCAAGGGCACATACCTCGGTTGCAGGCTCTATCCCCCGGCTTGGTCTAGGCATGTGCAGGACGCAGCCAATCAATATGAGTGGATGTGTCTCTCTCACATCGATGTTTCTCTCTCTGTGTCTCTTCCCTTCCCTTCCACTCTTTCTAAAAATCAGCGGAAAAGTATCCTCAGGTGAGGACTAACAAAAATACATAAATATTAATTAGCCTGTATGTTTAAAAACAAAGAAAAGAAAAAAAAGAAAAGAAAAGAAAAAAGGTGGGTTATGCCCTAGCCATTTTGGCTCAGTAGATAAAGTGTCAGCTATGGACTGAAGGGTCCCAGGTTCGATTCTGGTTGAGGGCACATACCTCGGTTGCAGGCTCCTCCATGGTCTGGGCCCTGGTCAGGGCGTGTGTAGGAGGCAACCAATTGATGTTTCTCTCTGTCTTTCCCTCCCTCTTCCACTCTCTCTAAAAATCAATGGAAAAATATCCTTGCGTGAGGCTTAAAATCCTAATATATAAAAAGCCAGGGGCCATCACGACCAAAACAACCAGATGGACGACCAAACAGCAGGCTGCGTGGGGTGACCAGCCCAGCAGGGGGGGCAGTTGGGGGCAACCAGGCCATGGTGGGGGGCAGTTAGGGGTGACCAGGCCGACAGAGGGGGGCAGTTGGGTGTGACCAGACTGGCAGGGGGGCAGTAAGGGGCAACCAGGCCAGCAGGGGGTCGGGGGGAGGCAGTTAGGAGTGACCAGGCCAGCAGGGGGGGCAGTTAGGGTCGATCAGGCAGGCAGGCAGGCAGGCAGGTGAGCGGTTAGGAGCCAGCACTCCCGGATTGTGAGAGGGAGTCGAACATCCCCCAAGGGATCTCGGATTGGAGAGCATTCAGGCTGGGCTGAGGGGGCCCCCCCATGTATGAATTTCGTGCACTGGGCCTCTAGTAAATAAATAAAAAAAGACGTTGAGAGAATTAAGGAGCCGAACTTACCCTTAAAAAAAAAAGAAAGAAAAGAAAAGGTGTTGCCCAGGCCTCCCTCGAGGCCCACGGCCCTGGGGCAGGGACTTACCTTCTTTGATGTCCCAGATGCACAGGGTGGGGCTCCCTCTGTGGCCAGGCCAGCCCCGCTGCTCCCTGCACTGCCTTGGGGCTCTGGGGCCTGTCCCCTGGGGGTCCCTGTCCACCCAGACACGGGCCCAGCTTCCCCTCTCTCCTCAGTCTCGGGTCCTCAAGCAGCACGTGGGTGAGAGGAACTTCCACGTCTTCTATCAGGTGAGCCAGGCAGGCAGGTGGGCAGGCAGGGCAGCCCCTTCCCGCCCCCTCTCGCCCTCTCTCTCTCTGGGGGGGTGGGTTGCCCCGGACACAGCACGCCTGCCTCTGCCCCTGAGGTGCCTTCTGCCTGGACCTGGGAGGTGTCCACAGTGCGTCTGAGCCTGAAGGGGCTCTCCCTGCGCCAGGGCCGTGTCCACGCCGCCACGAGCTCCCCTGGCTGGCGGGGTCACCGGGGCTGAAGGGACCTCTGTGCTGTCCCAGGGCCTGACCCCAGGGTGTGTCCCGCAGGTGCTGCGAGGCTGTGAGGACGCAGAGCTGCAGGACCTGCACCTGCAGAGAAACCCCACCCTGTACAGCTTCACCCGCCAGGGCGCGGGGCTCAGTGTGAGTGGGCACCCGGCGCTCGGGTGCTGGCCGTTGGGGCACCTGCAGGGCCTGGGGGCAGGATGCAGTGGGTGAGCCTGCGCTGGGGTGCTGAGCCCCCTCTCCCCCAGGCCTCGGAGAGCGAGGAGAGGAGCCACCACTGGGCGGTGATGGAGGCCATGCAGGTGATCGGCTTCAGCGCTGAGGAGATGGGGTCTGTGCGCCGGATCCTGGCTGCCATCCTGCACCTGGTGAGCCTGCTGCCTGGGCTGGGCACCTCCACCTGCTGTCCTGTCGTCGCACCGCCCGGGGGGCGGGGGGGAGACTGGCCTCTGACAGTGCAGCCACGGAGCTGCCCCTCCTCCCAGCTGCTTGGGCTGTGGGCTCCCTCGAGACACCCCGAGCCATGGGCCCCGTGTGCCCAGGATGCAGCCCGCAAGCTGCCTGGTCCGTGTCTGGTGGACGAGCCCACACAGCAGGCAAGGGCGTCCCCACCAGGAAGCCGAGCACCGTGTGGCTGGCAGGGAGCCTCTGGCTGCTGGGGGCCCCTCATCTCGGGCTGAGTCCCTGCCATCCCTTGCTCCTCCCCGGCCTGGGCCGTGCAGCCTGACTCTTCCCGGTTTCCCCATCACCAGGGAAATATCGAGTTTGTGGAGATGGAGGAGGGGCACCTGGCTGTGGCCGAGGAGGTGCTGGTGGACCACGTGGCCGAGCTGACGGCCACCCCCCGCGTG
>NW_005370960.1:1568401-1568927 GCF_000412655.1 Myotis brandtii
GCAGGGAAGTCATCGAGAAGGGCCACACCGCGGCCGAGGCCAGCTACGCTCGGGACGCCGGCGCCAAGGTACCCTGGGGACAGGCAGCCTGGGGAGGAACCCAGGAGGCCTTCCTGGGGGAGGCAAAGTCAAACGCAGCCCGAAGCAGCCCAGCTCTCCCCAGGCAGTGTACCAGCGGCTATTTGAATGGGTGGTGAACCGGATCAACAGCGTCATGGAACCCCGGGGCAGGGACGCCCGGCGGGACGGCAAGGACACGGTCATTGGCGTGTTGGACATCTACGGCTTCGAAGTGTTCCCTGTCAACAGGTGGGAGACCCAGCTCTGACCCCAACCGCCAGGGCCCCCCGCTGTCCTGGGGAGCTGGGTTGGCTGGGGAGTAAGATGTCTGGTGTCCGTCCTGGCTGGTCCCTGACCCCAGGGTTATAGCCAAGCTGCCTCCGCGGTGCGCGCCCCCCCCCCCCCCCCTGTCAGTGGTGCCGGGAAGGGAAAATCCCGAGCTCACTTCCCCTTGCTGGGGGCAAAG
>NW_005370960.1:1570198-1571054 GCF_000412655.1 Myotis brandtii
CCTGCAGACCCCTGCACACCCTGACCCTGGCTGTCCCCCCACAGCTCTGCCCCACGGACAAGACCATGGAGTTCGGCCGGGACTTCCGGATCAAGCACTACGCGGGGGACGTCACGTAAGGTCCCCATCGCACCTTCCATCCTCCCTTTTCCCCCTCCAATTTTTTTTTAATTTTTATGTATTTTTATTGATTTTAGAGAGAAAGGGAGAGGGGGAGAGAGAGAGAGAGAGAGAGAGAGAGAGAGAAACATCAATAATGAGAGAGAATCATGGATCGGCTGCCTCCTGCACATCCCCCACTGGGGACTGAGCCAACAAGCTGGTCATGACCGGGAATCAAACCCGGGACCCTTCAATCTGCAGGCCAACACTCTATCCACTGAGCCACACCAGCCAGGGCAAAAATATATTTTAAAAACACACACACACAAAACCAGACCGTGACTTGGGAGTTCCTGGCTGTAATGCAGTTGCTGATGCCCAGGCGCTTTTCTGAGCACAGAGAGGTTCAGTAACTTGTCCCAGGCCACACAGCATGTATGCGCTAGAGCAGTATTCAGGGCTATGAGATTTGGGTCCAGAGCCAGGGCACAACCTCTGGACTCTCTTTAGGAGAGAAACTGCCAGGGAGGGAGAGGCTGGCCTGCGAGGTCAGGGCCGGGGGAGGGAGAGGCTGGCCTGCGAGGTCAGGGCGGGGAGGCGGCCCCAGCCCCTCACGCCCTGGCCCCCAGGTACTCCGTGCTGGGCTTCATCGACAAGAACAGGGACGCCCTCTTCCAGGACTTCAAGCGGCTGCTGTACAACAGGTGAGTGCGCAGCGGCCGCAGGATGGGGTGGCCCTGCCCGCAGGGGGCAC
>NW_005370960.1:1572166-1573627 GCF_000412655.1 Myotis brandtii
GAGGGGAGGGGAGGGGCGTGCACACGAGCAGGACTTCTGGAGACAGACCAGACCACGACTGAAACTGACGTAAGCAAAAAGTGTGGGTTGGGTCCAGGTCGCCTCAGCTGCCAGCTCAGGTCCAGGTGCACAAGATTTTCCTGCCTCCCTCCCTCCCTCCCTCCCTCCTTCCTCCCTTTCTTCTTTGCTCCTTTGCTCCTATTTATTCTGACAGACCTCACACCTAGCGGAAAGGGTGTGGCTCGATGAACTAAAGCCCCACACTCCTGCCCGCGCCACCTGTCACCTCCATCATGTGCTTTGGCACAGACGCCCGCACCCCCGTCCTGGTTATTGGGAAGCAATTCAGGTCCTTGGGAATCTTTTCGGTGTGTTTTTCCAGAGGACAGTGGCTTCCCACCCCTCCCACAGCCCTGGGCTTTTCACTTTTCAAACCCACAGAAAAGCTGGAAGATTCACACAGGTTGCCGCTCACCGGGGTCGCTGGGTCGTGCGCCCCACCCCGTGTCTGCGTCCCTGTCTCCCTGTCTCTCTTCGCACCCGCACACACTCAGGTGCGCAGAGCTGCATTTTCTGATACACATAGCGCCACCCTGGGACCGCAACAGGCACGTGCTGAGGACCGGCCGCTCGCCTTCGCGGCCGCCTGGCCACGCAGACCCCGAACTCCACCCATGCCATGTCCCCTCCTGTCTGAGCACCTGCCGCCGGGCGCATCCTGTTCCACACGCCTCCCGCGTCCCGCTGTTACCTGTCCCACTCGGGAAACCCAAATCCCACCCAGTGACAGGCACGCGGCCGCTCCCCTGCTGCTCCTCTAGCGCAGGCATTTGTGTTGTTGCTGTTTTAAATCCTCACCCAAGGAGTGAGGATATTTTGCCATTGATTTTTTTTTTAAGAGAGTGGACGGGAGGGGAGGAGAGAGAAACACGGATGTGAGAGAGACACATCTCTCGATTGGCTGCCTCCCACACTCACCCACAGGGGCAGCAAGGCTCGAACCTGCAGCCCAGGTATGTGCCCTTGACCCGGAATCAAACCTGGTGCGAAAGCCAGTGAGCCGCACCGGCCGGGACCATGACACACACTTGTCTGAGACAAGGGCTGACCCGCTGCTGGCAGGCGCCTCCGCCTCAGCCCCCGTCCTCTCCCGTCTGTGCCTTTCGGGTCCGAAGTTGCGATCCAGGCAACGTTGCTTAAGTCAGTTTTAATCTGTGGTCACTGGGCTGCCTGCCTCGCAGGCCTGTGGTCTGGGCTGGACGGTTGTAGTCGGGGATGCCCTCCCTCTGGGGTCTCCTGGGAGTGGAGGCTGACCAGGTCAGAGTCCAGGTGGACACCTGCTGGGTGGGAAGGGCTCTGCCCCTGTCCCTGGTCATGTGCCTTCTCCCGGGGGCACTTGGAGTCCGGAGCTGGGGGGCGGGGGCGGCTCAGGGGAGCAGCTTCCCCCGGGTTTGCGCAGAG
>NW_005370960.1:1574132-1576596 GCF_000412655.1 Myotis brandtii
CCGGTGGACACATCGGGAAAGCCGGCTCTCCACAGCTTTTTTGTTTGTTTGCTTTTAAAAATATATCTTTATTGATTTCAGAGAGGGAGGGAGAGGGGGAGAGATGGAAACATCAATGATGAGAGAGAATCTTTGAGCGGCTGCCTCCTGCACGCCCCCTACTGGGGATCCAGCCCGCAACCCGGGCCTGTGCCGGAATCAACCAGGGACCCCTCAGTCCGCAGGCCGCCGCTCTATCCACTGAGCCACACCGGCCAGAACTCCACAGTTGGTAGCAGACCCTGCGGTCCCACCACGCTGGGCACCAGAGGGGACACAGGCCTGCAGGGGAGGGTGGCAGGTGGGGCTGGGCATGGGGCTTTGCAGGCTGAGTAGGAGTTCTCCGGGAGGAGGGCCACAGGGTGACCAGCAGCTCAGCAGGAGGGGTGGCTGGGACATGCCTGGTGGCCAGGGCCAGGCTGAGAGTGAGAGGCAGGACCTGGGGTGGGAACCTGGGGCTGCTCAGGCCCCTCTGAGCACCTGTCCCTGCAGGTGGCGGGCACGGCAGCTGGTGAAGAACATCCCTCCCTCGGACATGGCCCAGATCAAGGCCAAGGTGGCCGCCATGGGGGCCCTGCAGGAGCTGCGGCCGGACTGGGGCTGCCGGCGGGCCTGGCTGCGAGACTACCTGTCCTCCGTGAGTGCCAGGCTGGGCCCGAGGGGCCTCTGCCTCTGAAGTTTAAGTGTTGTTGTTGTTGTTGTTTAAAATATATAGTTTTACTGATTTCAGAGGAAGGGAGAGGACGAGATAGATAGAAACATCAATGATGATGAGAAAGAATCATTGATCGGCTGCTTCCCACACACCCCCTACTGAGGATCGAACCCGCAACCGGGAATCGAACCTTGGACCTTTTGTTCCACAGGCTGAGACTCTAGCCATTGAGCCAAACTGGCTAGGGCATTGTGGAGGTTTTTGGTTTGTTTTATATTTATTTTTTTAAATATATTTTATTGATTTTTTTACAGAGAGGAAGGGAGAGGGATAGAGAGTTAGAAACATCGATGAGAAACAGATGAGAGAGAAACATCGATCAGCTGCCTCCTGCAAACCCCCAACTGGGGATGTGCCCGCAACCAATGCACACGCCCTTGCCCAGAATCAAACCTGGGACCCTTCAGTCCGCAGGCCGACGCTCTATCCACTGAGCCAAATCAGTTAGTGCCTAAATTTATTTTTTTATCGATTTCAGAGAGGAAGGGAGAGGGAGAGAGAGAGATAGGAACATCAATGATTAGAGAGAATCATTGATCCGCTGCCTCCTTCACACCCCACACTGGGGATTGAGCGCAAAACCGGGGCATGTGTCCTGACCGGGAATCGAACCATGACCTCCTGGTTCATAGGTCAACTGAGCCACGCCCACCAGCCTGAAGTTTAAGTGTTTTCACTCAGAACCACTGGCCTGGGCTTCAGGGAGCACCTGCTCCTGGGCCCTGCTCCCATTCCTGCCCCCCCATTCTAAGGCCAACCCCTTATTCTCAAGAACACCGCCCCCCAATCTCAGGTGCAGTCCAAACCCCTGTCCTCAGACACAGCCCCCCCAAGCTCGGTTGGCATCCCGGCCAGAGCTCCCCTTGGCCCTCAGTGGGCGGGTGCTGCCCGCAGGCCCCCGGCCTGGATTGCAGGAGAAGAGGCCCAGGGGCGTTGGCACGGGGGGGAGGGGGGCCTGGTCCCCGCTGGCTGCTGCCTTCTCAGCGTCCATCTGCCGAGGTCCAGGTCTGGCCTGAGGAGCAGGCAGGGGCCGGCGTGGAGGGCGGAAACCTGACGTCTTGGCCCTTAGGCGGTGAGGTCTGTGCTGGCCTCAGGGGAGCGGGTGGCCCAGCAAAGGCGGCGCGTGCACCCGACGTGGGTTCCCAAGGTCAGGGGGGCTGTGCCGCTCACCCAGAGTGGCTGCCAGTCGAACATGGTCCCAGACCCCGTCCCAAGCTGCCCCCATCTGTGCTCAGGCCGCCGACAACCCTGCCGCCTCCAGCCTGTTCGCTCAGCGCCTGAAGTCGCTTCGGGACAAGGACGGCTTCGGGGCAGTGCTCTTCTCCAGCCACGTCCGCAAGGTGAGCGGTGGGCGGTGGCGGGCGGCCTGGCGGTCTCCCAGCTGCCCTGACACTTGGGAAGTGGGCAGCTCCAGCCCAGGCAGGGAGAACACAGGGCGGGGCAGGGGGTGCCAGAGGGGCACTGAGCCCAGCATCTGCCCCCAAGGTGAACCGCTTCAACAAGAGGCGGGACCGCGCCCTGCTGCTCACCGACCGGCACCTGTACAAGCTGGAGCCCGGCCGGCAGTACCGGGTGATGCGGGCCGTGCCCCTGGACTTGGTGAGCCTGTGGGGGCGGGAGCAGCGTCCATGGGCCCCTCCCCTCCCCCCTTCCTGGGGTGCCTGGAACTTCCTAGAGCAGTCTCCGCTCAGGATGCCCCCACCACCACCA
>NW_005370960.1:1577491-1580516 GCF_000412655.1 Myotis brandtii
CCGGTGGACACATCGGGAAAGCCGGCTCTCCACAGCTTTTTTGTTTGTTTGCTTTTAAAAATATATCTTTATTGATTTCAGAGAGGGAGGGAGAGGGGGAGAGATGGAAACATCAATGATGAGAGAGAATCTTTGAGCGGCTGCCTCCTGCACGCCCCCTACTGGGGATCCAGCCCGCAACCCGGGCCTGTGCCCTTGACCGGAATCAACCAGGGACCCCTCAGTCCGCAGGCCGCCGCTCTATCCACTGAGCCACACCGGCCAGAACTCCACAGTTGGTAGCAGACCCTGCGGTCCCACCACGCTGGGCACCAGAGGGGACACAGGCCTGCAGGGGAGGGTGGCAGGTGGGGCTGGGCGTGGGGCTTTGCAGGCTGAGTAGGAGTTCTCCGGGAGGAGGGCCACAGGGTGACCAGCAGCTCAGCAGGAGGGGTGGCTGGGACATGCCTGGTGGCCAGGGCCAGGCTGAGAGTGAGAGGCAGGACCTGGGGTGGGAACCTGGGGCTGCTCAGGCCCCTCTGAGCACCTGTCCCTGCAGGTGGCGGGCACGGCAGCTGGTGAAGAACATCCCCCCCTCGGACATGGCCCAGATCAAGGCCAAGGTGGCCGCCATGGGGGCCCTGCAGGAGCTGCGGCCGGACTGGGGCTGCCGGCGGGCCTGGCTGCGAGACTACCTGTCCTCCGTGAGTGCCAGGCTGGGCCCGAGGGGCCTCTGCCTCTGAAGTTTAAGTGTTGTTGTTGTTGTTGTTTAAAATATATAGTTTTACTGATTTCAGAGGAAGGGAGAGGACGAGATAGATAGAAACATCAATGATGATGAGAAAGAATCATTGATCGGCTGCTTCCCACACACCCCCTACTGAGGATCGAACCCGCAACCGGGAATCGAACCTTGGACCTTTTGTTCCACAGGCTGAGACTCTAGCCATTGAGCCAAACTGGCTAGGGCATTGTGGAGGTTTTTGGTTTGTTTTATATTTATTTTTTTAAATATATTTTATTGATTTTTTTACAGAGAGGAAGGGAGAGGGATAGAGAGTTAGAAACATCGATGAGAAACAGATGAGAGAGAAACATCGATCAGCTGCCTCCTGCAAACCCCCAACTGGGGATGTGCCCGCAACCAATGCACACGCCCTTGCCCAGAATCAAACCTGGGACCCTTCAGTCCGCAGGCCGACGCTCTATCCACTGAGCCAAATCAGTTAGGGCCTAAATTTATTTTTTTATTGATTTCAGAGAGGAAGGGAGAGGGAGAGAGAGAGATAGGAACATCAATGATTAGAGAGAATCATTGATCCGCTGCCTCCTTCACACCCCACACTGGGGATTGAGCGCAAAACCGGGGCATGTGTCCTGACCGGGAATCGAACCATGACCTCCTGGTTCATAGGTCAACTGAGCCACGCCCGCCAGCCTGAAGTTTAAGTGTTTTCACTCAGAACCACTGGCCTGGGCTTCAGGGAGCACCTGCTCCTGGGCCCTGCTCCCATTCCTGCCCCCCCATTCTAAGGCCAACCCCTTATTCTCAAGAACACCGCCCCCCAATCTCAGGTGCAGTCCAAACCCCTGTCCTCAGACACAGCCCCCCCAAGCTCAGTTGGCATCCCGGCCAGAGCTCCCCTTGGCCCTCAGTGGGCGGGTGCTGCCCGCAGGCCCCCGGCCTGGATTGCAGGAGAAGAGGCCCAGGGGCGTTGGCACGGGGGGGAGGGGGGCCTGGTCCCCGCTGGCTGCTGCCTTCTCAGCGTCCATCTGCCGAGGTCCAGGTCTGGCCTGAGGAGCAGGCAGGGGCCAGCGTGGAGGGCGGAAACCTGACGTCTTGGCCCTTAGGCGGTGAGGTCTGTGCTGGCCTCAGGGGAGCGGGTGGCCCAGCAAAGGCGGCGCGTGCACCCGACGTGGGTTCCCAAGGTCAGGGGGGCTGTGCCGCTCACCCAGAGTGGCTGCCAGTCGAACATGGTCCCAGACCCCGTCCCAAGCTGCCCCCATCTGTGCTCAGGCCGCCGACAACCCTGCCGCCTCCAGCCTGTTCGCTCAGCGCCTGAAGTCGCTTCGGGACAAGGACGGCTTCGGGGCAGTGCTCTTCTCCAGCCACGTCCGCAAGGTGAGCGGTGGGCGGTGGCGGGCGGCCTGGCGGTCTCCCAGCTGCCCTGACACTTGGGAAGTGGGCAGCTCCAGCCCAGGCAGGGAGAACACAGGGCGGGGCAGGGGGTGCCAGAGGGGCACTGAGCCCAGCATCTGCCCCCAAGGTGAACCGCTTCAACAAGAGGCGGGACCGCGCCCTGCTGCTCACCGACCGGCACCTGTACAAGCTGGAGCCCGGCCGGCAGTACCGGGTGATGCGGGCCGTGCCCCTGGACTTGGTGAGCCTGTGGGGGCGGGAGCAGCGTCCATGGGCCCCTCCCCTCCCCCCTTCCTGGGGTGCCTGGAACTTCCTAGAGCAGTCTCCGCTCAGGATGCCCCCACCACCACCAGCAGCAGCCTGCATGGCTTCCTGCGGGCACAGCCCCGTCCCCACACTCCCTACTCAGCCCCCAGGTGGGCCCTCTCCCCACACCTGTGCGGCTGGGAGATCTCCCTCCCCCCAGTCCTGTGGCTCACTGGCCCCGGGAGCCCCAGCTCCTGTGCCCTCGGGGCAAGGATTGGCCCAGGCGGGTCCAGGTCCCTGTGCAGACCAAGGTGGGTGTGGCTGCTTAGGAGGAAGGCCAGCCCCTCAGTCCCACCAGTACCGCAGGCACTCACTCGAGAGCACAAGGCGGGAAGGGGACCTGGGGACCCACGGAGGAGCAGCGGTGGGGCCCTAGAGGCTGGGTCCTGGGGGTCAGAAGGAGGACTTGCTCCCTCTGACCCTGACCCTGACCTGACCCCAGGTGACGGGGCTGAGCGTGACCAGCGGGCGGGACCAGCTGGTGGTGCTGCACCTGCAGGGCCAGGACGACCTGGTGGTGTGTCTGCACCGCTCGAGGCCGCCGCTGGACAACCGCGTGGGGGAGCTGGTGGGCGTGCTGGCCGGACACTGCCAGGGGAG
>NW_005370960.1:1580978-1582111 GCF_000412655.1 Myotis brandtii
GCCACAAGCATGACGGCCCCTCTGCCCCGCCCGCCCCCAAGCACGCCAGCGCCGGGCAATAAAGGACGTCATGCCTGCCCGTGGGCTTGTGTCTGTGGGTGGACGTCGCTCCTGCTTGGCAAATGCCACCCCAGCGTCTCTGCTGACCCCTGCGGGTCCCCTGAATGGGAGGAGGAGGCGGCCTGGGGACTGTCTGCTGGGGGTGAAGCCCGGGGTCTGAGAGGCCCCCCCGGCCCCCGCTGTGGGCTCCAGACTGTCCCCCGGCATGGACCCGTCCCTGAAGGGCTCAGCCTCCTGAGGCTTCCCCTGGTCACTGTCCCGGGGGCTCGGGGTCGCCTCCTGCCAGGTCCGTGTCCGGCGCCCCTGCCCCGGGAGAGCTGCTGTCTCTGTCCAGCCTGGAGGTCCAGCCTGGAGGGCTGCAGCTCCCCGCCTCCCACAGAGCACCCCACGCGGACACAGCTGCCCTGGCCACAGGCGGCCGGGCCCTTTGTGGTCCTGCAGGCGGCTGTGAGCATCACTGGCTGACACAAGGCTCGGGGTGGGAGCCGGGGGGCACCACACACCCCACCTGGCAACATGGGGGGCCCAGTGCTGGGGGGGCAGGTGCACACCCAGGGCCCAGAGCCTACGCGGGGTGCCCACCTCCAGAGAGGCTGCAGCAGCCAGGGGGGTGCTTCCTGGGCCTCGGGGTCTGAGAACCAGTCCCAGGGGGGTGGCAGGGGGGGAAGGGGACAGACCCCGTTATGGACTCCAACCACGAGTCAGGCAGTCCCACCCCTGACGCCGTGGCCCTTACATTCGCCACCTGTCACTACGAACCACTGTGCTGGGTGCTTCACAAGGTCAGAGTGAGGGCGGGAGTGGGGGACGGGAGGTCAGTGACTGGCCTGGGCCCCCAGGGGGGTGAGTGGGGCAGATCCAGGCACCCGCGCCCCGCGTCACGCCGATGCCTGACCACCCGGCCAGGTAGGAGCACTCCCAGGCAGGTGCTGGTGTTGTGCCTAAGAACCATCGCAACCCCCAAGTCTCGGCCACTGTGTAGCTCGCATCTGCTGCACCCACACGCTGTGGGCGGCCAGCACCTCTGCAGGGACGCGGGGCTGCCATGGGGGCCCAGCCCTCGCCCTGCCCTT
>NW_005370960.1:1582175-1584921 GCF_000412655.1 Myotis brandtii
CCCGTGTCAACGACCAGTCTGGGCACAGACACCTCCATCAGGGGGGCTGGGGAACGGTCACCCCACAGCTCCGACTGCCATCCTCTCTTGGGGCCACTCGTCTCCCATCCACTTCAGTCTCTGGGTCCTGGGAGAGCCAGGTCAGCAGGTGGCACCCACGCACCAGGCCGGACGCAGCTTCCCGGGGCTGCCAGGCAGCCTTCAGGTTCCCACCATTTCTCACGTGCAATTTAAATGTAATACTTTTTTTGTTAATCCTCACCCGAGGATATTTTCCATTGATTTTTTCTTTTAAGAGAGTAGAAGGGAGGGGGAAAGACAGAGAAACATCGATGTGAGAGAGACACATCGATTAGTTGCCTCCCGCACACACACCCCGGCTCAAGCCTGCAACTGAGGTACAGCGAGCCCTTGACCAGAATGGAACCCAGGACCCTTCAGTCCACAGGCTGACGCTCTATCCACTGAGCCAAACCGGCTCAAGTCTCACATGTAATTTTAGAGCAAGATCATACAGTTCTCTTGGCTATTCTCAAGACTCAATCAGTAATTTTTTACTGTAATTTATTTTTAATTGAAATGACAGTTGTCTGCCAGGATGATGCTCATAAAACTTTTAAACTATGAATGATTGCAGTGAACTCAATGAGCACTTTTACGGCAATAACACATTAGATTATACTAATCAGACTATAATATGTGATAGAACCGACTGCTCCCATAGCCGCTGCCTGGTGCTGGGGGAGGGCCCCGGCTGTGGCCGTGGAGCTAATGCATGGGCAGGGCCCACGCTGCTCTCAGCGAGGCACTGAGCAGAAACCAGAGGCTGCCTACATCTCGGGGTTCCCCGTAGGGCGCAGAATCCTGGCCAGGCCCTGGCCCTGCCCTGGCTGTGCCGGGACGCCCGGTCCCTGAGGGTGCGGCGGAGCCAGCCCCAAGGACGGCAGACCCATGGATTTCACTTGCGCTTGTCGTTAAAACTGGCTGGTCTCTGCCCGGCCAGCGTGGCTCAGTGGTTGAGCATCAACCTATGAACCAGGAGGTCAGGGTCCGATTCCCAGTCAGGGCACAGGCCCAGGTTGTGGGCTCCATCCCCAGTGTGGGATGTGCAGGAGGCAGCCAATCCATGATTCTCTCTCATCATGGATGTTTCTATTTCTCTCTCCCTCTCCCTTCCTCTCTGAAGTCAATAAAAACATATTTTTTTTAAAAACTGGGCGGGTCCCGTTCTGCCCTCCCCCTGCCTGTCAGGCCCCTGGGCCTCCTGCCCTGCCCACTTCTCTTAAGGAGCAGCCAGACCCCAGGGCACACAGAGCAGCAGTGGGACCCCCACTTACGGGAACGTGTCCTGTGAAAGCCCGGCCTCCCCTGTCCACCACCTGGGCACCATCTTGGGACGGTGGGCACCCCCTCCAGACTCAGCTTCCCTGTTCCCGCTCAGCAGCACCCCCCAAACACCGGGCCTGAACTCCGATCCCAGGGAAAAAGGCCACCACCACCCCCACTGGTGCCCACGTGGCGGCCAGCTCAGCGGTCACCTGCTCGGGGAAGACCTTCCCCAGCATTTTATCCTGAAAATGTTCGAACTGGCAGCAGAGCTGACAGCATTTCACGGTGAACGACGCCCTTAAGCCGCCCGCCTGGAGCCCACCTGACACTGTCCATCGGCTGCGCTCCCTCTGTCCGAGCCCCCATTCCTCGCTCACACTGTCACCGCGCACTTCCCCCGATTTCCCCCAAATACCTAACTTTCCCATCAGGAGCCAGGCCTGGTGCCTGTTTGCAGACTTCTATTTTGACATGAAATTGACAATGACACCTCGGGTCTTACATGTGCCATCAGGGCTTCTGACCCGTGAAGGCGCTGATGTCATCATCAACCTGGGGTGTCCCCCCTCGCACACCCTCCATCCCCTTGGCCTTGCCTGGAGCTTCCTGTGCCACGCAAGGCTCGGGGCTGGCCACCAGGGGGCAGGCATGACGCTGCTGCGGGCCTCCGGTTTCCCGTTTCTCCACCTGCTCAGCTCGAGGCTGGACCCCTCCCTACAGCACAGCCATGGCCGGGGAGGCCCTGTGCACACCCCTCGGGTGGCACCCCGTCCGGATGGAACCCCGGGACCTGCCGGCGGTGGGCCCCTCTGGGCTCCCCACTGAAGCTCGGGGACTGTCCAGAACAGCACCCTTAGCAGGCGGCCAAGCAGAGGCCCAGGTGGAAGCAGTGACCCGTCAAAGGCCCCGAAGGGAGAGGGACTGAGGTGGGCGCTGCCGGGTCTGAATTTCCCACCCAAAGTGCGGGCCTGGCCCACAGCAAACTGGCATCATTTCCGACATCTTCAAAGCCCTTTTTTTTTTTTTTTTTTTTATTTCAGAGAGGAAGGAAAGGGAGAGAGAGAAACATCAATGGTGAGAGAGAATCACTGATCAGCTGCACACCCCTCACTAGGACCCTTTAGTCTGCAGGCCAATGATCTATCCACTGAGCAACACCAGCCAGGGCCTTCAAAGCCCTTTGACTCACACCTCACTTGACCTTCACAGCTCACCTTCGAGGTTCACACTCTCATTTCTCAACTGAGGAAAATGGGGCTCAGGTGCCAACACTTGGGCTCTTTCTGCCCCAAGACCCTGGGAGACGGGGAGTTGAGCCCCCACGACCACCCTCAACCCTGACCACCAGCTCAATCCACTGTCCCCACACCCAGGTGCTCTGACACACGGATGCTCTGACACACGGGTGCTCTGACAC
>NW_005370960.1:1586080-1590971 GCF_000412655.1 Myotis brandtii
CGGATGCTCTGACACACGGATGCTCTGACACACGTATGTGGCAAAACACAGCACGTGCCCCGCTGGCCTGGCTCAGTGGTTGAGCGTTGACCTAGGAACCAGGAGGTCACAGTTTGATTCCCCGTCAGGGCACAGGCCCGGGTTGTGGGCTCCATCCCCAGGGGGGCCCGCAGGAGGCAGCCGATCCATGATTCTCTCTCATCATGGATGTTTCTCTCTATTCCCCTCTCCCTTCCTCTCTCTGAAATCAATAAAAAACATTTAATAATATTTCCATAAACGTTTCCCAAAATATCTACTCTACAAATACCGATGATAAATCCCTCCTTGTTGGGCTCCATTCGTGGGTAAATTCATGCATGGCCAGCGGGCTTGGGAGCAGATGGCGCGGCTGAGCCTCCCACGGTGGGTACAGCCGGTGCCAGGGCTGCAGGGAGCTGCACCGGTCTCACCCCTTGGAGTCTGAGAGGGAGGCGGGCAGGACAGCCAGCTAGAGCCAGTGGCCAAAAGGAGGGAATCCCGGGGTGACCAAGACCAGGGCATGTGAGGAGGGGACAGCTCCCCGCAAAGCGGTTACAGCTCAGACCATCGCTGCTCACTGAGGGGCCGCCCGGACCCCAGCGGTGGCCGCGGGAAGGGACGGAGGCAGGAGCACAGGCAGAATTCCTCGCCCATCAGGAGCAGGGAGAGAGCGTGGCCGGCATGCCATTCCCCGCCAAGGAAGCCCCTGCAGCCCACGCGGGGGGACCAGGGCTTTCGCACAGGGCTGAGGGGCCCTGTTGGCCCGGCTCAGCGGTTAGAGCATCAGCCCACACACCAACGAATCCTGGGTTCAATTCCCCGTCAAGGGCACATACCCCGGTTGCAGGTTTGATTCCCTGGCCCTAGTTGGGGCGTGTGTGGGAGGCAACCCATTGTGTCTCTCACATCACATCGATGTTTCTCTCTCTCCTTCTCTCCCTTCCACTCTCTCTAAATATCTATGGAAAATACCCTCAGATGAGGATTGACAAAGCACACGCGGCCGAGGGGACTGTTGGACACCCGCCTGCCGAGCTCAGGAAGTGCTCCTGGGGTTCCTGCCTTCCTCAGGTGAAGGTTTCTTTAAAGGCTGTGGCTCAGGCCAGCGTCATTACTGATCACAGGGCCTTGCTGTGCGGCCTCCAGCCTGCGGGAGGGCTGGGTCTAACTGGGCGAGGAGCAGACGGGGAGCAGGTGGGGCAGGGTCTGAGCCAGACGCCTTCTGGAAGGAGTGGGGGAGGCAGAGCCGCGTCCCCAGGACGTGTCGGAGGGAGGACAGCATTCTGGGATTTTCTCGATGAAATGAGAAGTCAGAACAGATGGCCATTGTCCGGCTCCATGGAGAGACCACAAGTGACCTCGGGCGGTTGGGAAGGGCACACCTGTCCCCCAGCAGCTGAGGGGAGAGCCTGCCTGGAGGCCTCGTGAGCACAGCTGGGCTGCCGAGCTGAGGGCACCTGGGCGGGGGGCCTGGCCCCTGCGGCCCCTGCGGCTGGGGACAGCCCCCCTGCTGTGTAGGGCTGGAGGGACCCCAGTTATGGCCTCCTCAGGCCTGTTTACCATGCAGCTGACACACTTTTCAACAGTTCTGTTTCTGTTTGTTGGGTTGGGGTTTCAACGCGCTCATCCAACAAACATATCCCCCAAAGACAGACCAGGTAGGTCCGGGTTTTACGTGCCTGCTCCCCGTCACCGGGTCTTTACAGGACCTGGAGCCCACACAACCGCGAGCGACACCATCCAGGGCAAGGCCGCGCCCGAGCTTCGCACACCTCCCTCCCTGATGCCAGCGCAGGGCCTGTCACCGCCAGGCGGAGGGTGCAGTGGGGCCGGGGTGGACAGACACCAGACACCCCGTTGGGGGCTCCTGGGCCACGTGGGACGCTGGCTGTGCGGACAAACAGGTGGGGTTAGAGCTTCCGGCCTCTGGAAGGGCCCAGGGTGTTATTTTTTATATTTTATTTTTTCAAATCCTCACCTGACGATATTTTTTTCCATTGAGAGAGAGTGGAAGGGAGGCCGGGGGTGGGGGAGAGACAGAGAGAGAAACATCGATGTGAAAGACACATGGATTGGTTGCCTCCTCCTCTCTCCTCGGCCTCAGAAGAAAAAAAACACCTTCTGGCCCCCCAGGGTCTGGCCCCTTCCCTGAGGCAGCTTCATGCTTCCTTCTGCCACCTACAGTCCTCCTCCACCCTGTCACCTGGGCAGCCTCCAGCCCACACTCCGGCCCAGGTATTCTCTCGTTAGCCCTGCGGCATCTGCCTTCCACACTCCCCGCACAGTGGCAGAGTCAGAGACAGGAGTTAGAAAGGGAGACTGGAGCCCGGCCAGCAAGGCCCAGTGGTTGAGTGTCGACCTATGAACCGGGAGGTCACTGGTTCAGTTCCCGGTCAGGGCACAGGCCCGGGTTGCGAGCTCAATCCCCAGTGTGGGGCGTGCAGGAGGCAGCCGATCCATGATTCTCTCTTATCATTGATGTTTCTCTCTCTCTCTCTCCCTCTCCCTTCCTCTTTTCACGAAAAGAAAGGGAGCCTTGGGCTGCAGCCTCTGCTCCTCTCCTCAGGATCTGGGTCCTCCCAGCACCTTTCCAGGGCGAGTGGGAAGGGTCCATGCCGTCTCCGCACGGACCCGAACCTTGGACCCCTCGGCCTCTCTCTCCCCCGATCTCGTTCGCCTGTCCCCGACTTCTCTATGCAGCTCTTGGAAGCGGACGTCAAGCCCACCCAGTCCACTGGCAGCTCCCAGGCCTGCATCCCTGCTGCTGGCCCTGTTCTTCACTCGCTTGTCTGGGTCCACAGCTGCGTGGACGCCTCCCCCGGGCACCCAGCCAGCTCCTCAGGTTTAACGTGCCGGCACTGAGAGGCCCTCATTCATGCCGGATTTGCCACCAGGCGGCCACAACAGGTGCTTAAGGCCACCGAGAAGGAATATACTTCCGGGGAAAATGTCTAATATTCCAAAAATGCATCAAAGCAGCAGCTCATTCCGTAGCGGAGTTTATTGGGACTTTCGTGGGAGGGGGCACCCCACATTTGCAGCATCGGGCCCTCTAAGGTCTCAGTTCAGCGTTCCCTGCCATCTCCAACAAGAACTCACACTTGCCCGACCAGCACGGCTCCGTGGTTGAGCGTTGGCCTACGAATCAGGAGGTCACAGTTCGATTCCCGGTCAGGGCACAGGCCTGTGTTGTGGACTCGATCCCCAGTGGCGAGTGTGCAGGAGGCGGCTAATCAATGATGCTCTCTCATCATTGATTTCTCTCTCTCTCTTTTCCTCTTCCTCTCTGAAATCAACAGAAATATATTTTTAAAAAACATATTAAATCAATAAAACAAAAACTCATCCTTCTGGAACAGCCGTGGGAGCTGGTCACTCACAGCATCCTCTCTCATCCCCATGTTGGGTTTTTAAATCTTGACCTTCTCCTGCCCGAACCCCACATTTCCCTTCCCTCTCCACCAGCCATGTCCAGTCCTGCCTCCTCACTGAGCACACGCACGCTGTCCTCGATCACGGGCCACCCCTGGGAACACAGAGGGGAGGCATCACACTCTATGCACACAGCTCCAGGGGCTCCCCCTTGGCTCCAGTCCAACCTCCCTCCCGCCTACAAATCAGGTCTCCCCGAGTCTAGCCACCTTCCACTCTGTTGTTCATCACTCCCGCCTCACAGATCTGGGGCTCCAGCCAAACTAGACTTCTAGCCATCTGGGAACAAATGTTCCCCTTGCCCCACATAAGCTACATCCATCTCCACCTGTTGAGATCTGTCCTTGGAGGGTTAGTCAATAAATAGTACTGGGACAATTGGTTATTTGAAAGAAATGTTTTAGATTCTTCAGTTCATACCACACACCAAAATACATCCCAGCTAGACTAGAGTTCAACATAAAATATAAATATATAACCACATATATTTTAAAAATCAAACTGTAAAAATTCTGGAAAAACAAAAAACAAAACATGATTATTGAATATTATGATAGGGCAGTGGTTGGCAAACTCATTAGTCAACAGAGCCAAATATCAACAGTACAACGACTGAAATTTCTTTTGAGAGCCACATTTTTTAAACTTAAACTATATAGGTAGGGACACTGTTATTAACTTAATTAGGGTCCTCCTAAGGCTTAGGAAGAGCCACACTCAAGGCGCCAAAGAGCCGCATGTGGCTCGCGAGCCGCAGTTTGCCGACCACTGTGATAGGGTATTCGATCCTACGTGTAAAAGGAAAGAATGAAACTTACAAGGAAACAAAGCAATTGCTGACCTTAAACCGCCAGCTATTTCTCCAGCAAAGGGGTTTATTGGGAACAATAAATCAGGACATTCAGTCCAAAGGCAGGTGAACCGGGGTTCAGTCCATAGACCAACGGAAAGGCACGTTCTTTTTAGAGGCGAGGCTGCGGGCAGCGGGGCTGCCAACAAAGGATGCACCGGAGGAAACTGCGTTAGGAGGGTGGTGGCCATCGTGGTCCCTGGAGGAGCCCCCTCCTGCTGGGCAGTGCAGTAGGCCGTGCCTCCCGGGGGAGAGGAGGGGGCACCTTCCGGTTCGGGGTAACGTCTCTCCCACGGGCTCTCGCGTTCCCACCTAAAGGAGGTCTGTTCATTCATCTTCACACAGTCCATCTGACTCTAAATGAGAACTTGACTGTTAAAACCCAACTGGTAAGAAACGAACGGGGGGATAGAGCGTCCTCCCTGTCGGGGTCCCCGTGCAGGGAAGGGGCCTGGTTGGCAGGACATCGGAGGCGGAGCTGCGTGGGCATCTTTCATGGCGGCCGGTGAGGCCTGACGTCACATTCCTCCCCCAGGGATTCACATGCCCGACCCCCCAGACTGGACGGTCCAGGCCCCAGATTCGTCT
>NW_005370960.1:1591095-1591410 GCF_000412655.1 Myotis brandtii
GTGCTTGGCTGGAAGCTGTTGTTCTAACTTGGTTTGAATGCGCGCGTTTCCCACGGGAGGCGGGCGTGGTGCCGAGGCCGTCACAGGGCTCGAGGGGTCCCGCTCCCAGGAACTAGGAAGGATCTGGCGGGGCCTCTTAGGAAACTGCAGCTTAGAGCTTCCTGTGTCCGTTTGTGTGTTTTATGCTTTATCTCGTTTACCGGCTATAAAACGCAATCGACTGGCATCCATCGCCAAAAAGGATTCACTGGAGAAGAAAGGCCTGCGATCCGGCACGCGGACCCGCGGGGAGCCGCGAGGAGGGAGAGGAGAGGC
>NW_005370960.1:1592851-1605217 GCF_000412655.1 Myotis brandtii
GGAGCTCCCGGAAGGCACCTCCATCACGGTGGACTCGAAGCGCTTCTTCTTCGACGTGGGCTGCAACAAGTACGGGGTGTTCCTGCGCGTGAGCGAGGTGAAGCCGTCCTACCGCAACGCCATCACCGTCCCCTTCAAGGCCTGGGGCAAGTTCGGGGGCGCCTTCTGCCGGTATGCGGAGGAGATGAAGGAGATCCAGGAGCGCCAGCGGGATAAGCTCTACGAGCGGCGCGGCGGGGGCAGCGGCGGCGGGGACGAGTCCGAGGGCGAGGAGGTGGATGAGGACTGAAACGCGCCGCTTCCCCTCCGGGCCTCCGCCCCCACCTCCATCCCCTCGTCTCATCCCCAGTGAGCTGGTGGGGGAGCAAGGGAGGCCCACAGGGAGAAAACAACATTTAAAATAATGTAGTTAATTACGAGACATCACCATAAGAGGACAGTCACGGACAATTAGAGAAAAAAAGCCGTCAAGTTCCAAGGAGCGGACAGCAACCTGCAAAGAGAACAGCGTCTCCTCACCCGAGCAAAATAGTCCCAGCTTCTGTGGTTTCCCCGCTGAGGGTCCGACGCCCATCGGGGTAACCCCGGTGGGAGATAGGTCCTCCCACACCCTGGGCCAAGGAACACTTCCGAGTTACCCAGACCTCGTGATACAGCTGAACTTGTGTTGTGCTTGGGAACCTAAAGATCTCTCCAGACCTTACTATTGCAGTGTCTATTCCTTCACCTCCATTGAAATCAGCATTTTGGATTTAGGTCTTCATGGAATTCTTGAGAAGAGAGAGACCTTTGCAGTTACCCAGTTCTGAGGGTACAGGTTTAATGAAAAGGAATGTAACTTTAATCATGGACAAGGCAAAATAGGAATTCAAAAAGGCACCGGGGAATACGAAAACAAATTGGGTCCATTTTGTTGAAGATTAAAGGCTTTGCACCATATCTGGACCAAGGCCAGTGTCTTGTCTTTGCAGAATTGTCTTCCAGGATGCAAATGGATTCAGAAGTCAAACCTTGAACTGGAATTGGTTACTAAAATATTTTAAAAGTTGGCAAAAAATTTTGAAGATGAAAGAGCAGTTTTACATCGGGGTTGCTGAGATAGGCACAAGAAAAAATCAGGCATAAAGCACAAGGAAAAAACTGTTTGAGTGGATTGGTTGCTGCTCACTAAAGTTCTTCCCCCTGATCTCTTAAACATGGAGGTCATTACCAAGAAATGGCTTAGGTATGAATGAGAGCCAGATCCCTGTGGCTCCACCATGTGAGCCAGTGAATTAAGGCTAATTCGGTTTTTTCGGCCACTGGTTGTCTGGATTTTAAACCACAAAACTTGAAAAAGGAACAGTGTGGCTACAAGCCTGAGCTTTAATGGAATATACATCTAACAGAAAAGTTGGAAATAACGAAAACTGAAGTCTTCCTCTACCTTCAGTTTAATCTGTGGATTTGTTCAAATACTAAAGATCCTCAGGTCCAGAATTCCAGCATCATTTATTCTTTTTAAATAAAATTTTAAAAACTTGATCCATTGTATTAGTACCTCACAATCAAAGTTGGCAAAAGATGGATGTGTGTCTAGCAAGCAGTGTGCCCTTTGGAAGCTGAAATCCATCTGAATGGAGCCGAAGTGAACGTGAATATGCTGACTATATGGAAGCATTTTTATACCATCTTGAAATTTCAACAAAACTGGCTTTTGCCAGTTTATCCAGCTGTCTTTCAAGAATAAAAGTTGGGGTTTTCAAGGATCGCCTCTTCTATATTTTAAATGGATTTTCAGTAGAAGTGATTTTACTAATCAAGTTAATGCCACCCCATCAAAAGGTATTTGAGTGTCATAGACCTAGGTAACTTTGAATCAAATGGGAGCTATGTTCTTTCCAAAGTTTTTCAGGTATGCTTTGTGCAACACCTTCTCAACCAAGAGGCAAGTAACCCCACCTCCACAATCTTAGTGGTTTTTTTTTTAACTGCATGACTGCCCTTTATTTGAGCTGCCTTTTAATTTATTGCATACCCTTTTTATTATCTTATTTTGGTATTATTCAATATATACAATCTTTTTGTATTTATTAGGAATTAAGTAATATACAAAAAGGTCGTTTTCATGCATTGTGGCTGAGAGGGAGGGAAATAATTATGTATATAAAATGAGGCTTTTTTTACAAATTAGACTGTGATTCAGAATATTATTAATCTTAGATTTAAAAAAAAAGTGGAAGAGCCACAAACATTGGTGCCCTTTTCAGACAATTTCTCTACTCTCATCGTCCACAGTAGAGTTTTTAAACAGATTTTTTTAAAGCTTTTCTTTTTTTTTTAAATTTTCTCCGTTGCAAAGAATGTTTCCTAAATTGTATGGGAGCAATAGTATTTTCGATGTTTTAATGACATCCGTATACTTGTACTGTATTTTGTACTACAAGGCAGCTGTTTTCAATGATGTCCTGCTGTATTTACCTATGTGTTTTGAGTGTTTTATTTCTTTGCTGCGGAGAACAAATCCCTAAGTAGTTTTAGTAAAGGAGCTGAGAAGCTAGCATTAGGTTTGCAGAAACTGTTTAGTTTCAAACTTTGAGGCAGCAATGAAAATTAAGGTTGCAGCTATTAGTTGACCGCTGTAACTTTTGTTTTGAAATCATGTACAATTCCTGTATAGACCAACTTGTTTTCTTGCTTCAGTGGTGGTTCTGTTGCTCAGCTGCAGTGAGCCAGTTCAATTTTGCAAAGGTGCGGTACCTCTCCTTTTTAAGGGGTTGGTTTACTCTTTTTTTCTGTTCTTTTGTTTGGCTGAATTGCAGTAACTAGCCTTGCCTTTCTATTCTGTAGAAATGACAGGGTCTTCACAATCCTCACCCGTGGCTACTAAGCTATAATTAGCTGAATAGAAAGAATGTGGAAGTGGTCTGAGGCATATAGAATATATGCCAAGAACACTACCATATATGGAATCAGCTTTGGTTACCAGAGAAATTTTCTTAGTCATTAGACCATGTAACAGTAATATATCATATGTAAATCTTTAGATAATCAATTTGAGAATCCTCCAAAAAAAAGGAGCAAAGAATGCATAAGCTATGTGTTGGAAAAGTAATTTATATTAAAATTTTTGACCTGCCTATGTAAGATTAAGTGGTAAATGTCATAGTGGTGGGTTTTAAGTCTTAACCAATCTCAAAGGTTTGTTTCTCCTGCACGGTGGTTGATGGCCTCTCTTCCTACTGCAGGAAGGTTACAGAAGGATGTGGATTGATTGTAGCATTTCACTGATCCTCCTTCCAGTCACTAGGGACAATAGAAACTACACTTTTAATGTGTGGTTTGTTCAACAAGGCGGTATTAACGGGCCATCTTTCAGAACTCAGTCATAGATATTGCTTATTAAAGGAAATAATCTGTTAAATCCAGGCAGAAAATGTTTTGTTTTCAACCACTGCTATACACAGTGATTTAGGGCTTGTTTTTGACTTTGGCAAACATTGCAGCTAATGACATGCTCAAAATCGTTATATTCCAGAGAAATAGGGAAGTAAAATGTCTTTCCTAATAATTGGTAGAATGTTCATTTCTCAAACTGCTGCAGTTACAGAAGTGAAAAAAGTCCACAATTTTAGGAACAGAATTGAAAGAGCAAGAAACTCTGAGTATATCCCATAATTCCTTTCTGGTTTCTATTGTCCCTACCTGTCATTCGTGTAGAACTACAGTTCTCATCAGCAAAGGAAGTTGTCAGTGCATATGCTGCACAGAACAAAGTGTAAATCTGGATGGCACCAAAAATCAAAGCGAAAACCAAACCAAAACCCAGACACCCTATGTTACTATGGGAGGCGTGTAGGTGGTGCAAGCGACTGTAGCTGTGAGACAGACACGGCTGCTTGTCAGGTCACTTTCCATAATATTTACTGCAAAATGATTGAGAGGCCTTGGGTCCAGGCAGCCATTAACCTGCTTCCTTTGTTACCTCTCGATCACTTTGCAATAAATTGCAGGTCTTTTAAGAGATTCAAACTTCAGTTTTCTCAAAACAAAACAATTATCCTGTCTTATCTGAAAATGCAGGGTTGTGGGCAGAAGAGGCTGGTTATAATAATGCCCTCATATTGAGTGGTCTGTAAACGGCTGCACACTTCAGGCACTATAGTTGCTGAGGATGCTTTGTTACATGTGACCTTGACTGGCTTTACAGGGGGGTATAGAATGATCTACACAAGGTATGAAAAGGTGACAATTTGCTTGCGTCTACCTTGCCTTGAGGTGGATGAAATTAAGGAGACGCTTGAGTGTGTAAGCTATGCACATAAGTATTCTTCACTGTAAATTTTTTTTCATTTTAACCCAATTATGGTACTTTGTCTAATGCACAACTGATCTCTCAGTAGATATTCATTTGAAAATAGTGTGGCCTTGATTGGTGAGAAGGGGAAGGAGAAAAGTGACTTTGGCTTATGTAAAAATGACTCATTTGCCAAGAGTCGTTCTGCAGCACTCTTAGTACTTAATGTGTTTGTGATTGGTCTCCTTTTTGATTGGGGAAATTTAATGGTTTTGATCTGGGAGTTATTAATTCAATTGAGTTGTCTTCTGTTTTTAGGAAGTATCAGAATTGCTCTAATAAGTACAAAGTTGATTGCTTTGATGTCCAATCTCAGGTTTTAGAATATATATAGTGGTGTAAAATCCCACTGTTAACTCTTTAAAAACTATTTTAATTTAATACACCCTTAAAAGTCACATGCATAAGGCCTGTTCAGAGGGCAGAGCCTCCCATCTTTTTGCTCCTTTTCCATTTTGTACTTCACTTGAGAAAGTGTGGAGTGATTTTACATTGTATATTGCCATTTAACCCTGACATATTTCTCAAGAAAAAGCACTTTTTGATCATGAAATACACGGACTCTTTGTGTGATGTGGATCATGGTTTCTCAGGCTCCCCTAGATAATCTGCTTATGAATATTATTCTAACTCTGTGTATGAAGAGTAGAAATCTTTCCTAATGTTAGAAAGTTTGTATTATTGATCCAGAATGCATTTTGCTAGCTTCCAATGGATGGGATAGTGAACAATACTGCATTCACAGTTTATACGTTTGTTTCCCTTGAGCCTTAAGGTAACTTTTTTTGTCAGCAACAGCACTGAAGTTATAGTAAATGAATGAGGTTCAGTTTTCAGGGTTAGTTTTAGAGTACTGTAAATCAATTAGATGTCTTCATAAACAGTTACTATTCCCATTGAATAAACTGAATAATGAGTATATAGGTGGGTCTGGGGGCAGGGGGAGATAGTTTATAGAAAAGAAAAAACTCATTTACCTTAAGAAAAATATAGACAAAAAAGAAAAAGTGCATGTCGATCTGTTTGAAATTCCAAATATAAGATAGAAATAGCAAATTATAACTTCCCATTTTTAATCTAGAAAAGTACCCATTAATTTTTAAATGTTAGACCCCAGAAGTTTCAAGAGATAGACTCTTTTTTTTTAAGAGATAGACTCTTGTTACAGCTAACTTTGTTACTTAAAGTCACCATTCGCAGTCTTAAAACTTCGTTTCATCAGACTCTTATTTCAGCAATTATCAGTACCAAAAATTAAATTTGGAAAATGAAAAAATAACAAAATTGCATCATGAAGATTTATTAAGTAATTTCCAATTGTTATCTGTACCTCTGATCCAAGTAAGACCTTTATGAATGTATATTTCCTAATGAAATAGGAAATATGTCATCAATGTAATCACCTTTATTCACAATCTTTTGCTTTTCATTTGAAAATCTAACTCATGCCTCTTGAATTAGAGATTCCGATTGGGACAGGCAAAGACATGTTAGAACAGCAGCAAGAGAATATGACTGTATTTGTAATTAACAGATTTTGAATCTAGGAGCAAATTTCATTTTCCCTGTTTTATGTAAAGTGTCTCACTGCCATTAATAAGAGAGGGCTGGTTATATCTTTGGTATGAAGAAATGTGGGCTCAGAATATTGGAGAGAAGACAATAGACCTGTCCAAATTCATTGTCCACTAGCATTTTTTTTTCCTATCTTCAATTTCAATGGCTAATTCTTTCAAGAAAATTGATTTAGACCAACCCTTATTCCTTAAAGGCAAACTTTTGTCCCCACTCTTACCCTGTGTCACAAGATCAGTTTGATTCAAAAAAATCTTTATATTTGAAAATAGCTGAGCAAGTAGTATATTTCCCCTTTTAAAATTGCTTTTTTGGGAACATATAACTGTGGGGAGAGTCCTAAGTAAATTGAAAAAATTCTGTCACTAAGCACATGTGTAGGAATTTGGGAGTTTTGTTTCCAGCTCTTCAGATATGAGATGTAGACCCTTTTCTCCCAGTCCACATGCCACCTCTTTATAAAAAGCTCTGTGATTTCCTAGAAGTTAATAGATTGGGCAAGTGCAGAAACAGTTTAAATCGAGCAGGGCATAATTATCAAGAGTGGGCAGTTTTGCATGTTGTGGTAGCAGGCCAAGTATATTTTGAGTTTTTTCAATGATCAATATTTGAATAATATTAAGATTAAAGTTCTAGGGAAATTAGTGGGGATTTATGCTTCCTTTTGCAAATACATGCAGGTGTTTTTCCATGATCATTTTAAAAAGTCCATTTGTATTCTGGGATGTTTCCAGTCATATCTATCAGGGCTTCCTTACATTAGAGTCTTCACTCCAAAGTGAGGCTGATGTCCTGCTGGTAGAGAATCTATAGGCATTGAGTGAAGTAAAACCAAATCTTGACAGCAGGAGGCAGCTTCCTGATCTAATCAGATGTGCAGCTAGAGCTAAGGTTAAAAGTCACTTTACAATTGATCTTGGCTGGAAGGCTGAGAAGCTATGGAAGTTACTTTAAAGGGGTTTTTGGGGTGTCTTCAGTCTGTGTAAATACCCACCTGCTGTGCATTGTAAACCAAGTGTGTGTTCTTATGTGTGAATTTGTAGGACTGACTTCTGCTTCAAAAGAAGCCGCACCTTTCCATGTATAAGGTCCCCTCCACCTGTAACCCTATAAATATTTGTAAATAGAACACTAAAATTTGTAGTAATAGGATCAACTTGGGAATATCTGCTGAGAGACCAAAAAGTTCATTTTTAAAGTACCTTGATTAAAGAGTAAAGATTATTCCTCTTATTTTTTAAAAGAAGAATGCACTTTAACAAACAGCTACATGGGCAATTCAAACAAATCCGTAAAGTGCAGTATCCATTCAGAAACCATACTTCCTGAAAATGTTCAAAAGCAGAGTCTAGATGGGCTGTTGATCTCACTGCCTGGAGGTTGAAGCTCAGATTGCGGTCAATTTTGAGATGAGCAGGGCTGCTTCAGACAGGTCTCTAAAATGGCGGGTCCCGTAATTACCACTAACTAGCAAAACTGACAGAAAAACTCACAGAAAAAAGTTTAAGAATCCTTACTGCTGGTGTGTACTCCTTACAATAGCAGACTTTTGCAAATGGAGTTTTACAGTCTATATTTAAAAAATTGTATGTTTGTAACAAATAAAGTATGCGGAAAAGTGAATGACAATCTTGTGCTGGTGTCTCTAATTTAAAGAATTACCTGGTGACGGGGAGGGAGATGCCACACAGCCTCTGCTGGGGCTCAAATGGGTCTGGGATTGGGTGAGTTTCCACTGAAATGACTTACAAGTCATTGTACTAGTATATTCCATCTTCCTCTGGTTCCCATTTCTAATTAGTAAGCAATCTGTGGAGTAAATCAAAGTTGCAATGAATTTTGTGCTTTGGTTCATTTCCCAGACAGGCCACTTGTTTCTTCCTATTCTCTTGGCTTTTGGGCCGTATCATTTCCAGTGGGTGTAAAGAAACTTCCCTCGTGTGCCATCATAACTGACTTCCTACAGAGTAGATTAAGCCAGTCTTTTTTTTTTTTTTTTAGTGCCCTTGACTGGAATGAAACCTGGGAACGTTCAGTCTTCAAGCCAACGCTCTATCCACTGAGCCAAACCAGCTAGGGCCAGTAGGCCAGTCTTAAGCTAACATTAAAAGAAACAGAAAATTGTTATGTCTGTAGATCCCAGCCATGGTTCCCAATGTTTTTCATCTCAGAAGCCCCTTTACACTCAAAATTTACTCAAGGAGTTCTTTACCTTTCAGGGCTATAATAATTGATACCTATCATATTAGAAATGGAACCATTTTTAAAAATATGTTTTTATTGATTTTAGAGAGAAAGGAAGAGAAACATTGATTGGCTGCCTCCTGCATGCCCCTTACTGGGAATCAAGCCCACAACCCTGCCTGGCATGTGCCTTGATGGAACAGAACTGGCAACTTTTTAAAAAAGTTGATTTCAGAGAGGAAGGGAGAGAGAGAAAAACATCAATGGTGAGAGAAGAATCATTGATAGGCTGCCTCCTGCATGCCCCCCACTGGGGATTGAGCTTTGCAACTGTGACCTGGTTCATAGGTCGACACTCAACCACTGAGCCATGCCAGCCAGGCCCACATTTTCTTTATATTAAAGCCTCTCACTATAAACTAGCCCTAGCCAGTAAAGTTAGTACTCCCACCACACATACATACAGCGGTGGTTCTCAATGCTAACTGCAGAAGCACTTGGATGCGGATGCCCCCAAGTACCACCCTGACCAACTGGACCAGAATCTTTGGGTCATAGTGTTTTATCTTGTTAGGATGAGAGGATGTGGGATCTTGTGGTATAAGGAAGAGAAAGGGAGGAAGGACTGGGAATCTGCTAGAGGAAAACAAAAAAAATGCAGGATTGCAAAGGACTCAAACACGGCCTTAACCTAGGCTGCTGTGCTGAAATTACCTACATCAATACTCAAACCCCAAAATAGCTCATTTTGAAAAAAGTTTTGCAGATGGAGTTGTGAAATATTGTGTCAGCAGCGCCCTCACTGAGAGAACCTGGGGGCTTTATTCACATCGAACCCTTGAATATGCCTCAGTCACTTGGAGGGCTTCTTAAACGCCAATTCCTGAGCTTCTGGTTCAGCTGGTCTGGGTGGAGTGTGAGAAGCTGCATTTCTAGCAAGTTGCCAGGTGATGCTGCTGCTGATGGTCAAACCCCACTTGGAGCCTCACTGCAGAAATCACAAACGTTCTGGGGAAATTAGCTGTTGTCACTAACTGACAGAGGCCTCCGGAAGCATTCATCCTGGTGCACTGGTTCTGCTATAGCCCTGCTGGATTTTTTTAAAATATATTTTTATTGATTTCAGAGAGGGAGAGGGAAAGAGACCTAGAAACATCAAGAGAGAATCACCGATCAGCTGGCTTCTGTATGTCCCCCACTGGGGATCGAGCCCACAACCCAGGCATGTGCCCTTGACTGGAATCGAACCTGGGTCCCTTCAGTCTGCAAGCCAGTGCTCTATCCATTGATCCAAACCAGCCAGGGCTGAATTTTTTTTTTTTTTTTTAATCCTCACCTGAGGATATTTTTTCCATTGATTTTTAGAGAAAGTGGAAGGGAGAGGGAGAGACAGAAATACCAATATGAGAGAGACACATCAATTGGTTGCTTCCTGCATGTCCCCAACCAGGGCCAGGAGCCTGCAACCAAGGTACGTGCCGTTGACCGGAATCGAACCCAATACCCTTCAGTCCACAGGCCAACGTTCTATCCACTGAGCCAAACGGGCTAGGGCAGCCCTGCTGATGTTGTCAGCTTAATGTAAAGTTGTCACTGAAGTTCTGGGTGTGCAGCCAGGCTACAGCTTGAAGAGCTCTTTTGAATCCAGCACTTCAAGGTATCAGGGTATGACTTCAGAGTTTTGATATTTTGTGAGTTAGGTTCTGTTCCTGACTCTGCCATAAACCAACAGCGTGACTCCAGTATCTGTAACACACAAAAATCCTTAAGGTGCTTTAACAGTGTCCGGTTTCCTGTAGAAGCCATTGGTACTTAGGGAGATGAGAGCCACCTGGTGGTCAGCACTGAAATCTTTTTAATAACCATGAGGCCAGATCATTTTGTAAATTCATTCATTCAGTTCTTTATGTACCAGATATTGTACTAGGTGTGGAAGATATGGTCCAAATGGAACTTATAGTTTAGTGGGTATATTTAGGGTTCAAATATTCTGGTTTATGTGACTAGGAAGCTAGGATGGGTTGCAGCTGAAATTTGCTACAGATCTCCCCTCTCATTAAAACACCTCTATGAATCTCAAATCCTAAGAAGTGATTTCCCCAAACCCCAGGGAGGAAGTGGGCCCAGTGTAGGTGGACAGAGGAAGGAAGGAGTGGGAGAATTCCCGGAGCCCCTTTATACTAGAGCAGTGATGGCGAACCTTTTGAGCTCGGCGTGTCAGCATTTTGAAAAACCCTAACTTAACTCTGGTGCCGTGTCACATATAGAAATTTGATATTTGCAACCATAGTAAAACAACAAAGACTTATATTTTTGATATTTATTTTATATATTTAAATGCCATTTAACAAAGAAAAATCAACCAAAAAAATGAGTTCGCGTGTCACCTCTGACACGCGTGTCATAGGTTTGCCATCACTGTACTAGAGGCCCGGTGCACAAATTTGTGCATCAGTGGGGGTCCCTTGGCCTGGCCTGCGAGATCGGGCTGAAACTGGCTGGCTGACATCCCCTGAGGGCCCCGGATTGTGAGAGGGCGAAGCCCAGGCCGAGGGACCCCACCGGTGCACGATCAGGGCCGGGGAGGGACTGCGGGAGGGCTCCAGGGTGTGTCCGGCTCGTCTCCCTCAGTCCCAATCGGCTGGACCCCAGCAGCAAGCTAATCTACCAATTGGAGCATCTACCTCCTGGTGGTCAGTGCATGTCATAGTGAGCGGTTGAGCAGCCTTAGCATATCATTAGCATATTACGCTTTGGTTGGTTGAACGGTCGACTGGTTGACCAGACACTTAGCATATTAGGCTTTTATTATATAGGATTAGAGGCCCGGTGCACCAATTCATGCACATTGAAAGGAAATTAATTAGAAATATTTTAATATCACTACTTGCCCTTTCTCTATAATAGAAGTGTCAACCAAATTCACAATCGACAATGACAGATGGAAACACACGTGTGCGATTGGCACCAGCGAGAGCTTTATATATAGAGATAAACTTGCTTAATTAGACCTACTTTCTGATTTAGCTAAACTTTCCAGCCCAGTGAAGCACCCCAACCTCTCTTTCAGGTAATAGCAACACAGCAGTAAATACAAAGCAGACTATTATTGTAGATCACAAAGGGAGAACAAAGGGTGAAATATTTAACTGCAGCAGTGTTTGACTATATTCTGCGCAGTGAGAAAACCTGAAGTCATTTTCAAGGTCCACCATTTCTTACTTCTTTTCAGTCGGGTCAAGTTTCTAAACTTTCTAAATCTCCATTTTCCAGCTAATGAAAAGAAAATAGGATTCAACCGAGTCTCCTATCTGCCTACTCCAGGACTTCTGTGAGGATCAAACGAGATGAGGCACGTGAAAATACTTCACAGACATTTGGTTAAACTGTAAAATGTTTGCACCTGGTTATAAAGCAAGTTGTGTTACTGGGCTGAAGAAGCTGCAAGGAGGCTAGTCGCTAGGGATAGGAAGCCGGGCGTTGCTATGTGACGTCATTACCCGGCACTGACAGCCGCCATTCCGGGCTGGGCTGGAATGTGGGCCGCATTTTGTGCCATGGGGTCTCAGCAGCATTGGCTGCTATTTGGTGGGGTGTTGCTCCGGGGTGGTGGTGGGGCCTGTGTCCCACTTGGGGAAAGCCAAAGTTGCTTTGTGGGCACCAGGTCCATAGTGCCGTTTATTGTTAAATGGCCTGTTACTAGGGAGAGGAAGCCGGGCATTGCTACATGACGTCATTACCCAGCGCCCACAGCCACCATTTCCTGGCTGGGCTGTGGGCCACATTTTGCGCCATGGGGTCTCGGCAGCATTGGCTGCTATTTGGTGGGGTGTCGCTCCGGGGTGGTGGTGGGGCCTGTGTCCCACTTAGGGGAAGTCAAGTGTTGCTTTGTCGGCGCCAGGTCCATGGTGCCATTTTTTTGTAAATGGCCAGTGTGCATCACGGCAGCTCCTGTGTTGAGCATCTGCCCCCTGGTGATCAGTACACGTCATAGCGACTGGTCAAACTGTCGGAGGGACACAGCATATTAACCTTTTATATATATACTAGAGGCCCGGTGCACAAAAATTTGTGCACTGGGGGGGTTAGGGGGGTCCCCCAGCCTGGCCTGTGCCCTCTCGCAGTCTGGGACCCCTCGGGAGATAACGACCTGCTGGCTTAGGCCTGCTCCTGGGTGGCAGAGGGCAGGCCCAATCCCTAGGTGCAGCCCCTGGTCAGGCTCAGAGCAGGGCCGATTGGGGAGTTGGGGCACCGCCCCCTGTCATGCACAG
>NW_005370960.1:1605924-1612115 GCF_000412655.1 Myotis brandtii
CCGGCAAGTCAGGCGGGGAACGTTGGAGTCTGCAGTCACTGGAGCAAGCAAGCCTCATGTTCGCTTCCAGCTGCCTGGCTGCCGGCCGCCATCTTGGCTGACAGTTAATTTGCATAAGGATATGCTGATTAGCCAATGGGAAGGGTAGCGGTCGTACGCCAATTACCATGTTTCTCTTTTATTAGTGTAGACATATAGACTAGAGGCCCAGTGAATGAAATTCATGCATGGGGGCGGAGTGTCCCTTAGCCCAGCCTGCACCCTCTCCAATCTCCGATCCCTTGGGCCTAAACCATATGTCAGACATCCCTCTCACAATCCGGGACTGCTGGCTCCTAACCGCTTGACTGCGTGCCTGCCTGATTGCCCCCTAACCACTCCCCTACTGGCCTGATCGCTCCCCTGCTGACCTGGTCACCCCCAACTGCCCTCCCCTGCTGGCCATCTGGTGACGATGTGAGGGTGGCCATCTTGCGATGTGCATGACGTCACCTAGGCTTTTATTATATAGGATATTGCGTCCCTTGTAATGCATAGTTCAGAACATAAAGGCAGGGTCCCCACCTTTAGTATCTATAATAAAAACATAATATGCTAGTTAGACTGGATGTCGTTCCAGACGACCTTCCAGACAAACTCGGGGCTGCAAGGGAAGCCTGGGTCCCGAGTGCCTGCTGGCAGCTGGAGGGAAGCCCGGGTCCTGGGTACCAGAGGGAAGCCGGTTCCGGCAGCCGGGGAAAGGAAGGTCTACTCTTGCGTGAATTTCATGCATCGGGCCTCTAGTAAATAATATAAAAGAGAAAGGAAAAAAAAAAAAAGGAGAAAGCATGTGAGGTTCTCAGGAAGAATGGCAGAAAACAGTCTTCTGAGGGAAGGAGAACTGTTGTCAGCAATGTGGAATGTTCTAGTCCAGCAGCTGCCAATTTTCCAGCGAGGAAAATCCAGCTGGCGATATCGCTCAGGCAAGTGAGTCATCACGACAGTGGGATCTCATCTGTCTGCCCCTCATCTGACCCATACCTTTCTGGTGGGGACTGCAAGCTCTATTTTGGATACAAGTGCTGAACTCTCCCAGACCTTTGTCAGCTAAAGGTTCTAGGACAGACACAGTGTGGGGGAGATTCGTGGGGGTTTTGCTGCAGTGTTTCTACACTGTAACTACCACTTGGTCTTTGAAGGCTTCCGAGGGAACACTTCAGCATGTTGATTCATTTCCTGCCAATCCATTTTCTATATAAATAAATAAAGGGAAGCAAATTCTCTTTAAGGAGAAATTCCAGCACCACTGTCAAAAGATTGTGATTTCTCTATTGAATTTTTTAAAATATATTTTTATTGATTTCAGAGAGGAAGGAGAGGGAGAGAGACAAAAACATCAATGATGACAGAGAATCATTGATCGGCTGTCTCCCGCATGCCCCCCACTGGGGATCAGGCCCACTACCCGGGCATGTGCCCTTGACCGGAATCAAACCTGGAACCCTTCAGTCCACAGGCTGATGCCCTATCCACTGAGCCAAACCAGCTAGGGCTGAATTTTTTTGAAAAAAATTTTAATTGATTTTAGAGAGAAACATCCATTTGTTATTACACTTATGCATTTATTGGTTGATTCTTGTATGTGCTGTGACTAGGGATCGAACCCACAACCTCAGCATTTTAGGCAACTCTCTAACCAACTGATCTACCCAGCCAGGACTCCCATTGACTTTTTTTGACATCCTTGTCAAATATCAAATGACCATAGGGCTCTAATTTATTCCATTTGGCCTATGTCTATCCTTATGCCAGTACTCTATCTTGATTACTGTAACTTTGTAGTTTTGAAATTAAGAAGTGTGCATCTGCCCTGGCCAGTTTGGCTCAGTGGATGGAGCGTCGGCCTGTGGACTGGGGGGTCCCAGGTTTGATTCCGGTCAAGGGCATGTACCTTGGTTGCGGGCACGTCCCCAGTGGGGGGTGTGCAGGAGGCAGCTGATCGATGTTTCTCTCTCAGCAATGTTTCTAACTCTCTGTCCCTCTCCCTTCCTCTCTGTAAAACATCAATAAAATATAAAAAAAAAGTGTGCATCTGCCAACTTATTATTTTTCAAGATTATTTTGGCTATTCTGGTTCTCTTGCATTTCCACATGAATTTTAGGATGGTCTTGTCAATTTCTACAAAGCAGCAAGCTGTGATTCTCCTAGATCTTTAGTTTTTCCAACAATGTTTAGTAGTTTTAAGAGTATAAATCTTGCCTACCGGTGTGGCTCAGTGGTTGAGCATTAACCCATGAACCAGGAAGTCATGGTTTGATTCTTGATCAGGGCACATGCCTGTGTTGTGGGTTCAATCCCCAGGAGGGGGCATGCAGGAAACAGCAGATCAATGATTCTCTCTCATTATTGACTAGAGGCCTGGTGCACAAAAATTTGTGCACTCGGTGGGGGGGTCCCTCAGCCCTCTCCCAGTCTGGGATCCCTCAGGGGATGTCCACCTGCTGGCTTAGGCCCGCTCCTTGGGGGATTGGGCCCAAGCTGGCAGTCAGACATTCCTCTGGCAGCCCTGGAGCCCTCGGAGGATGTCCACTTGCCAGTGGGGAGCAGGCCTAGGCTGCAGTCGGACATCCTTAGCACTGCTGAGGAGGTGGGAGAGGCTCGCGCCACCACTGCTGTGCTGGCAGCCCTCAGCCTTGCTTGTGGCTGAGCAGACCTCCCCCTGTGGGAGCGCACTGACCACCAGGGGGCAGCTCATGCATTGAGCGTCTGCCCCCTGGTGGTCAGTGTGTGTCATAGTGACCAGTCATTCCCAGTTGTTCTGCTGTTAGGGTCAATTTGCATTTTACCCTTTTATTATATAGGATAGAGGCCTGGTGCACAGGTGGGGGCCGGCTGGTTTTCCCTGAAGGGTGTCCCAGATCAGGGTGGGGGTCCTGCTGGGGGGCCTGGTCTGGGTGAGGGGCTGAGGGCCGTTTTCAGGCTGGCCACACCCCCTTCAGGGTGGGGGTCCCCACTGAGGTGCCTGGCCAGTCTGGGTAAGGGTCTGATGGCCATTTTCAGGTTGGCCACACCCCCCATTGACCCAAGCTCCCCGCCTCTTTTTTTTCTGGGATTTATTTATCTTCTATAACTGAAACTTTGTAGCCTTGATTGGAGCCCAGGACCAGCCAGGGAAGGCAGGAAGCTTGGCTTCCTCCATCGCCGGGGACAACCCAAGCCTCCTGCTCGCTCCAGCTCCGTGGCCGCCGCCATCTTAGTTGGGTTAATTTGCATACTCACTCCTGATTGGCTTGTAGGCATAGTTTGAGTGTAGTGGAGGGATGGCTAATTTGCATGTTTCTCTTTTATTATATAGGATGTTTCTATCCTCTTCCTCTCCCTTCTCTCTGAAATCAATTTTTTTAAATCAGTTCTTAAAACATTAAAAAAGAGAGTATTGCCCAGCTCAGTGGTGTGAACGTTGACCTATCAACCAGGAGGTCATGGTTTGATTCCATCAGGGCACATGCCAGGGTTTTGGGCTCAGTCCCCAGTGTGGAGTATGCAGGAGGCAGTTTCTATC
Source organism: Myotis brandtii (assembly GCF_000412655.1). Taxonomy (NCBI): domain Eukaryota; kingdom Metazoa; phylum Chordata; class Mammalia; order Chiroptera; family Vespertilionidae; genus Myotis; species Myotis brandtii. The sequence continues at coordinate 1,609,467 of NW_005370960.1, forward strand.
TCTCCCTCCCCCTCCCTCTCTGAAATCAATAAAAGCACATTAAGAAAAAGAGTATAAATCTTGTGAAATTTACTCCTGAGTATTTTATTCTTTTAGATGCTATTGTAAATGGAAGTTCTTTGTCCCTTTAACATTTTGGACATATGAATATACTGCTCACTCAAAAGTTGATTAAATAGCCCAGCCGGCGTGGCTCAGTGGTTGAGCATTGACCTATGAACCAGGTCACAGTTCGATTCCCTGGGCAGGGCACATGCCCAGGTTGCTGGCTCAATCCCCAGTTGGGGGTGTGCAGGAGGCATCTGATCCATGATTCTCTCTCATATTGATGTTTCTATCTCTCTCCCTTCCTCTCTAAAATTAATTTAAAATTTTTTAAAAGTTGATTAAATAATTGCATAGAAAATCCATTGTCTTAGGTTAGATTTCTCAGGAAACAGACTTTTACATGGGGATTTACCTTCGAGAAGTTTCCTGTGGAATGCTCTTGGCAACATGACTGAGAAAAAAAAGGAAGCAGGATTAAGTAGAGGCAGAAGTTGAACTGGGATGCAGTGTTAATCATCCACGAAAATCTGCAGCTGGAAGGGCCCTTCAGAGTTGTCCCAAATTAAGGCAAAATATCCATCAATCATTGGAGGGAGGCTGCCCCTGAAAAGGGGTCTGACTGTGGGCAATGGAGCTCCTTTGGGCCAAGTACAATTTGTGGGAAAAGACTACTGATCAATGATCATTCAACACACTCTCCCATCTCTAAACAGGACATAGAAATCAGTAAAGGGACTACTTTGTCTGTGATGAGAACCAGTTTATTTCCACCTAACATTTTCCTGGAAATCTCAATCAATGACAGGAAGGCTGAGGGGTGGAGAGTGGAGAGGAGTTTCCTGTTAAGAAGTTAGCATTCCCTCATGAATTATTTCATGCTTGGTGCAGTGCCTATGTCTATCCTTATGCCAGTACACTATCTTTTTTCCTTAAGTTTTTTGAAAAAAATATTTTTATTAATTTCAGAGAGGAAGGGAGAGGGAGATGGAAACATCAATATGAGAGAGAATCATTGGTTGGCTGCCTCCTGCACGCCCCACACTGGGATTGAGCCAGCAACCCGGCATGTGCCCTTGACCCAAATGGAACCCGGGACCCTTCAGTCCGCAGGCCGACGCTCTATCCACTGCGCCACACCGGCTGGGGCCCAGTACACTATCTTGATTACTCTAACTTTGTAGTTTCCAGTTTTACTAGGACACAATGGGCCTGATGATATGAAATAGCTGCTCCAGGTCACAGCACTAGTGAGTGAAGGAGTCTGTATGCAAATTCAAGCCTTTCCACCAAGTGACTGTCTCAGTGGCTTTAAAAAACGTGCTTGTCTCCCTTCCTTTGCCCAGTGACTTTCACGGAGCCTGGCACTGTCCCAAGCCCAGGGTAGCGGCCTAACAGCGGCTCCGTGCGAGGGAAGCCAATGCAACCCGGGCACTAGGAGCGGAGGTGGCAGGGCCCGGGCGGCACCCCGTCCGGGTGAGGGTGTCGGGAGGCCGGAAGGGAGGACGTCTTCGCTGGCACCTGAAGGGTGATGGTCAGCAGGCGAGAGGCTGCAATGGGGCTGTTTCCAGCGCAGGCCAAGCCGAGTGCCCCGAAGCACGCGGGGGGCAGGGCCAGGAAATGCGCGCCCTCCGAGGATTCGGATCTTGCGCGGAGCCCACGAGGTCATGGAAAACACGCTGAGAGCTGCGTGTCCACAGGGCGGAGGTCGAGGAAGGAAGAGGGGGCTCGGACCAGGAGCAGTGGCCGCGGCTAACGGCGCAGAGCTGTGCGTGGGCGACGGCACTGCAGGCCTGCGCCATTACGTCCCCCGGCGCGTCTGCCTCCCCGTGACCGGGAAAGACTCCCAGGGACACCCCGGCAGGTCGCTCAGACGGGGGAGGAGGCGCGGGCCCCGTCCGCTAACGTCCAGGCTATTCGGCTCCCCACACGCCTCCGGGTCAGGGCCTCCTTCCTCACCCGGCCGTCTCCTCCAGTCCTTCCCTTCCCTCCTGTCACAGGGTCCTTCACACCTGGGCAGGCCCGCCCCCTGGTGAGACCTGTGAAATGCCGGCCGGGGTCGGCGTCCGCCGGGATGCCAGTCCCGCTAACACGTACACGCCCGGGGAGTCATAAGCCCCGCGGGCAGAAGCGACGCCCACAGCCTCGCCCTTCCACAAAGTTCAGAGCCAGAGAGCCGACTCCGCGAAAGCGCGGGAAAACCGCCGCCGCCCTCCAGTCGCTTATGGTTGGCTAAATCCGCTGTGGTTTCCCGAGGCCCGCCTCCCTGGCTCGCGGGCGGTGTTCTCATTGGCTCATCTATGCCCACCGTCCACCCTCACTGGTCCATCCCTCCGCTCGTCAGGCTCTGCCGCGGACACAGGCGGAGAGCGGCGCGAGGCCCCGCCCCTACTCGCGCACTTGCACGTCCAGTGGAGGCTGGAGGCCCCGCCCCCACGTGCCGTGTGCAAAAACAAACAGCCGTTAGGGAGGAGGTGCCGGGGGGCGGGGTCTTGTTAGAAGGAGACGTGCGATTGGGAGGCCGCCGAGGTTCAAACTAGCAAGGCGAGCGGCCATTGGTCGGGGCGGCGCGAGGCGGGCCCCGGTTATTGTCCGGGCTCCGGA
>NW_005370960.1:1612770-1633296 GCF_000412655.1 Myotis brandtii
TGACGCCGCCGCCGCCGGGCTCCTGGGTGTCCGGTGCCCCTGACTCCCGCCCGGGAACAGCCCCTGCGGCGGCGGGTTTCTGGCGCCGGTTTCGCATCTGCCTCCGTAAAGCGAGAAGCAGGTGCCCGCGGGGCTCGGCAGCTTTTAGTTCATCCTCGTTCCCAGTTCAGAGACGGGCGGACCCTAGACCGCGCACCCGCTGAGGACCTTTTTGTTTGTTTTGTTGTTGTTTAATATATTTTTATTGATGTCGGAGAGGACGGGAGGAGAGAGAGAAACATCCGTGATGAGAGAACCATGGACCCCTGCCTCCTGCGCCCCCCGCTGCGGGTCCGTCCGCAGGCTGGCCCTCTACCCATTGAGCCACACCAGCCAGGGCGGTTTCTAAAGGTTTTATACCGGGGCAAAGACTTCTGGGAGGAGTAGGTGAGAGGATAGTGTTAGTTGATCTGACCTCAGAAATAAAAAAACTGTGCCCTGACCGGTTTGGCTCAGTGGATAGAGCATCAGCCTGCGGACTGGAGGGTCCCGGGTTCGATTCCGGTCAAGGGCATGTACCTTGGTTGCGGGCACATCCCCAGTGCGGGGTGTGCAGGAGGCAGCTGGTCGATGTTTCTCTCTCATCGATGTTTCTAACTCTCTGTCCCTCTCCCTTCCTCTCTGTAAAAAAATCAATAAAAATATATTTTTTAAAAAAAGAAATAAACTAAATGTAAGGAAGGGACATGAATTAATTCTTAGACATTTCCTGCTTCTAATTTTTGTCACAGTCTCTTTTTTAAAAAAATATATGGTTTTCAGAGATAAACATTAAATTAACAGAGACATGCACTTAGGAGGACTATACACAGGTGATTTTATAAAAATTGATATTAAAGACACATCGATTTGTTCCACTTATTTATACATTTATCAGTTGATTTTTTTAAAATATATTTTTATTGATTTCAGAGAGGAAAGGAAGGGAGAGAGAAACATCAATGATGAGAGAGAATCATGGATTGGCTGCCTCCTGCACGCCCCCCACTGGGGATGGAGCCCACAACCCCGCATTTGCCTGACGGGGAATCGAACCCTGACCTCCTGGTTCACAGGTCAGGGCTCAACCGCGGAGCCACGCTGGCAGGGCTCATCGGTTGATTCTTGTATGTGCCCTGACCCGAGACTCAAACCCGCCACCTTTGCTGTACTGTAAGATTCTCCAACCCACTAAGCCACACCATTCATGGATGTTTAATTTTTTTTCCCCATTTTTTTTTTTTTTTTACTTGTTTCTTCTTTACTCCTAGAAGAGCTAAGTTCTGAATGTTCTTGTGGAAATTATATGTTGACATGAAGATTCTTCAGTCTGAAATTTGAAAAATATGTTCAGATTTTTAGCAATTTCATTTAAATAACGTTTGACCTCATCCTCCTATCTGATAATAGACAAACATGCTAATTGACCATACCTTCACTACGCCTCCCATAGGCTAATCAGCGTGATATGCAAATTAACCACCAACAAAGATGGCGGCTAATTTGCATACTGCAGGCAGGGCGTGACAGCGCCATCCCTAATTAATTTACCTTTGCTCTATAAATTTCTATTTCCTTAAAATTGTGATAATATCAGACTCAGATTGGCCCTGTCGTGTGCGCAACCCGGGGTGGCACCCCAATCCACGGATCGGCTCTGCCGTGTGCGCGACCCGGGGAGGTGGGGCAGGCACCGAGGGATCGGGCCTGCCATCTGCCACCCAGGGAGCAGGCCTAAGCCAGCAGGTGGTTATCTCCCGAGGGGTCCCAGACTGTCAGAGGGCACAAGTGGGTCTGAGGGACACCCCCCAACCTCTCCTCCCCCGCCAGTGCACAAATTTTTGTGCACCAGGCCTCTAGTTTTAAATAAATTAGCAAGTGGTGATAAAACATGTATATTAAAAAAATAATAATAATAAAATAAAATTTAAAAAAATAAAACATATGTATATTGCTATGTATATTGTATGTGTAATTACATCATTATTAATTTATATAAAATTGAGGAAGGAGATTCCCTAGATTTTTTTAGCTGACTAAAGTAAAATTAGAAAAATTTCGTTTCCTGAATATTTTGAAATAGCATCTTCACCTGGAGCCTTTTCTCACTTAGGCTGGAGGCAAAGCTGGTAAGGACAGTGGGAAGGCCAAGGCGAAGGCAGTGTCTCGCTCGCAGAGGGCTGGGCTACAGGTAATGTATCCACGATATTGTAATTCATTATTAAATTCTTTACTGTTGCAATTTCACGACCCATAGAAGTTCATTAATTACAAAAATATACTACTACTGACCTTTAATAATGAGATTAATTGGTCAAAATTTAAATCATAAAGCAATTATCTTTTAATTTGTATTCTCTTCTTCCAAACGAGAACAGTTATGAAGAGGTCTAAAATAAATTCGGTAAATTTGCTCTCTTAAAATCTATTATTTCTAGATTATAACTATGTTTCTGATTATTTTATAAATTGTATCAAAAGACTAAATATTTCCAAACTTCAGATATTTGAATAATTGCACCTTTAATCCACAGACTAAAAATTTTCTGGATGAGTAAGAATTATTCTGTATATATGAGACAGTTTGTAAACAGGAAAGCTCAAAGGCCAGACTGTAAGGTTTGGTTTTTATCCGCTTGGCAGTGGTGAGCCACTGAAAGCTTTTGAACAAGAGGTTGACATGATCTAGATGGTACTGCAGGAACTTACACTTGATGGGTACATTCTATATTTTAATTCATTGTGTAAATTTCTATTAGAATTTATTTGAAGTGGGAGATGGAAGACAGGTGGAGGCTATTGCAGTGGTTTTAGGAGTAAGGTAATACATACTTGAATTAAGTGGGACGGATGGGAATAGGAGTCATTCATGTGCTCCCAAAAAGTGGCAGGAGAGGTATGGTGTTGAGAGGAAAGTCAAAGGTTTCTGTAAGCCTTAGAACTAAGGGACACAGGAGCTTGTGGTAAGGACAAGTTATAAGATTTAAGAATTTAAGTGGAGTCATTTTGGAGTTCTACCAAAACATCCACATGAAAATGTCCAAAAGTTATAAATTTGAGTCCAGCTTTCCAAGTGAGGTGATAGAAAGAATTACAAATTTAAAATCATTTCTGTAAAATTGGTAGTTCATGCTATAAATGAGTTTCCAAGTGGAGCATAGGAAAGGAACACAAGGATAGTGGTGAACCCCTGAGAAACACACAGAAAAGACTGAGGAGTAGCAGAGTCTGGAGTTAGTATTAGAACTCTGTAATCTGCAATCCAAGAAGAAATGTTTCTGAGGTCCTGCTCTGTGCCACAGGACAGTCCAGTCACGGAGACGCATGGGGAAGTCAGTTCCAGCCCTGCCCCCATCCCAGATCTGCCTTTTCTCCTTCAGGTTGCCATCTAGAGGCGGCTAATACATTTGGTCATTACAATGTTACCCCTGGTCTTCAAGAATGGAGAAAATAGGTAACAAGAAAGAAAGAGTTTCAGGATTTGCTTTTAAATTTTGCCTTCCGCAAGCAGGTATCTAGGCTGTAACGGAAGCACTTGATTTAGACACGTGGAAAGGTTTTGAGCGAAGTGCGCAGAAGGAAACGAGCCTGTGGAGAGGAAGCTGTTGGAATGGTGGGGCCAGGGACAGGGTAAGGAGGACCCATTACACATGGGTAGAGGGTAGTCAAGGGTGCAGATCAGGGGGAGTAGGGTATTTTGGGAATGAGGAAGTACCCATTTTCAGAAAGAGGTGTAAACAATGAAAGAATGGTGCTGGTTGTTGTTGTTTTAGAGAATACTTTATTAGTTTCTGCTCAAACCCATGTAGATTAAGACCTTACATATTTAATACAGTGTGTTACCAAATGGTGTTGGTTTTTGTCAGGTCACCTCTTGAAACAGAATGGAGTTGAGGCTGAAGGAACGTGTTGGAGGTTCAGAGTCGCGCGAGGCTGCTAGGTGAAGGAATTAACAGGACATGAATGTGATGATGAGGCCACATGGAATGTGCAGTTGATGCCTGCAGAGCAGTTTCTCTTTATGTTACGATGACCTTCCGTATGATGCAGAAACTATTATAAACCCTGTGGTGGTTTGTGTTCTTTTAACTTAGATTCTCTTCTCAGGAGGGTAAAAGCAGGCATGAAGATTTGGGGCTAAATACTAGGATACAACACACAGGCCCTAGACCAGCCGTGGGCAAACTACGGTCCGCGGGCCAGATCCGGCCCTTTTGAAATGAATAAAACTAAAAAAAAAAAGACCGTACCCTTTTATGTAATGATGTTTACTTTGAATTTATATTAGTTCACACAAACACTCCATCCATGCTTTTGTTCCGGCCCTCCAGTCCAGTTTAAGAACCCATTGTGGCCCTCGAGTCAGAAAGTTTGCCCACCCCTGCCCTAGACTGTTAATTGCCAAATAAGTTTGGCTTCTAATGTGGGTAATGAAATTGTTTAACTCCTGCTTTCCTCATTGTTTGCCTCTGATTACGCTCCGTGGTGTGGTGAAGGCTCCTCAGTGCCTCCATTCAGACGGTGTCTCTTTCAGTTTCCCGTGGGCCGCATCCACAGACATTTGAAGACACGCACCACAAGCCACGGAAGGGTCGGCGCCACCGCGGCCGTGTACAGTGCCGCAATCCTGGAGTACCTCACTGCTGAGGTGTGTAGGGGATGTTCGACATGGAAGTGCAAAAGTACGAGCCTAGAAAAGGCGGGAAATAGGAGTTTAAAACAAAAAAGACACATCTGCTTGTTGGTCTCTCTCTTTTTTTAAATATGTTTTTATTGATTTTAGAGAGAGAGGAAGGGAGAGGGAGAAAGATGGAAACATCAACCTGCTGTCTCCTGCATGCTCCCTGCTGGTAGCAGTTTTAAATGTCTTAATCGGCCTGTTACCCAGCAGCAGTGTCAAAGAGAACCTTGGTTTACTCGTTCTCAAAATTAAGCAAGGGTCATCCATCATATTTTTAAGTGACTGCCAAAGGAATTTAAATACTATACTGTTAGTGAACTCTGAAGTAAGTATATAATCAGTAGAAGTTACAGCATAATCTCTTTTTTAAGAAATGTGGGGTGGGGGAAAGGTTTGCCAGTGTGATAATTTTTAAAAATCACAAATATAGCCCTGACTGGTTTGGCTCAGTGGATAGAGCATCAGCCTGCGGACTCAAGGGTCCCAGGTTCGATTCCGGTCAAGGGCATGTACCTTGGTTGCGGGCACATCCCCCGTAGGGGGTGTGCAGGAGGCAGCTGATCGATATTTCGCTCTCATCGATGTTTCTAACTCTATCCCTCTCCCTTCCTCTCTGTAAAAAATTAATAAAATTTGAAAAAATAAAAATAAAAAAATAAAAATCACAAATATAATGTGAAGTTTGATAAAAGACATAATCATTCTGGTTCTCTGCATGATTGTGTGCATAATCTGCTCTATTGTGCTCAGCTTCCCATTTCGGGAGGTACAGTTACTTGGGCAAGAGTTGTTGTTTGTGGTGGTGGTATTGTTTTAATGTCTTTATTGATTTTTTTTTAATATATTGGTTTTTTACAAAGAGGAAGGGATAGGGATAGAGAGTTAGAAACATCGATGAGAGAGAAACATCCATCAGCTGCCTTCTGCACACCTCCTACTAGGGATGTGCCTGCCACCCAGGTACATGCCCTTGACCGGAATTGAACCGGGGACCTTTTAGTCTGCAGGCCGACGCTCTATCCACTGAGCCAAACCAGTTAGGGCTGGTTTTTTTTGTTTGGGTGTGTTTTTTTTTTTTGAGGGAAAAAGGGAGAGGGAGAGAGATAGGAACATTAATGAGAGAGGAACATCCAATTGGTTGCCTCCTGCACACCCTCTACTGGGGATCGAGCATGCAACCCAAATATGTGCCCTGACCAGGAATTTTTTAGAAACTGATTTTTAGAAAGAGAGAGAGAAATATTGATGAGAGAGCAGAACATCAATCGCCTGCTCCTGCACACCCCGTACCTGGATGGAGCCCAAAACCCAGGCATGTGCCCCCATCAGGAATCACAACAGCAACCTTTCGGTGCCCAACCAATTTGAGCCACACGGGATATGGCTGGGCAAGAGTTCTTATTTACTGGGTCATGGACCACCACTTCCTCCATCCTAGCCCCTCCTAAGGAAAATGTGGTTGTGAAACTCCATGAGCTGTATCCCAAGCAAGTCAAGTGCTAGAGGTAGCCAACCTAGTAGAAACAGACAGTGGTTTTTACTTGAGAAAGATTTAGGTTCAACCTATATGTTAATTATCTTTGCTGTCTTTTCATTAACCTTACCCAGGTCATTTGTGTCCCGTTGTACATTTAAGATTAAATTACCGGTGGCCCTGGTCAGGTAGCTCAGTTGGCTAGAGCATCATCCCGATACACCAAGGTCACGGGTTCGATTTCTGGTCAGGGCACATTCCCAGGTTTTGGGTTCAATCCCCAGTAAGGGAGCATGTGCAGGAGGTAGCCCATCAATGTTCTGCCTCACATCAGTGTTTCTCTTTCTCCCTCTCCCTTCCTTTCTCTCTGAAAATCAATAAAATTAGCTCTGGCTGGTCTTGCTCAGTGGATAGAGCATCGGCCTTCGAACAAGGGTCCCGGGCTCGATTCCAGTCAAGGGCACATGCCTGGGTTGCAGGCTCGATCCCCATTAGGGGGCAGCCAATCAATGATTCTCATCACTTATGTTTCTCCCTCTCCCTTCCTCTCTCAAATCAATAAAAATATATTTTAAAAAATAATAGTAAAGATAGAGGTGCCAGACCAGAGTCCCAAGGAAAATGAGATGGGATTCTGGTAGATTTTAAAGCATGCCAGTTACTTCAGATGTACAACAAGGCTTCCTACGCTCTAAGTGCAGAGGGTTTGTGGAGTTATTTTTGTAGTCTATCAAAGGGTTTATAATGCCAGTGTGGTCTTTAAAGGGCTTCTAGCTTATTGTGTACATACTAGTATAATAGGATCCAGTGATGTTAAAAACTCTGAATAAAAATAACTTCTTAAAAATCCATTCATTTTTCCATTCAATTTTAGAGAGAGTGGAGGGTGAGAGAGAGAAAACATTGGTCCATGGGCTGACGCTAACCATTGAACACACCAGCCAGGGTGATGAAAATTTTTTTGAATTATATTTTTAATCTTTTCTACAAGTGCTAGGAAATAAGTTCTAGCCATTAAAGGTTATACAAAAATAGACTCCGTGGTTTTTCTAGATGTCCACATTTAGAATCTTGGCTGAGAAAAAACATCCCTTGGCCTTACTTTTTTCTATAGAAATAGCTTTTTGCTGAAGGTTCTAGTGCTCTTGTAGAAAATGAATATTAAAAGGCCAAGTGAAATAATGAGAGCTCTCTAAAGGCATAAAAATATGAAAAGGAATGAATTTTGGAGTTGTTGAACATTCCTGTGACCTCTCCTCCGGGGGTGCTCATGAAAGACAGTCTGTTCTCAAGAATATGATTGTTTTCAAATATATTGGATGGGACTTGTTTGTATGTTTATATTCCTGTCCAATGCCAAATCCATTTTTGAAGGAGCATTAACAGATATCCAGGGTTCATTAAAAAATATGAAAAAGAAAAATGTGCTCTTTGTTTCTGATATTCTGTGTGTGATGTGCCGACGCTACAGTGATCTTTGAGCTATAAATGCAAGTCCACCCCGACCCTGCAGCACACGCACCCTTGTCTGACTGCTGTCCCGCCGGTGCTTGCAGGTGCTGGAGCTGGCGGGCAATGCTTCCAAGGACCTCAAGGTAAAGCGCATCACCCCCCGCCACCTGCAGCTCGCCATCCGGGGGGACGAGGAGCTGGACTCGCTTATCAAGGCTACCATCGCTGGGGGCGGTACGTATTGTCACCTCTTCAGACGAGATTGCCATTGGCCTTTCTAATTATAAGTGTACATTCTATATGAGGTAATCAGGTGCGTCAGTGTCAGTGAAGGTGAGGTGTAAGGTGGTGTCCCTTAACCCTTTTGGGGTCATCTTTGGAGAACCTCTTGAAAGCTGTGGTTATTCTCCCCAAAAGCACATAGAATCACATCGTTTTATACATACAGTCTTAGAGGAGTTCCTGGACCTTGAAGTGGGGCCCCCCTTGGTATCGTATATAATAAAAGCCTAATATGCTAACGGTCCGGTCGTACATCGCCTGTTCAACCAATCAAAGCATAATATGCTAATGATATGCTAAGGCCACTCAACTGTACACTATGATGTGCACTGACCACCAGGGGGCAGACAGTCAACCGGTCAGCCAGTTACTATGACATGCACTGACCACCAGGGAGCAGATGCTCCAACTGGTAGGTTAGCTTGCTGCTGGGGTCCGGCTGATTGGGACTGAGCTAGATGGGCCCGACACGCCCTGGAGCCCTCCCTCGGTCCCTCCGTAGCTGGCCAACCTCCAGCATCCCTCCCCAGCTCTGATTGTGCACCAGTGGGGTCCCTCGGTCTGACCTATGCCCTCTCGCAATCCAGGACCTCTTGGGGGATGTCAGAGAGCCGGTGTTAGCCCGATCCCGCAGGCCAGGCCGAGGGACCCCACTGGTGCTCGAATTCGTGCACTGGGCCTCTAGTAGATACATAAATAGGATCAGATATAAGAGAGGACTTAAGTAAATTTCACTCTTTGTATAATTGCTCTTTGGTTTGAGACACTGAAGTTGTTAGATACAGCTAGCTTAATGTTTAATTTGTTTTTAATTTCATTTTAGGTGTGATCCCTCACATCCATAAGTCTCTGATTGGAAAGAAGGGTCAGCAGAAAACTGCTTAGAGAATTATTTTAACTCTCTTGCTCCCTGTCATTGTACTGTAACTAGGACAGAAGAAATATTGGGGATATATGGAATTTTAAGAAATTAAATGGAACAGCATAGATAATTACTGTAGACATGGTAAGAGAAACATTTGTACATTCTAGATTCGAAGTTTGATAAAAGTATCTTTTCACGTGGCAACAGTTGTGTATTGATTGGCTGGATTTCTCCCATGTATTTTATACAAAAATGGAATTGATAAACCATTTTATACAAAAATAATTTGTCTCAAATCTGTTCTGTTTGTGATGTGTTGGAAATATTTTACTCATATGAAATTTTTTAATTTTTTAATTGGTTATATACTCAGAATCTTTTTTTTCTATATTCCAAATAATCTTAAAATAGAATCTGGGAATATAGCTTTACCATAATTGATACCATATTATTTTGAGTCTTAGATGATATCCATTTCTAGTGTGCACTGTTTTTACATATTTCCAAAGAAAGAAAAACTGCCCATTAACCATGATATGCCATTGATAATGAGATGCATACCAGTTTCAGAAATGTTAGAATATGAAAACATGCACTTAACATTGTTGAACTCGGACAGCGGGACTATTTGATTTACTGTATGGCAGGCCCTGTGCTAAGTTCTTTACTGACCCAGAAACTTTATTACCCCCACTTTAAATATGTGGAACCTGAGGCCCACAGAAGTTAAATGGTTTGCCAGGAAACATTGGTTTTGTAGATAGAAACGGCAGAGCTGGGATACAGACCTAGACTGCCTCACCTCAGAGCCCACACTCTTACCTGGATTTGAAGTTAAATTTATCCGAGTTTTCTGCTTTGGGCTTAAAATTCAAATTTTTAGTGGTCTTTTATTGATACAGTAACATTCAGTAATTTGTTCATTTTTAAAATTATTTTTCAGTTTCTAAGTAACTTGTGAATTTTAAATTAATGTACCAGTTAGTGGTACTTCAGAAAGTATTTTCTGCCTAGAAGTCTCAAACAAAAAACATAGGGTAGTTGAATGGATGCAAAAACATGACCCAATTATATACTATCTACAAGAGACTCACCTCTTTTTTTTTTTAATTGATTTTAGAGAGGAAGGGAGAGGGAGAGAGAGATAGAAACATCAATGATGAGAGAGAATCATTGATTGGCTGCCACCTGCACACCCCCTACTGGGGATCGAGCCCGCAACCCAAGTATGGCTGGAATTGAACCTGGGACCCTTCAGTCCACAGGCCGATGCTCTATCCATTGAGCCAAACCAGCTAGGGCGAGACCCACCTCTTTTGATCTATACAGATCACAATGGAATGAAATTAGAAATCAACTACAGTAAAAACACTCAAAAACATTCAAACACAAGGAGCAGTGGTTCTCAACCTTCCTAATGCCGTGACCCTTTAATACAGTTCCTCATGTCGTGGTGACCCCCAACTTCATTGTTACAAATTGAACATAATTAAAGCATAGTGATTAATCACAAAAACAATATGTAATTATATATGTGTTTTCCGATGGTCTTAGGCAACCCCTCAGAGTGAAAGAGTCGTTTGATCCCCAAAGGGGTCACGACCCACAGGTTGAGAACCGCTGACATGGAGGCTAAATAGCATGTTATTAAACAACGAATGGGTTACCAATGTGATCAAATAAATCAAAAACTCCCTGGAAACAAGTGAAAATTAACACATAACCCAAAATCTCTGGGCCACAGCAAAAGCAGTTTTGAGAGGGAAGTTCATAGTACTACAGGCCTACCTCAAAAAACAAGAAAAATTAATAATAAACTAACACTACAACTTAAGTAGAGAATAAGAAAAGCCCAGAGTAAGTAGTAGGAAGGAAATAATAAAGATTAGAGCAGAAATAAATGATATAGAGACTAAAAAACAATACAAAACATCAATGAGCCCAAGCCAGTTTGGTTCAGTGGATAGAGCATCAGCCTGCGGACCAAAGGGTCTGGGTTTGATTCCTGTCAAGGGCATGCACCTTGGTTGCAGGCTCCTCCCTGACCCAGGCTCTGGTCAGGGCTCCTGCAGGAAGCAGCCAATCGATGTGTTTGTGTTTCTCACATTGATGTTTCTCTCTGTCTTTCCCTCTCTCTCCTGCTTTCCCTAAAAATCAATGAAAAAATATCATCGGGTGAGGATTTAAAAAAAATAAAAGGACAGAATTGGAGGGATCACAATACCAGATATCAAGTTATACTAAAAAGCCACTATAATCAAAACTGCCTGGTACTGGCATAAGAACAGGCATACTAGTATAGGTCAATGGAAGAGAACAGAGACCCTAGAAATTGACACAAGTCATTACACTCAATATATTTAAAATCCCCACCCTATGATATTTTCCTATTGATTATTAGAGAGTGGAAAAGAGAGAGAAAAATACCGATGTGAGAGAAACACATCGATTGGTTGCCTCCTGCATGAGCCCTGACCAGGGCCAGGCTGGGGAGGAGCCTAAAACCAAGGTACGTGCCCTTGACTGCATGGATTCTTCAGTCTGCAGGCCAATTCTCTGTCCACTGAACCAAACCGGCTAGGGCTCAAGTAATATTCGACAAAGGAGGCAAGAACATACAATGGAATCAAAACATTCTCTTCAATAAATGTTGGGAAAATTGGACAGATACATGCAAAAAAATGGAACTAGACCACCAACTTACACCATACACCAGAAAAAACTCAAAATGGATAAAAGACTTAAATATAAGTTGTGAAATCATAAAAATCCTAGGAAAAACTGTAAGCAGCAAAATCTCAGACATCTATCCTAGCAATATGTTACGAATACATCTCCTAGGGCAGTGGTCGGCAAACTGTGGCTCGCGAGCCACATGCGGCTCTTTGGCCCCTTGAGTATGGCCACGAAGTTTCAATCGCACTGTGCATGGGCACCCGCACGTGCTATTTTGTGGAAGAGCCACACTCAAGGGGCCGCAGTTTGCCGACCACTGTCCTAGGGCAAAGAAAATTAAGGAGGAAATAAACAAATGGGACTTCATCAAAATAAATAAAAAACGTCTGGCCCTAACTGGTTTGGCTCTGTGGATAGAGCGGCGGCCTGTGGACTGAAGGGTCCCAGGTTCGATTCCGGTGAAAGGCATATACCTTGGTTGTGGGCACATTGCCAGTAGGGGCTGTGCATGAGCCAGCTGATCGATGTTTCTCATTGATGTTTCTAACCCTCTCCCTTCCTCTCTGTAAAAAATCAATAAAATACATTTTAAAAATAAATAAAAAATACATTAAAACTCTTCTCAGCCAAAGAAGCCATCAACAAAATGAAAAGGGAGCCCACTGTATGGGAGAACATATTTGGCAATGATACATCTGATAAAGGTTTAATATCCAAAATATATAAGGAACTTAATACAACTTAACAAAAGGAAGACAATCCAATTAAAAAATGAGCAAAGGACCTAAATAGACACTTCTCCAAAGAGGACACAAATGCCCAAGAGACATATGAAAAAATGCTCAAGTCACTGATCATCAGAGAGATGCAAATTAAAACGACAGTGAGGTATCACCTCACTCCTGTCAGAATGGCTACCATCAACAAATCAACAAACGACAAGTGCTGGAGAGGATGCGGAGAAAAAGGAACCCTCGTTCACTGCTGGTGGGAATGCAGACTGGTGCAGCCACTGTGGAAGACAGTATGGAGTTTCCTCAAAAAATTTAATATGGAACTGCCATTTGACCTAGTAATCCCACTTCTAGGAATATATCCCAAGAAACCAGAAACACCAGTGAGAAAGAATGTATGCACCCCTGTGTTGGTAGCAGCACAAGTTACAATAGCTAAGATCTGGAAACAGCTCCAGTGCCCACAAGTGTATGAGTGGGTAAAATTTGTGGTACATTTACACCAGTGATGGCGAACCTTTTGAGCTCGGCGTGTCAGCATTTTGAAAAACCCTAACATAACTCTGGTGCCGTGTCACATATAGAAATTTTTTGATATTTGCAATCATAGTAAAACAAAGACTTATATTTTTGATATTTATTTTATATATTTAAATGCCATTTAACAAAAATCAACCAAAAAAATGAGTTCGCGTGTCACCTCTGACACTCGTGTCAGGTTCGCCATCACTGATTTACGCCATGGAGTACTATGTAGCAGTAAAAAAGAAGGAACTCTTACTCTTTGAGACAGCATGGAGGGACCTGGAGAGTATTATGCTAAGCGAAATAAACCAGTTAGATAAAGACCACTATCACATGATCTCACTCATATGTGGAATCTAAAGAGCAAAATAAACTGATGAACAAAATAGATCCAGAGACATGGAAGCATATTCCTATAGAGTCTCTGAGGAAAGACGGGGAGGGTGGGTGGGTGAGAAGAGATCAACCAAAGAACTTGTATGCATATATGCATAACCCATGGACACAGACCATAGGGTGGTGGAAGCCTGGGGCGGGGGTGGGAATGGGCTAGAAAGGGGTCAATGAGCAGGGGCAGGGAAGGGAACATATGTAATACTTTCAACAATATTTTAAAAATAGCCCAGCTGGTGTGGCTCAGTGGTTGAACGTAGACCTATGAACCAGGAAATCACCGTTCAATTCACAGTCGGGGCACATGCCCCAGTTGCAGGCTCAACCCCACTGGGGGTCGTGCAGGAGGCAGCTGATCAATGATTCTTTCTCATCATTGATGTTTCTTTCTCTCTCTCTCTCCCCCTTACTCTCTAAAATCAATAAAAATATATATTATATATAATCACGTCAGTATTCAAATTTCCCTTATGGTCTCATAATTTTTTTATAGTTGGTTTGAATCAGAATCCAGGTAACATTTTTATCTCACATTTTGTTGCTGTCTCTTGTTTCTTTTTTAAAACACTCTATTTTATAGTTTACATGTTTTAAATGTTTTTATTGAGAGAGAGGGAGGAGAGAGCGAGCACAACATTGATCAGCTGCCTCCTGCACAGCTCCTACTGGGGGATGGAGCCTGAAACCTAGGCATGTGCCCTGACCAGAAATTTAACTGGTGACCTCTTGATTCATGGGTTGATGCTCAACCATTGAGCCACACCAGCCAGGCTCTTGTTTGTTTTTAATCTAAAGATTTCACTCTTTTTCTTTTAATTTTTGAAGGGACTGAGTTATTCATCTCTAATTGTTGATTTTACTGAATGCAACCTAAGGGCATTTAATTTTTTCCACTCTGTTCCCTTTATTTCATTTTTTTAAAAATATATTCTATTGATTTTTTACAGAGAGAAAGGGAGAGGGATAGAGAGTTAGAAACATCCTGCACACCCCTACTGGGAATATGCCCGCAACCAAGGTACATGCCCTTGACCGGAATCGAACTTGGGACCCTTGAGTCCGCAGGCCTACGCTCTATCCACTGAGCCAAACCGGTTAGGGCCCTATATTTCTTATAAACAGCTCTAGAGGGGTTCTTGTTGCATTTTGCTTTTTTTTTTAATTCTCACCTGAGGATATGTTTTCATTGATTTTAAAGAGAGGAAGAGGTGGGGGAGAAGGGAGAGAGAGAAACATCTATGTGAGCGAGAAACATTAAATCAGTTGCCTCCAATATGAGCCCTGAGCAGGAATCAAAGCCACAATCTAGCTATGTGACCTGACTGGGGAATCAAACCCAAAACCTTTCGTTGTTTGTTACTATGCTCCTAGCAATTGAGCCACCTGGCCAGGGTGAATTGTGCTTTTTCACAAAACTAATTTCATAAGTGAAATGTGTGCTTCCTATTGGATCCCATCAGGGAGCACCTAACTCCTACCTCCTCTTGTAACATGAAGACTGACTGATGGTCAGCTGGGTGCTGCCAGCCGCCCCATTGATTGTCAAGTTCTTTTTTTTTCTTTTTTAAATATATTTTATTGATTTTTTTACAGAGAGGAAGGGAGAGGGATAGAGAGTTAGAAACATCGATGAGAAACATCGATGAGAGAGAAACATCCATCAGCTGCCTCCTGCACACCCCCTACCAGGGATGTGCCCGCAACCAAGGTACATGCCCTTGACCGGAATCGAACCTGGGACCATTCAGTCCGCAGGCCGACGCTCTATCCACTGAGCCAAACCGGTTAGGGCTCGTGTTTTTTTCAAGTTCTCTTGTCAGCTCTTCTCTCACCATTGATCTTTACTGCCTGCCCAGATCCAGGACCCTGCTGGGAGTCACCCATGGATGATATCCTGTCATTCCTTCTGTTCTTGGACTTACAAGAAGAAATTTCACATTCTGATTGGACCTTCTCGGCACATATTTTGAAGTTTCTATACTGAGAGGATCCAGTTATCCCTGTGTGAACTTTTCATGTGTTGTTAAACTTCACATGAGGATATTTTCTCCGTTGATTTTGAGAGAGTGGAAGGGAGGGTGGGAAGTGGGGAGAGAGAAAAACATCATTGTGAGAGAGACACATCAATTGGTTGCCTCCCACAGGTGCCCTGAGGCTGGGATCAAACCTGCAGCCCAGGTAAGTGCCCTTGACTGGGAATTGAACTCTCAGTGCACGGCTGAATCTCTCACCACTGAGCCAAACCAGTCAGGGCTGCCTGCTGAACTTTTAATCGCTTTTGGAAGCCAAAGTAGAGATAAAAAGGCAATAATCAACAGAGAATAGGGTTCTTTTACTAGTTTTCTAAAGAATTGCTTCAAACATCTATTTCCTTTTGGTAATTTGACTACATAGTGTTCCCAGGATGGTATTTTTTAATTTTTGACTTTAGAGCAGAACACCACGTCGTTGTTCCACTTATTTATGCACTCATTGGTTGGTTCTTGTGCCCTGACCAGAGATTGAATCCGCAACCTTGGTGTATGGGGACGATGCTCTTAACCAACTGAGCTGCATGGCCAGGGCAGATGGGAAGTCATTTCTGTGACAGGTTGTAAGACAGTGACTTTTTAAAAAAATATCTATTTTATTGGTTTTTTACAGAGAGGAAGGGAGAGGGATAGAGCGCTAGAAACATCGATGAGAGAGAAACATCGATCAGCTGCCCCCTGCACACCCCCCACTAGGGATGTGCCTGCAACCAAGGCACATGCCCTTGACCGGTATTGACCCCGGGACCCTTCAGTCCGCAGGCCAATGCTCTATCCACTGAGTCAAACCCGTCAGGGCAAGACAGTGACTTTCATCTGGTTGGTGAGGCCTTGAGACAAAGGACAACCCAGCAGGGTAACACCCCTGTGAGGCTACAAAGCAGATCCTCCCCCATGGAGCGGAGGCAACAGCGACTCCACAGGACCCAGTCAGGCCGTACTCAAGATTCCTCACCCACCAAAGCTGAGGGGGGCGTTGTTTGGTCATTACGTTTTGGGATAATCTGAAATGCAGCAGTAGATACCCACACAATATGCTTCTGCATGTCTGAGTCACAAATTTTTTTTTTATGTGCCTCAGGCATGAAACAGCTCTGGCCACCGACACAGGCATCAAGCTAGGATGAACTAAGGACTGTACATCTGCTTTGCCCCTGACTGATAGAAGAGCAACACCACCAATCAGGTGTCTCACAATCAAGTTTTTAAGTTCTGAATTCTGGGGAAAAAAAAAAAAGGGTCTGTTTGCCCCTAGCTGGTTTGCTCAGTGGATAGAGCATCAGCCTGCAGTCCGTGTTCAATTCCAGTCAAGATCACATGTTCAGGCTGTGGGCATGATCCCCAGTAGGGGGTGTAGGAGGCAGCCAATCAGTGATCCTCTCATCATTCATGTTTCTCTCCCTCTCCCTTCCTCTCTGAAATTGATAAAAACATATACAAAAAAAAAGGAAAAAAAAAAACATGGTCTATGTTCAAGTTTCACACGGTTCAGTATTTGTGGGCCTCCTCTGGGCCAGGCACTAAGATTCACTAAAAACCCTAGGGCTGTGGTCGGCAATCTGCGGCTCTTTGGCCCCTTGAGTGTGGCTCTTCCACAAAATACCGACTTCTGCGCATGGGCCACGAATTTTCAATTGCACTGTACGTGTGCGCCCGCGTGTGGCTCACGAGCCGTGGTTTGCTGACCACGGCCCTAGGGGGTCCGCTCAGAAACTGGCCACACACCATGGGGTAGGCACTCAAGTGTTTGATAATTGAGTCCTTACAACCCCATGAAGCAGGGTGCACCCTGTGTAAGAAGCGAGACTAGAATGTGAACTGGGTCCTGAAAAAAAAAATTCCCCCAGCCGGTAGCTCAGTGGTTGAGCATCAACCTATGAACATGCCCAGGTTGAGGGCTCAATCCCCAGTGAGGGGCATGCAGGAGGCAGCACATCAATGATTCTCTCCCTTCCTCTCTGAAGTTAATAAAAATGCATTAAAAAGATAGGCAAACCACCACTCAGCTCCGGGATTTCCTGTGGTACCTGAGCCCAGCCATCCCCTGGAACCCCAACCCATAGACAGGGAACTGGAGACAAGGCTTTTGAATATGCAAGCCCTGCTGGAACCTTTTCTCCACCTGGTTAACCCTTAAGGCAACTTGGGTATTGCCGACTAGTTCACCTTACTACACATGCCAGTGCCACCTGAAACACCAGTGTAACTAGCCATCTGGTCCGCCCTTCACCTGTTCTCTAGGTAGGAGCCTATCGTTTTCCCAATACCCAGCCTGGTACATTGGTGTCCAAGTTTGGCGTATACTTGTTAG
This sequence comes from Myotis brandtii, assembly GCF_000412655.1. Classification (NCBI taxonomy): domain Eukaryota; kingdom Metazoa; phylum Chordata; class Mammalia; order Chiroptera; family Vespertilionidae; genus Myotis; species Myotis brandtii. The sequence goes on from NW_005370960.1 coordinate 1,630,212, forward strand.
AGGACTAATGACTTGGTGTGTGGTCACACCTAGGACCAGTCTATTAAGAGGAACTGAATGATGAAAGGAAGTCCACAGCCACCACGGAACATCATCCAGACACTAGTGCCTGGTCAGAGACCATGAGGAAATGTAGAGGACAAACCCACCCAGGGAGGCAAGTGCATCACCTGGTCACCTCAATAGCATTAGGACCCGGGATTGTTGGGACAACCAAGGCCCCAGCAGGAGCCAGCCAGGCGGGGCTGTGTTTGTGTTCCTGGCTTGCACCCCCACTGGGATTGTCCTGGGCAGGCTTCTGCCCATGCACAGGGTTCCTGACACTGAACCTTTACATTTGGTTTGATTTTACCTTTTGCTCATTCTGAGGTTAGGGAAGCAAAACACTACTCTGTGGAATTGAACAGCAAAGTTGCCTTAGGTAATGTTACTGCTTAAAATGAAACCCTAACCCAAACAAGGACAGACAACTGTTTAGTTTTTATTTCATAATCATAAACTTAACTCTGTAATCCAGCTAGACTGGGAAAGGGTAGGGAAATTATGGAACCCAATAAACTGGCAAGAGCACAAAGATTATGGAACATTCCAAGCAAATGGGGGTGAAGGGGTGCTCTCCTGAGCTACAGAAGGAATGGTCTGGTGGTTAAGATAAAACACAAGTCAAATTTATTAGAGTTGCCCACAGTCAGCAATGGTGATCTTCTTGCTGGTCTTGCCATTCCTGGACCCAAAGCGCTCCATGGCTGTCACAATATCCATGCCTTCCTTCACCTGGCCGAAGACCACATGCTTGCCATCCAACCTGGAAATAGAACAAACACCACCAGTAACCAGAGAGAACAAGCAGCCTGCATTGTCAATTAAGATGAGAAAAGAGCCCCACAAACCAATAATGCATACCCAAGAGCACACCAGAAGGGAAGCTTATCAAACAAACGCTTTATAAATACTGGAAACACCATAGATTGACTCAAAAAAAGTGGCTTAAGATTCTCCAACTGAGGCTAAAAAATTTATAATAGCCCAGCAAGCATGGGTCAATGGTTGAGAGTCAATCTATGAACCAGGAGGTCCTAGGTTCCATTCCTAGTCAGGGGATATGCCTGGGTTGCAGGCTTGTTCCCCAGTGTGGGGTGTGCAGTAGGCAGTTGATCAATGATTCTCTTTACTGATGTTTTTATATCTTTCTCCCTCTCTAGGAAAAAAGTTTAAAAAGTTTATAACGGACCCCTAAAGAGAGTCAGTAAGTCACATGCAAATTAGATAAAAATACTTTTAGCCTAAGCCTGGCTGGCGTGGCTCAGTGGTTGACCTATGAATCAGGTCACAGGTTCAATTCCTGGTCAGGGGATATGCCCGATTTATGGGCTCAATACCCAGTGTGGGGCGTGCAAGAGGCAGCTGACCAATGACTCTCATCATTGATGTCGGTCTCTCTCAAGAAAAATAACAAAAATAAAAAAAAAATCTTTTAGCCTAGCCGGTTTGACTCAGTGGATAGAGTCTCAGCCTGTGGACTGAAGGTTCCCAGGTTCGATCCCAATCAAGGGCACATGCCTGGGTTGCAGGCTCGATCCCCAGTAGGGGGTGTGCAGGAGGCAGCTGATCAATGATTCTCTCTCATCACTGATATTTTTTCCTCTCTCCCTTCCTCTCTGAAGTAAATAAAAATATGTTTTAAAAAACATTACTTAAAAAAACAAACATGTTTTTCATTGATTAGAGTGGAAGGAAGAGCGTTGGAAACATCAATGATGAAAAAGAATCATCAATTGGCTGCCCAACCCCCAATGGGAAACAAGCCTGCAACCTGGGCAATGTGCCCCAACCAGGCATCAACCTGTTACACCTCCTGGTTCATAAGTTGAAACAACCCCCTCACCCACACCGCTCAGGCTAAAAATACTACTTTTAAGTTAACTATCCGGCAGCCGAGCCCTGGTTCACTGTTCACAGGATCTTGCTCCCTCCCTATAGCAAACGATCTCAACTTGTAGGTATGCATGTTCTCCTACTACCCCAGACACAAGCAGCAGGGAAAGCCTGAAGCCCAGTGGTTAGAGTTCCTTGGTTGCCCCTGCTGGGTGCTGTCCTTACCACTCAGTCTTGGCCGTGCAGATGAAAAACTGGGAGCCGTTTGTGTTCGGCCCAGCATTTGCCATGGACAAGATGCCAGGACCTGTATGCTTCAGGACAAAGTTCTCATCCTCAAATTTCTCCCCATAGATGGACTTGCCGCCTGTGCCATTGTGGCGTGTGAAGTCACCACCCTAGAAATGTAAGAGAGAAAGAGAAATCTGTCACTTTTACAACATAATCAGAAGACGTGCCAAGTGGGCAAGGTTCAAACTTCAAAACTTAAGTTTAAACTGACCAGAAGGTTTCCGTGAAACCAAAAAGGAACAGTTCATGTTTACGCATTCTGAACGGTACTGGCTCAATCCCAAAGCTAACAACCCAAATCAAAATCCGTAAATTTCATACCTGGCACATAAATCCCGGAATAATTCTGTGAAAGCAGGAACCTTTATAACCAAATCCCTTCTCCCCGGTGGTCAGAGCACGGAAGTTTTCTGTTAAAAATAAAGAAAAAGGATATATGCACGTACACACACCCCCATTAACACTGGGCCGCCTTTACTAAAGGTCAAAGGAACTAACCTGCCGTCTTTGGAACCTTGTCCGCAAACAGCTGCAAGAGAAGAATGACACTTGCTTACACCTTTCATGGCTCACCGCCCGCCTTCAGGGCTCCGAACCAAGTCCATTCTCTCACTAGAAGGGACTGAGGCCCAACAGGCGCTCCGGGCGCCCCGAGGTCCTGCCAAACATCCAGAACCCGCGGTAACTGAGACGGTGCGAGGCTTCGAAGAAGCGACTTGGGGCTTTGCAGCGTTATGTCACCCACTTCCAGCGGATCCGCAGCTTCTCAGAAGGGACTGCCCAACAGGCGCTCCGGGCGCCCCGAGGTCCTGCCAAACATCCAGAACCCGCGGTAACTGAGACGGTGCGAGGCTTCGAAGAAGCGACTTGGGGCTTTGCAGCGTTATGTCACCCACTTCCAGCGGATCCGCAGCTTCTC
>NW_005370960.1:1634927-1635176 GCF_000412655.1 Myotis brandtii
GACAGTCAGGGTCCTGGGTGACCCCGCGGAAGCGACTGGCTTCATCCGACACAGGCGCCAGGCGCTGGGCACACACTCCGCCCGCCTCCCCTCCCCTCCGCACCCCAAGGATGAATGAAGGAATGAATGAGTGAGTGAATGAATGAGTGAGCGAATGAAGGAGTGAACGAATGAAGGAGTGAATGCAGAACTGCCTAATACCAGCTGCCGGCTCCCTCCCCCGGCGCCCAGGGCCCAGCCTCCTCCCGT
>NW_005370960.1:1635467-1638886 GCF_000412655.1 Myotis brandtii
CGCAGCACGGACACCCGGACGGGCCGCGCTTTGTTTAAGGGGCAGATGTCGCGGATCCTCGATCGGCATGATCCATGGACCTGGACTTCCTCACGGACCAGACGTCAGCAGGCCCGGGACCCCGGGGTGTGGGGCGCCTGTGCCTCATTTGGACCCTTCAGGCCCAAAAGCGAACTCAGGCGCCCGGGCCTGGCTCGCAGGGTCCGTCCGGCGAGCAGAGCTCCCTCCCTCGCGGTGGATGTGGCCGCGACACACAAATGCTGCTCAGAAACGTCCCTGAGCGAGAGGATGTCCCGGGAGAAGCAGTCGATGAGCCACACAAACACGCCGCTGGAAGGGGCGCTGTGTCCGGCTCCTGGGGCCCAGCCTGTCCTCCTGCCGCCCTGGTCAAAAACGGGGACGCGCGATGACGGCCCGTGGCATCACCGTCCACAGACCCGGGCCTCCTCCCGCGCCGTCCCCCCCATCACGCACCTCACCTCCTGCTCCCACAGCTGCCGTGACGGCCTTGAGTGTCTCCGCCGTTTCTCCGACTCGGACCTTCCCCCTTGAACGTCTCACAGGCTTCTCGTGTGTCCGAGTTGTGTCTTGTTCCTTACACACCTGCCATGGTGACCCTCATCCACTCCACGCTCAGATCTCCAGGGGACTTGGACCCCACGCTCCCTCGCAGGGCTCCCCTTGGGCCTCCCCTCTGTCCCCCCATCTCCTCTGTCCCCTCATCTCCTCTGTCCCCCCATCTCCTCTGTCCCCCCATCTCTCCTCTGTCCCCTCATCTCCTCTGTCCCGGCTGCGGCAGAGCTTGCTGGCCTCACAGGCAGCAGCCGCTTCCCTGGTCACTGGCCCCTGGTTCTGGCAGGCGTGTCCTGAGTGGTCATTCTCAAAACCATCCGACTGTGCAGCTCCCCCTGGAAGGCCTCCTGGGCCAGGCCCACAGCACAGGACGTGAGCAGCCCCTTCAGTCTGGCCCCAGCTGGCTGGCTCTGGTCTCCGGGCGGACATTTCTCCTGCCACCGCGAATCTCACCCCACCCTGTGTTTCCAGAACTCACCCTCGGCCTGCACAGGGCACCGCCACCCTCTCTCCTCAACCAGCTCTCCCAGCGTCATGGCGTCTGCAGCATCCAAACTCTAAAAGCCAATTGAACGGATGCATAACTGAGGTCAACAGCCCCACAGGCGGGCGATGACAGAAGCTGGCCTGGAGCGTGTCCCTTGGGTTCGTTATCATTCTTACACGGCCAGCTCAGCAGGCACCCCTCCTCTTGCCAGTCAGCCCAGGAGAACATCCAGGGATGGAGCAGTTTCAACCCCCCCCCCCATGGACATCTGCTGACACCCCAAGAAATGAATGAATGAATTCCGGACACCCAATATAATCGTCCTGAGACCTGCCTGCACCCGCACTCCCTTCCCCACCCGTCCTCTCCTGCCCCTTCTTTCTAAGCCCCTTGTAGTGGCCGCCCCCGGCGATTCTCCCTCCCCTTCTCTGAGCATCTCTTCTTCCTGCAGCTCCTCTGCCCCCGATGCTGGATCCTCCGCGTCCCCCGCTCCTGAAGTGTGCCCCATGGCCACTTTGGACTCGCTTTCCAGGACAGTCTACACTCCCTCCTCCACTGCAGTCAGACTGCTGTCCTCCCCAAGGCCCCTGGGACCTCTGGTTTATGGCCTCCTCGGACTTCGCCTGGGTCACCGGCCCATCACCACCCAAGGGGGCTGCAGTGGGGAGCCAGGGGCAGGGATGGAGCTGGGAGTGGGGCCCAGGGCTGCTTGGGGGTGTGTGTCAGAATGTGTCCCCCGACACCCCCGTGTTTGGAAGCACAAGAAACACTGGTGTCATCCTTTAAATATTGGTAGAATTCACCCCTAAGCTGTCTGGTCCTGGGCTTTTCTGTGTGTGTATGTGGAGCAGGGGAGGAAGGGGGCGGTTTAATCATCAACTCAACCTCCTCATTCACTAGTGTCCAGTTGCTATTTCTTTCTTTTTCTTAATATATTTTATTGATTTTTTACAGAGAGGAAGTGGGGGGGATAGAGAGTCAGAAATATCGATCAGCTGCCTCCTGCACGCCCCCCCCTGGGGATGTGCCCGCAACCAAGGTACATGCCCTTGACGGGAATCGAACCTGGGATCCTTGAGTCTGCAGGCCGGCGCTCTATCCACTGAGCCAAACCGGTCAGGGCGCTATTTCTTTTTAATATATATTTTTACTGATTTCAGAGAGAAGAGAAACATCAATGATGAGAGAATCAACTGGCTGCCTCCTGCACGCCCCCTGCTGGGGATCAAGCCCGAAATCTGGGCATGTGCCCTGACTGGCAATCGAACCCTGACCTCCTGGTTCATAGGTTGCTGCTCAACCAGAGCCACACTGACCGGGCCAGTTGCTCTTTCATCTTGGGTCACTTTGGGGTTTTTTGCATTTCTAGGAATTTGCTCAGCTAGGTTATGACTTATTGGCACACAGTTGCTCCTAGTGTTGTCATCCTCGCTTCTGTAAGGCTGTACTGAGTGTCCCCCCCCTTTTCATTTCTGATTTTTGTGATTTGTGCCTTCGGCTTAACTAAAGGTTTGCTCGTTCTGTTGCTTCTCAGAGGCCCTGGTGCTCCGTTCATGTTTCCCTGGTCTCTAGTTCACCCCCCTCTGCAGGGTCTGCATTAGCCTGCTCCCTCCAGGTCCTTCGGAGGTTAAGGGTATTGAGCCCACATTTTCATGCAGACATTTACAGCCATAGATTTCCCTCTAGCATCCCCTCGCACCTCATACACTTTGTCTCAGTCACTGTGATTTCTTCTTTGACCCTTTGGCTGTTAAGAGTTAATTTCCACGCATTTGTGAATTTTAGTTTCCCTCCCATTAGGCATCTAGCTCCATCCCACTGTGGTCAGAGAAGGTACTTTCTGTGATTTCAATCTGACATATTGGGACTTGTCTTGTGGCCTCCCATGTGGTCTGTTGGGGGAATGTGCTGCTGGGTGTGTTCCCAGTCTGGCTGGTTTGTGTGATGGTGTAATATTTGGTAACACATAGGAACACACTGAGGTGAAACCCAGGGAGCCACCACCCACTAGTGATCAGTCTTTGCTCTTCCTGACACCCCATCCCACCCCCAAGGGGAGCGGGTGAAGGAACCCCATGAAATGCACAGCTGGTGCTGAGCTGAGGGCACCTGCTGTACCCACACCCGCCCCTCTGCCCTGCACTTGGAGAGGAGCCCACGATGATGCCAGGGCTGTGGCCCATCCCACTGCCCTGCGCCCAGCAGTCACCGCTCAGGTCTGTCCCGCCTGCGGCCTGAGTAGCTTGCAGCCTCCTGCTCCCCTCCTGGCCTCGCCACATCCCCCAGGTGCGCGTGCAATGCAGGGGGCCGGGACCCTGCCTGCTTGTGCGCGTGCGCGGTGCGGGCTGCTGCTGAAAGC
>NW_005370960.1:1640379-1640744 GCF_000412655.1 Myotis brandtii
TCCCCGAAACCCGGCCCGGTCGGGAGGCGGGATGTGGGGACCCCTCCCCGGCACCGTCTGTGCGGAAGAATCAGTGACACGCTGCCCGAGGCCAACACGGGACACACAGCACCCCCTCAGGTGTGGAGGCTCCCGGCTCCGGGGAGCGCACGTGTGGCGAGGGCACCCCAGTCCCCAGGATTTTCTGCTTTGAGCTGCTCTCGTTTTTTTCATGCTGAACTTGAGTTTCTTTTACTAGCTCCCAGCCAGGCTCCCCACTCCCCAGCAGCACCGTACTCACGTCCAGGGCTGACGGTTCTGGGGCCTCCCCCGCCCCAGACATGGGGGGCCCCACTACGCCTGTGGCAGCGTGGAAGGCCAGCTCG
>NW_005370960.1:1641126-1641749 GCF_000412655.1 Myotis brandtii
GTGGTGCAGCTGGGGGCCTGGGGGGCCTCCCAGGTTGGGGGTGTGCAGTGCGGCTGGCCCAGGGGTGTGAACCGGATCCAGGTGACCTGCAGGTACCATCTGAGGAAGGAGAGGAGGACCTGGAGAAAGGGCCAGGGCTCCCTCAGGAGGCAGCCGCGGCCTTTCCACCCAGCACTGACCTGGCCTGGGAGGCTGGACGTGGACTTCTCCGGGGTCAGGAGGCTGCTGGGAATGTCCGATTGGTAGGAGGCGGGGGGCGGCCCTGGGGTGAACTCGGGAAGGGTCGGCGTGCTGGGTGTGGTGGACGGGAAGGAGTCGGGGAAGGTCCCGGGTCCCAGGAAGCTGGAGCCTGAGAGAGGAGAGCCAGGGTGTCAGTGGGGCCAGGCCTGGATGTGCGGGCAGACAGCCCCTTGTTGCAACTGCTGGGAGGGCGGGTGCAGCTTCCACTGGAGACCCTGCTGCCCACTCCCCTGGTGGAGGCCACACCCACACGCCATGTCCACGACCAGCCCTGCCCAAGCGTGGCCACAGAGCAGCACCTCACGGGAGCTGAGAGCATGGCCATTTGCTCAGGGTCACCTGTCTGCAGGCCGCCAAGTGCTGCACTCACCCTGGCTGGGGTA
>NW_005370960.1:1642453-1643599 GCF_000412655.1 Myotis brandtii
GCCCATCCCAGGGGCTGCCCTCTGCTGGCCAGAGGCCGGAGGCCGCAGGGAACTCACTTCTGAATGTAGATGAGGATGCCCAGCATGTACTGGTCCACCTCCAGGCCCTCCAGCAGGGCCGTCTTGCTGCAGAAAGCAAACAGAACGCAGCTCAGAGGCCTGACCAACCTCGCCCTGGGCCCAGGCCTGTCCTTTCTCAGCTCCATCCTTCCCTGGAGGCCGCCCGTGTGGGGTGACCCTGCATGAGGTCTCCCGAGTTGGCCACGCCTGTGGAGGCTGTGCTGGGACCCCCGTACGCGTCCCTGGAGAAGCGTCCTTTCCCAGCAGCGCCGAGGCCTGGTCTGGGACCCCGTACGCGTCCCCGGTCTGGGACTTACTTGCACACGGGGCACCGCCAGGTCCCCCGCTCACAGTTGAGCTGCAGGTAGGACTCCAGGTCGAAGCACTGGGGAGAGAAGACGTCTCACACAGGGCAGCCCAGCCCATTTCCTGTGTGTCTGGGAAGCCCGGGCACCAGGTTTTCACGACCCCGGCGTCTAACGGGCCGAGACTGGGGGGCAGCCACATGGCCCCACTGGGCCAGACGCCACGGGGCAAAGCCAGAGCTGCAACTGTGCCCGAGGTGCTGCCTACAGCAAGGGCACAGGGTGTGTGTGTCTTATGCTGGGCAGGGCACTCGCTCCGTTTCTGTGGAGAACCTGTGGGGCTCCTGGGTCTTAGGAGGGACTGCACCTGCACGCCCCCCCTTCCGCGAGGGCAGTAAGGTTACTACGCTTAGTCCTTAAGGAAGCCCAGCCCAAGGGCATGGAAACCAGGCCACCTGCTGGCCCAGGTGCCGAGTCTCCGCTGCCAGAGAGACTGCGGTGACCCACCTGAATGTGGCGACAGTCGTGGCCGCGGGCGGGGAGCTGGATCCGGCGGAAGGTGATGGGGCACTTGAGGGACACCTTGATGGCCGTCTGCTCCACCCCGTCCTCTCCGTTGGGCCCAGGGGTGCCGGGGATGGTGCCGCTGCTGAAGTTCCGCTTTACTGGCGGCGACAGGGAGAGGGCTGAGGACAGGGCTGCGGCCAGGACGAGGCACCTCCCAGGGCTGAGGAGCAGACCCCGGCCCTGCCCAGAGCCCCGCCCCGGGAGACAGCCTCTG
>NW_005370960.1:1643821-1652227 GCF_000412655.1 Myotis brandtii
CTCACTCTTGGTGATGCAGTGCTCGGCGGGCAGCAGCCGCTTCTTGAGGAGGCCCTGCAGCACGGAGCGGACGGCCGGGCGGTGCACCAGCTGCAGCACGAACAGGTGGGACTGCAAGGCAGGTGGGTCAGGGGTGCGTGTCAGAGGCTGTGGCCAGGCTCCCGGTTCTAACCCCTCTCAGCACCACCACGTGGGGCCCCGAGAGCCACAAGGGTGGGTGCCACAGGCCTCTTCTGCGAGGGTCAGAGGGCAGACGGGACTGGCCCCGGGCGGCGCCGCACTCACGCAGCAGCAGGCCGTGACGGTGATCTGGATGGTGTTGCGGCCGGGCTGGCACACGTGCTTCAGGTACAGGGGCTTGTGGGAGGTCTTGTTGTCGCCGCGTTCGATGGTGAGCGGCGTGGCGTTGACGCTGACCTGCACCGAGGCCGGCCAGTTGGTGTTCATCTGCCGGTCCTCGTGGTGGTAGCACTTGAACTGCAGCTCCAGGTCAGACCTGGGGGTGGGGCGGGGTGACGCGGGGCTCAGGGCGGCTCTGCCAGGGGGCTGCCCGTGGCCTCCACGACACCTCGCCAGGCCACGCCTCCCGAACTCAATGCAGCCCCATGTGTCATGCAGACCGTATCCTTGGCCTCAACTGCTCCCCCAGCCTCCCCAAGCTCTCCTCTCACCCTAGATATTCCCGCTGCCCCACCTCCAATCAAAACCCATCCCAACAATCCAGTTCCCCCCATAACTCCACATACCCATTCACTCCAGCCACGCCCCCACCCCAGCCATGGTCTCCAGCCCCTACTCTATAAGGGCCATGACTGTTCCCGTCCGCCCCCCCTCTCTGTCCCCCCCGGACAGGGACAGAGGAACAAAAAGACACTAATTTGACAAGACCACCGAGAGGCTGATTATGCCCATTGCAAGGCTCCTGTTGTGTGGGAGAAGCACCCAGGCCAGGGTGGGGTCTGGCTCAGGCCCCCTGAGGGGGCCTTGAAGACACATCACTAAAGGGAGTCGCCACGAAACCAGCAGTGACCACATACGCATGAAACCCAGCAGGGCTATAGGAAACCTCGTAGACAAGGGCACTCATGGGTAAGGAGGGGTGGGTGAGCAGACGGCAGCGCGGACAGGCGAGGGGACTGCAGCCCACCCCCTCCACTGGCTGGGGCCTGGGTGGTATCTCCTGGAACCCGAGCTGCAGGTCACCCGACGGTGGCAGGATGGTCCCCCGGTTCCGCCCTCCCTCAGCTGCCGGCACATCATCCCCTCAATGATGCCCTGAGAGCATGCTGCCCAGATGCTCCCGGTGCTGCCAGCCGGTGGGGCTGAGGGTGTCAATGAGCCACCTGCCATTCAGCACCCTTGTGCTCCATGAGGTTTTAGGACCAACCACAGGGCTCTGAGCCAGGAGGGGCGACCTGCAGGGGCCCTGTCCCTCCCTGTCCCCGGACCAGGCGACACTCACCAGGGGGTGACGGGTGCAAGGAGCTCACGCTGGGCTTGAGGTCAGGCAGGAAGGGGGACTTCACGTCCTGGCTGGTGGACAGGTAGGGGACGCTGCTGCCGGGGGTCATGGGTGGCGTGGGGCTCCCTGGCAGTGGGGAGCTGGGGTAGCCAGGGACGGAACGGGTGGGCTGTGGGATAGAGCAGACAGTCAAGGCAGAATGAGGGCGCTGCCGTGTTCCTGAGCACCCACTGGGAACAGTCCGGGAAGCCAGGGGTGCCTACAGGCCCTCTCCTCGCGCCCACCCTGGGAGCCTCCCGCCCGTCCGTACCCCACTCAGGCCCGGCTGGCCGTAGCCGATGCTCCCTGCGCTGAAGCTGGCGCCTTGCCCGTTGAACTGCTCTGTGGGCTGAGGAGAGACACCATGTGGGTCTGGGGCGGCAGCCTGGCCCCTGGCCAGCCCCCAACCAGACCCGAGAGCGCTGGGGGCAGGGAGCCCACCGCACACACAGGCCTGAATTTTCTTTTTCACACACTTTGTTTTCAAATAATCTACAGGGAGCACGAACTGATTTCACTATTTAAAAACTGCCACTACAGAGACAGCTGACCCCACAGTGGGTCTCCGTGGGTGCCACCGAGGCTGTGCCGGGGTCCCCACAGAGCTGGGCCCCCTGAGGGCTGCCCTGCACTCTCAGGGCCAGGAAGCTCCTGGCTGCGCGGTCACCCCCCCAGCCCCCCCAGATGTCTGTGTCCCCCCAGGGTTGGCAGGGGGTGCTGCAGGCCCAGAGGACCTGGCCTACCTTGTAGTGCAGTCCTGGGGGGCCGGAGGTGGGCAGGGGCAGCCTGTGGCCAGGGAAGGAAGAGGGGGCAGGGGGCTGCCCTGGGGCATACTGGGTGGTGCTGGGTGAGTACTGGCCTCCCGGCAGGTACTGCTGCCCTGGATACACCTGCAGGAGGAGAGGCAAATGCCCAGGGAGGAGCGGGTCAGGGAGGCCAGTTCCCAGGGAGGGACAGCAGTGCCCACAGCCAGGCCTCTCACATGGACGTCCGGCCTCACCTCACTGGAGTAGGCTCTCTTGACTCCTTGTCGGGGCAGCGGCTGGGCCTGGAGAGCCCCCGGGTACCCGTGCTGGGGCAGGCGCTGCCCTGCATACAGGGGCGCCATGCCCACCGCCCGGGTGGGGGTCATGCCCAGGGGGCTCATGCCAGAGGGGCCCATCAGCCCTCCCACGCTGGCGGGGTTCATGCTGCTGGGAACGCTGGGCCCCCGGGGGCCTCCGTGCTGCAGGAACTGGCTGTTAAAAGACTGTCCGGTCCCCATCTGGGAAGAGAAGAGGGACCGTCCAGGCCCGGCCACCACTTTGAGTGCCCAGTCCGCTCCCTCAGCGTCTCCTCCTGCCGCCCACCTCCCTCCCAGAGCCTCAGCCTCAGTGCTGCCTACGCTGCGTGCACACCGCACAGGCAGTCCCTGAGCCGGGCTCCTCACCGTCCCACCTCCCTCCCAGAGCCTCGGCCTCAGTGCTGCCTACGCTGCGTGCACACCGCACAGGCAGTCCCTGAGCCGGGCTCCTCACCGTCCCACCTCCCTCCCAGAGCCTCGGCCTCAGTGCTGCCTACGCTGCGTGCACACCGCACAGGCAGTCCCTGAGCCGGGCTCCTCACCGTCCCACCTCCCTCCCAGAGCCTCGGCCTCAGTGCTGCCTACGCTGCGTGCACACCGCACAGGCAGTCCCTGAGCCGGGCTCCTCACCGTCCCACCTCCCTCCCAGAGCCTCGGCCTCAGTGCTGCCTACGCTGCGTGCACACCGCACAGGCAGTCCCTGAGCCGGGCTCCTCACCGTCCCCCCTCCCTGAGCAGCGTGGGGCCTGGGGGGCGGCCTCACCGCTCCGTACTGGCTCAGCTCCTGGCTCTGCTTCTCCTGAAGGGCGGCCACCGTGGCTGTGGCCGTGGCGGTGGCGGTGGCGGCGGCAGCAGCCATGGCAGCAGCTGCTGCTGCTTGAGTGAAGTCTGTGGAGGGCCGGGTGGCATGGGAGGGGAGGCCCAGGCCCCCAGCGCCCCCAGCATACCTGCAAGAGACATGGTGGCTCAGAAGGGCCTCCCACCGACGGCCCTCCCACCCTTGGGCCACACAGACCTACGTCCCCTTCCCGGGGTCCTGCTCACCCGGGCTGTGCCAGGCACTGTGGGGAGCTCAGCGCCGAGCTGCCACCGGCCATGCCCGGCATCATGGAGCTGCCAGGGGGGCTCCCTGCAGGACCCATGGGGCTCCCCAAAACCTGCAAGAAAGCCAGAGTCACCACAGGGAACCATCCAAACAACTGTTTCGCAGAGGGGCTCCAAGGCGAGGCCTGGCAGGTGAGGTGCGGTGGTGGGGGGCTCCCGGGGTGGTGGAGGCCAGGTGAAGACGGGGAGAGAGGCGCAGCAGGTGCAGGGAGAACTGGCCTCCGAGGCAGGGAGCCCAGGGGGCTCGGCTCCAGTCTGAGGTCCGAGGTGGGCTCACCTGGCTCTGTGCCGCGTTGCCCACTCCCCACACGGTCGTGACCACGGACAGCGATCCTGCGGGCTGAGCGGCGCTCTGCTGCCAGGGCACCGCCTCATAAGCGAAGGGACCATCACTGCAAGGACAGGGGGCAGGGCGCCTGGGTGTGGAGGCCTCAGGTGCTCAGACGCCGCCTGGAGGAACTGAAGGCTGGGAGCAGAGGGGTTGCTGGGCCACCCACATCCCTGGGGCCCTACTCACCTGTGTGGCGCGGAGGGCAGGGCAGGTTTCATGGGGTTCATGGGGTTCATTGGCTTGGGAGCAGCCTCAAGGCCAGGTCTGTGGGTGGCAGAAAGCAGCCCTCCCTGGTGCTGACGTGGGACTCAGCTGCTCTGGCTGCTGGGACGGAGGGAAGCACATCAGTGGAGAGGCAGCTGGGAGACCCTGGGAGCAGTCGGGGTCAGGGGACAAGGTTCAGGGTGCAGGGCTTGGGGTCTGGGAACAAAGCGGAGGCAGCCCCCCAGCACCCAGCGCATGATGGAGGGCAGGCAGGTCAGACTGGAATACCAGGGCCACTCAGGGGGTCAGGGCAGCCAACCCCCCAAGCCCAGCCCAGAGCGTCATTAACCCTTTCTGGCCCGGCCCGGCCACCCGGCGCCCTGGGCTGGCTCTGGAAGCAGGCTTTCCGACCCCAAATATTTCCCCATCGGGGCCTGAATAGTCAGAGGCAGGGAATACCCAGAGGCCCCAGAGGCCTGAGGTGGAGGCCGGGGCCAGCCCCCCTCAGCCTGGCTTGGGCACAGTGTGGGGCCATCTCCTGTAGGGACTGCCCCCCCGCCCCTGCCAGCTTCTCCTCAGGGCAGCAGCAGGCAGCTCACTCCCTGAGGCCAAGGGGGCTGAGGGGTGCAGGGACCAGGCACAAAGACCCCGAGCTCCCAACAGGACACACAGCACTTGGTGGGAGGCTGGCAGGTGCCCACGGACATGGCAATGACCAGTGCAGACGTGGCAGCAGTGGCTGCAGAGACGGCTGGGCGCCCTGTGCCATGCGGGCTCCCTATTATGTGCGGGCTCCCTCTCTCCCATTCAGTGTCTCAGGGCTGGCCCGTCCTCCAGGCTGCCAGCGTCTGACAGCCGCTGCCAGCCCTTCACCGACAGGCCTCGGGCCCTTGCTGGCTCCCCAGGCCCCTTCCATGCCCACCTCTGCCTGGTCTGACCACAGAAGCACGCACTTGGGCTGTTCTCAGAGGGTCTCTTGGGAGGCACCTTCTTGGGGTCAGGGGTCGGGACTGAAGCCCCAGTGCATTTTCGGGGCTGCAGGGCCACAGGCTCCGACAGGCCACCTGGGACACGCCCAGCACTCCTGAGGCCTCCCTCTGGCCCAGCACCCACCCAGCCCCAGGGCTCACATTCCTGAGTGCTGACCAACAGGCTGCAGGAGGCAGGGTTACCATCCTGTCCTCTGCAAACAGTGTGTGGGGGGTGCCGGGGGGGGAGTCCCAGGCCAGGACCCCAGAGCAGGTGAGGGGGTGGCTCTGCTCTGGAGCAGGTGGCCCTCACGGCCCCGCTCACCACAGGCCTCTCAGGGAAGCAGGTCCCAGAGTCCCCGCGAGACAGGGAGGCAGCCACCCTGGGCCTGCCCCTCCTCGGAGTCAGGTCTCTCCTGCCTCACCCTCGCGCCCCCGCCCCACCTGGGTCAACCTGGGTCCCACCTGGGAAGCAGAGGCCAGAAAAAGAACAGGACGATGGCTCCAAAAAGCTCAGGGGCACCTGGACTCTGGGCAGAGGCAGGACAGGGAGCCAGGGTCACGGGCCAAACAGGAAGGTCACGTTCCTGACTGGCTCCTGACACTGGGGGGGGGGGGGGGGCCAACAGCCAGGAACTCTCCTCAGACCTGGGTGGGGCCTGGAGCCTCCGCGGGTTTTCGGCAGCTCATTCAGGCGGTGGTGCTGGCAGGGTCAGACGCACAGGCAATGGGAGAGACCAGAGAACCCCAACCGACCCACAAAGGCACCCCACAGACTCCCAACACAGGTGCCAGCACTTCACAGGGTCCGGGGGAGAAGACCTCAGCCCCACCCTCTCGCAGAAACCCACCCGAAACGGTCACAGATCTAAATGCACAACACACACCGCGAAGGCCTTTAGGAAAACACATCCGAGAGACTCTCTGGGGCTGAGGCTGAGGAAAGCGTTCTCAAACACGCCTCCAGAAGCAGGATCCGGAAAAGGGAAAAGGGAAAACCAGCTACGAGCTGGGAGACACCTGCAAACCACACGCTGACAAGACCGGTGCCTGGAAGAGTCACAAGTCCGGTTAGAAAAAGGGCAAAAGGCACGAGGCGTTTCACCAGGACGGGCCGAAGGCACGCCGACACAGGAGGACACGCAGCACCACGGGCGACCTCACGCACACCTCCCCGGATGCCCAGAGTGAAACCAGTGACACCGGATCTCTCCCAGCGAGGCCTGCACTTCCCTCTGACCCAGCAACTCACTCCTGATGGCTTATCTCAGAGAAACACACACGGACGTTCACATAAAAATCTGTGCGTGAATGTCTACAGGAGCTTTACTCCTCATCACCAGAGAAGGGAAACCCAGATGCCCTCCAGGGCTGAGCACCCGCAGCCGGAGGCCTAAAGAGGTCGCGCTGATCCAGGCGCCGGCCGGCGGGATCTCGGGGATTCTGCTGCTGGAAGAAGCCAGTCCCCGGAGGTTCACACTGCACGACGGTTACAGAAATGGAGGACAGACGGTGCCGCGAGGGTGAACCCTGGGGAGGCCGCCGGAGGCAAGCTCGGCCTCACCTGTATCCAGGCGGCAACCTGCTGGGGACGCCAGGTGAAGGACACACCGGCTTTGTTTCTTACAACTAGATAGGAATCTACAATTCTCACAAAATAAGAACTCAGTAAAAAACCACCAGGCCCGTGGCAGTCCTCCCACACCTGAGCTGGCGGGGCCCCCTGTGCATCCTAGAAGCAAAAGGAGGGGGAGGACAGGAGGAGGCCGAGGCCCAGGGCAGGTGCAGGGCAGCCTCCACACCACGTGGTCTGGGGAATTCCACCCCCCAGGCTTCTCTGCTGGGGACAGACCACAGACATTTCCAGTTCCCCCAGAGCTCACTTCGCGGGGGCAGGGACTTCCTGCCTGCCCAGCTCCTGAGCGAGTCTGCTCTCCTCCAGAAACCTCCCCAGGTACCGGCCCCTCCGCTGTGAGTGCAGACCCTCCTCCCCACTCCCAGCCGGGCAGGGAGCAGCTGGGAAGGAGCCCTGAGTGCCAGGCCCGTGCCTGCCTGTATGTCAATTCCAGCGGGAAGCCAGGACCCCTGGGCAGAACCGCCCGGGCCTGAGATGGGTCTAGAAGGCCACACGCTTTCTGGGGTCACATCACATCTCCCTCCAGAAAAAGAGCTACAGACAACTCACCACCCAGACCCTCCTCCCCAGAACGTCACAGCAGCTGCACCGTCTTCCGCCAGCTGCACCGTCTTCTGCGTGCCAACCGAAGGCGGACGTTACGTTGGTCAACCCCCTACCACCCTCCACCCCATTTCTTCTGCCTGGTCACCCAGGAGCAGCGTGACCTGACCCCAGCGGCAAGCCTCTCTCCTCGGTCACAGGGCAGGGAGCTCTAGTTCCAGGCTCCCCCAGAGGGACACTGGGTCAAACAGGCTGAGACCCAGTGGAGCAGGACACCAAGGTGGGGCTTACTGCCCTCTCGACCTGCCAGGCCACAGGACTGCTAGGGTGCGTCCAGAACGCCCAGGAACAAGGACTGACAGATGGCCAGGCTGCGGGACATTCCAGAGACCGGGGGAAGGGGGTCCCCACTTTGAGACTCAGTTTATACATAAAATGGGTACGTGGTGGCCAGCCTAGGACTGAGGAGAGGAAAGGACACGTGCCCACCTCATGTCATCAGCCCCAGCTTCTGTCTGGACACAGGTGTTTGTGGACACTCGGCGGGAGGCCTGGCTGCTCAAGCCCGCGATGCGTCCTCCTCCCCAATTCCTATTCCCTCCTGTGGCCATTCCGGGGGTGGGACAGTCCGAGGGCCAGCCCCCAGCGGCTGGGGCCGATTCCCTCTGGGACCCTGTTACCTCTCCCAGCTCCTTCCCCCTGGAGCTGGCCGGTCAGGATTTGGTGAACGGGGTGCTCACCCTGCCTGGCCACCTGCTTATGTGTCCAGGTGGGTGTGGGGTGTATGTCCCCGTGAAGTCTTCTGAGCTAACGAATGACAGCCATCCCCTGGATGTTCTGCAACTACAGGAAGGAGGGCGCGGGGCACCCGGTGGGGGGGCACGAAGGTGGGGGGAGGTCAGAGGGGCAGGTCAGGCTGGAAGGGGGAGCAGGAGGGGGACCGCAGGTCAGAGGGGAGGAGGTCGGGGAGGGGGCAGGTCAGAGGGCAACAGATACCCGGGGAGGGACACCCTCCGCCCGAGCCTCCAGGTGTCGCGTCAGGAAAGGGGTGAAGCC
>NW_005370960.1:1653254-1661331 GCF_000412655.1 Myotis brandtii
GTGGCGCCCTGCCCTGCGGAGGTGGGCGGTTTCCTGGCTTAAGGCAAACCACGCGACCAGACACGTCACAGTGCCCCTTGCTCTTCTCTCCCCCGGAGCTGCCCCCTTGGACCGGCTTTGGGTTCCCGCGGAAGAAGCATTTGATCAGTTTGCACCTTTCACGTGCCATTATCACCCTTTAAACTTTCCTCCACTTTTCCTCCCCCTTTAGGAAGACCACGTTGCCGTGATTACCCTCAACTTTAAAAAAAAATGTTTTTATTGATTTCAGAGAGGGAGAGGGAAAGAGAGAGAAACATCAATGATGAGAGAGAATCGTTGATTGGCTGACTCCTGCACACCTTCTACTGGGGATCGAGCCCGTAACCCAGGCATGTGCCCTTGACTGGAATCGAACCTGGGAACTTTCCGTCTGTAGGCAACGCTCTATGTTGAGCATGTGTCAGTATTTCATTCCTTTCTATGGCTGTGTAATATTCCATTATATGGGTAGACCACATTTTTTAAAATCGGAGGGATGGGAAAGCTCTTAAAAACTTTTTTGATTGGTTGATCTTCGAGAAAGGAAGGAGAGAAGAAAGGGAGAGAGAGAGAGATTTGTTGTTCCACTTATTTATGCATTTGTTGGTTAATGCTTGTGTGTGCCCTGAGGATTGACCCCCCCAACCTTGGCGTATCGCAAAGATGCTCTAACTGGGCAGGGCTAGGCCATGTGTTTTTGACCATCAGTTGATGGGCATTTGGGCTGTCTCTGCTTTTTGGCTGTTACGAATAATGCTCCTGGGAACATCTGTTTTCATTCCTCTGGGTATATCCCTAACAGTGGAACAGCTGGGCCGCAGGCAACTCTGTATTAAACCTCCGAGGGGCCTCCATCCTGTGTCCACAGAAGCTGCACCATGTTGCTGTCCCACCAGCAGTGCCCTTTCCCCACACCCTGTCTTTTCTGTTCTAGTCGGGCCAGTGAATGTGAGGTGGTATCTCATTGTGGTTTTGACTTGCATTTTCCTCGTTGATATGTTGAACACCTTTTCATGTGCTTACTAGTCATACATAATTTTTCTTCATAATTTTTTAAATCGAATGTACTGGAGTGACATTGGTTAATAAAACTATATGTGTGTGTGTGTGGTATATATATATAGCCCCTACTGGGAACCAAGTTCACAACCTGGGCCTGTGCCCTTGGCCGGAATCGAACCTGGGATCCTTTAGTCCCCAGGCCCACACTCTATCCACTGAGCCAAACTGGCTAGGGCCCTATGTAAGCTTTAACCAAGTTGAGTTTTTATTATTGAGTTGCAGGAATTCTTTATACTAGTATATTCTAGATCAGCAGTTCTCAACCTGTGGGTCGCGACCGCTTTGGGGGTCAAACGACCCTTTCACAGGGGTCGCCTAAGACCATCAGAAAACACATATATAATTACATATTGTTTTTGTGATTAATCACTATGCTTTATGTTCAATTTGTAACAATGAAATTGGGGGTCACCACAACATGAGGAACTGTATTAAAGGGTCGCGGCATTAGGAAGGTTGAGAACCACTGTTCTAGATATGTCTCTTTTCAGATATATGATTTGTAAATATTTTCTGTGAGCTGTCTTTTCACTTTCTTGATGGTGTCTGGGCCCTGGCAACCAACTGATGTGTCTCACATCGATGTTTCTCTCTCTGTCTCTCTTCCTCCCTTACACTCTCTCTAAAAATGAATGGAAAAATATTGTTGGGTGAGGATTAACAACAACAAAAAGAACCAACCAATGAGTGCATAAATAAGTGGAACATATCAATGTTTCTTTCTCTAAAACCAATTAAGTTTTTTTTTTTAATTTTTTTTATATTTTATTGATTTTTCACAGAGAGGAAGGGAGAGAGATAGAGTTAGAAACATCGATGAGAGAGAAACATCGATCAGCTGCCTCCTGCACATCTCCTACTGGGGATGTGCCCGCAACCCAGGTACATGCCCTTGACCGGAATCGAACCTGGGACCTTTCAGTCAGCAGGCCGACGCTCTATCCACTGAGCTAAACCGGTTTCGGCCAATTAAGTTTTTTAAAAATAAATAGAACCCTGTAGTGATTTCTCACAGCACTCAGGGCAAGATGAAACCCAAGTCCTCACCAGGCCCACCCTCTTCACTTCCTGTTCCTGTCCTCACTCACTGTGCTCCAGCCCCCAGGGACCGATGCCAGCCTCTCCAACTCCTGGTATTTCCACTTCCTGTGCTTTTTCCTGTTACTCCTTTCCCCTATTTCCTTTGGGTCAGTTTTTGGGCTCAGGACTTTGTATTTTTTAAAAAAATAAATTTTTATTGATTTCAGAAAGGGAGAGGGAGAGACAGAAACATCAATAAGAGAGAATCACTGACTGGCTGCCTCCTGCACAACCCCTACTGGGGATCGAGCCCACAACCCAGGCATGTGCCCTTGACTGGAATTGAACCCGGGACTCTTCAGTCCACAGGCTGACGCTCTATCCACTGAGCAAAACCAGCCAGGGCCAACTTTGTATTCTTAAAAATTGAGGGGATGCCTGGCTGACATGGCTCAGTGGTTGAGCATCGACCTATGATGGTTTGATTCCCGGTAAGAGCACATGCCCAGGTTGCGGGTTTGATTCCCAGTGTGGGGCATGCAGGAGGCAGCCGTTCAATGATTTTCTCTCTCGCCGTCTCTCCTTTTCTCTCTGAAATCAATAAAAATATATTTTAAAATATTGAGGAGGGAGACCTTGGCTTCCGGGATCCCTAACTGGGGCCGAGTGCAGGCCCTGGGCACACAGGACACCCGCCTGCATGTGGCCGCCTCAATGCAGCACTGGAGGGCTGTCGGGCAAGCTGCAGGGAGCATGCAGGATAAAATAGGTTCTGAGGAGGCTTCTAGGGCAAGGGACTCAGGTGTGGCCTCGAGGATGGGGTGACCATCAGGAGTTCCTGCTACTGGAGGGACCCCATGTCCACGCCCAGGCCTTTCCCTGAGCTCTCCCTCAGGCTGGTCCCGGAGGCTAAGGCTGACCAGGTGTGGGCTCAAACTGGGACTCTTGTCAAGAGGGGACCCTGGCCCTGTGGGGATGGGGACCCTGCTGGTGTGCCCGCTCCTCTGAGAGCCACTTGGGCTGGCTTCTGGGTGGGGATGCTGACCAACAACAGGTGCCCAGGGGACCCACCAGGCCACGCAGAGGGACCGAGAGCAGGGGAGGCTCTGAAATTGAACCCGACATGATGTGCACGGATGGCGGGCAGGCCAGGCAGGAGGAGGGGTGCTGGCCTGCGGGCACATGAGCACAGGCGTGGGGGTGAGGGGCAGGTGGAGGCCTCAGGAGAAGGCGGCGGAAAGAATGACTCGCAGACAGGTTCACGGATAACTTAGTTTACAAGTCAAGCCAAATGCAACGCAAAGTGTTTTCCTTTTTTTTAAACCAAAATAAATAAATCAGATCTGTCCCTGTGACAGGTGAGGGGAGGCCCTGCCTCGCCCCCGACAGCTTTGGCACAGCAGAGAGAGAACTCCCAGTTGGGTCTCCACGGTGCGGAAGGGGCCAGGAGAGAAGTCCGGGCTGTGCGGGGCCGAGGGAAGGTGGCCAGGGAGCAGGACCGTCAGACCCGTGGCCGCCTGGCTGTGGGCCAGGTGGAGCTCTCTGACCACCCTTCCTCTGGCCACGCACCCGGGACCCTCCGCGAAGTGCAGGGACACTGGAGAGCGGGCTGCCTGTCAGGTCAGGTTCAGGCCCTGTCAGCTGCCCCACCCGCTCCACAGGGCTCCAAGGGCGATGGTTCCTGCCAGGTGTCGGCTCCACCAGGAAAAGCCGCCCACCTGGTGCCAGTGCAGGACCCCTGCTGGGTGGTCAGCCCCATGGGGCTGTTCCTGGGTGGAGCTGGGGGTGGGGCTGGCCGACCCTCCCAGGACTCCTGCAGGGCCCTCTCCTCCAGCTCCCACTGCCTCTGAAGGCTGCTCAGTGGAGAAGCTTGGAGCCCGGGAGCCGGCCCTGCGAGGACAGCAGCAGGCTACTAAGGGGCGAGGAGTGTGGGCACGCGGAGGCACTATGTATTCTTTAATTGAGAAGCGAGGGCAGTGGTGGACGGAGGCTGTGGCCCAGCGGCCAGGCAGCATCTACGAGAAGTTCTTGAAGGCATCCAGGTCGAAGGCCGTGTCTAGCAGGCGCTGCAGCTCCGTAAGGTGGGTCTTCTTGTTGCCGGTGGCCGGTGCTGCCGCGGGGTCTCGGCCAGCGTACCTGGGGGGACAGAGCAGTGATGTAAGGCACCCGAGGGCCCGGATCCCCTGCCACCGGTCCCCACGCGGGCGGCACCTACCACACGGGCTTGGCACGGTTGATGGTGGTGCGCAGCCGGGGCTTCACGTAGTCGTAGTAGCCCTGGTTCTTGTGCTCCTCCTGGCACCAGGCCAGATCGGCGTTGGGGTACTTCTGCACCTCCTGCAGCAGCAGGTCGAAGGGGAACGGCGACAGCTGGGGGAGAGGGGCTTGTCAGGAGGACGTTCAGAGCAGCGGCGAGGTTGGCACCAGAGGGACGGTGTGTGTGTGTGGAGGTGCCCACACCAGCTGCCGCACCCCTGCCCTCACCTGCTCGATCCTCGTGATGGCCACCTGCTCCACCATGTCCCGCGCTTTGCGCTCGCGGGTGAGGTCGTAGTACACCTTGCCGGTGCAGAACAGGAGCCTCTTGACGTTCTCTGGGTTCTGGGCTGCAGGGCCATCTTCTGGGATCACCCGCTGGAAGTGGGTCCCTAGGAGAGAACCCGGACCCAGCTAAGGACACCCAGTGTCTGCTGCCCATGCGAGTGAGGGACCACACAGCAGGGTGGCAGGGCTGACGCCAGGAGCCCCCCGGCCTTGGATGCCCTTGAGTTTTCCAGCCCAAGGAGGCCTTGGGAAGCACATGCAAGGAACAGCCTGTGGACACGGTCAGCCTTGGATGGCGGACGACCCCGTCCACCCTTCAGAACAGACTTCAGGGGCCACTGGGTCTAGAAAAGCACCCCGTGGCCACCTGCTCCGACCCCTCAGGAGCTCACAGACACTGGACCTTCCCACACAACCCTGCCAGCAGTCAGGAGCTCATGGCTGGGACCAGGCCCAGGGGACAAGGCTGACCTTGGGAAGCTGCGTCCAAAATGAGGCGCTCACTTAGCGAAAGGAGCGAGGACCAGAAGGAAACCACCTCCAGGGGATAAAGGCCAGATCAGAAAGCCCACAGCGCACACAGTGCTCAGTGGTTCAAGACAGAAAGCTTTTCTCTAAGGTCAGGAATGAGGGCGTCCACTCTCACCACCTCTACTCAACACAGTGCTGGGGGTCCAGCCAGAGCATTGGGCAGGAAAAGGAAATAAAAGGCACCCAAACTGGAAAGAAAGAAGTAAATCTGTGTGTAGATGACACGTATTATGTGTAGAAAATCCTAAATATTCCACAAAAAACATCAGAACTAAGAAACACACTCAACAAAGTTGCAGGATAGAAAACTCAACAACCAGAACTCAGCTGCAGTTCTGTATACTAACAACAAACAACCCAAACATGAAACTAAAAAAACAACTGCGTTTGAAATAGCACCAAAAAAAGAATAAACACTTAGAAATAAACTTAATCAGGAAGGTGGAAGACTTATTCTTGAAACTACCAAATATGCTGAAATAAAGAAGACACTAATAAGTGGAAAGACACTTATGTTCATGGACTAGAAGACTGAATATTGTTAAGATGTTCATATACTCAAAGCGATCTATAGATTCAATGCAATCCCTATCAAAATCACATTTTTTTTATTTTTTGCAGAAAGAAAACTCCATCTCCTAGAGACCCACTTCCAGTGGGTGATCCCAGAACTCGGAAAATGTCAAGCCATCCTAATGTTCATGGAATCTCAGAGGATCCCAAACAGCCTCGACTGTCCTGGGAAAGAACGAAGGATCCAAATTCCCGATTTCACAACACAAAGCACACTGTGAAGCACAGCGGTCAGCACAGCGTGTCCTGCCTGGCAGGTGGTCCTGCCTGGTGGGCTGGGCTTTGTCCCAGGCACTGAAAGGCTGTGCTGGACTCCCGGCCAGGGCACCCAGCTCCTGTTTTATGTGATGTCATAATAAGGAAATGTTCTGTATCCCAAACAAGCAAGCAAACACCACAGGGTGGACCTGGCATCAAGACAGACCTGCAGACCCTGGGGTAGAACAGAGAGCCCAGACCTAAGTCCTCACATCTGTGGTCAAGTGACTTCTGACAAGGTGCCCAGACCACTCATGGGCAAAGGCCAGTCTCCTCAACGAAAGTGCTGGAAAAACGGCATATCCACAGGCAACGAAGCTGGACCCTTACAGCATATGCCAAAACAACTCCAACGATTACAGACTTGACAGAGCCAGAATCACAAACTCAGAAGAAAATACGGGTGAAAGCTCCACAACGCTGGCTTTGGCAGTGATTTCCTGGAGGTGACATCAAAGGCACAGGTAAAAGCAACCAAAAACAGACACATTTAACTTCATGCAAATTAAAAAATTTTATGCATCCAAAGACAATACACAGAATGGGAGAGAACAGTCGCAAGTCATGTATCTGACAAGGTATTAATACCAGCAGGGTCCCAGGTTCGAATCTGGTCAAGGGCACATGCCCGGGTTGCGGGCTCGATGCCCAGTAGGAGGCAGCCAATCCATGATTCTCTCTCATTGATGTTTCTATCTCTCTCACCCTCTCCCTTCCTCTCTGAAATCAATAAAAATGTATTAAAAAATATATATCCAGCATACAGAGAGAACTAAATTGAGCAACAAAACAATACGCAATTAAATAATGGGTGAAGCCCTAGCTGATGTGGCTCAGTGGATAGAGTGTCGCCCTGCGGACTGAAGGGTGCTGGGTTCAATTCCAGTCAAGGGCACAGGCCCAGGCTGCTGGCTGGAACCCCAGCAGTAGGGGGCGTGCAGGAGGCAGCTGATTCCTGATTCTCTTCCATCACTGATGTTTCTATTTCTCTCTCCCTCTCTGAAATCAGTAGAAATATATTTTAAAAAACTGGGCGAAGGACTTGAACACACTTCTCCAAAGAAGGTACGCAAACAGCAAAAGATGCTCAACATCCTTATCGTCAGGGAAATGCAGACCCAAACCCCTCGAGAGGCACCTCAGGCCTCAGATGCTGTGACACAAAAACCAAAACCCACGCCCTGGCCGGATGCAGAGACGGAACTGTGCACCGCTGTGCACGTGAAACGGCGCGCCACCGCCTGCTACAGCCTGGCGCCTCCGAAAATTAAAACCACAACTACCCACCACCCAGCAGGCCCCCTTCTGGGCACTGATCCATAGACCTGAGCAGGGGCTCGAAGCACCTGTGCCCCAGGCTCCCAGCAGCACCGCCCCCAGCAGCTGAGGTGGAGATGGCTGAGCCCATCGAGGATGAGGGTGAGCGCTGCTTAACAAGCACCGAACAGCTCTACCAACTGACTTATTTTTCTTCAATAAAGTTGCATTAAAAAAAGGATACATTTCTCATGCATTGCAAATGAAATACCATGTTTTTTGTTACTATTTTACTCTAGTGTTTTACTTTTTGGTTGTATCAAACTTGTGCATTAAATAAAATCATATTCTGTTTAAAAAAATAAAAGGATAAAAGATAAACCAAGTGTGGTCCACCCACACGTGGACTATTGCTCAGCCAGCCTTAAAAAGGAAGGAAATCGGACAAAGTGGCTGGACCTCGAGGACACGATGCTGATGGACTAAGCCAGATACTTCATGACCCCTCATGGGAGGTCCCCAGAGTCAGATTGAGAGATAGTAGCTGGGGTGCAGGGCTGGGCAGGGAGGGGGTCAGTGTCTGAGGGGACCGAGTGTCAGTTTGGAAGATGGGGAGCTCTGGAGATGCCCGAGGTGGCTGTACACTTGACTGGGTAAGATGGTAAGTTAACATCTACACTAATAAAAGAGAAACATGGTAATTGGCGTACGACCGCTACCCTTCCCATTGGCTAATCAGCATATTCTTATGCAAATTAACTGTCAGCCAAGATGGCGGCCGGCAGCCAGGCAGCTGGAAGCGAGCATGAGG
>NW_005370960.1:1662043-1664211 GCF_000412655.1 Myotis brandtii
GGTAGAGCCATAACCTCCCCATCGGCCCTGCCCTGAGTGTGACAGTGGCGGCGCCCCAACCCCCTGATCCGCCCTGCTCTGTGTGTGACAGGGGGCAGTGCCCTAACTCCCCTATTGGCCCTACTTTGTTCGTGACAGGGGGGAGCTCCCCAACCCCATGATAAAATATTCAACAAACAAGAGGTTTACCTTGACTGGAGCCGAAAGGGGGCCCCACGGCTGGGAGGGGGTGAGCTCCCCGGCCCTGAGCCAGGGGTGTGGGCCCTCCCCTCCGGGGCCTTTCCAGTCCCTGGGGGTGACCTGTGCAGCCTCAGGAGCAGCACCCAGGGTGGGGTGAGCTCTGAGCTCAGCCTCACTTCCCTGCCCCTAAGGGTCCTGGGAGGCTCCAGGCCACGGCGCAGACCTGGGGAGACGTGAGGCACACCGTGGACCAACGTGCTCACAAGCTCAGACGTCTGGGCTGTCCTGTTCGGGGGTCTTTACCCAACGACCCAGAGTGGCGCTGGCTGCAGGGGAGGCAGCAGGAGCTCCAGCCCCAGAGCACAGGCAGGACCCCCCTGCCCGCCTGCACCCACCTGGGAGCATCTCGTCGAAGCTGGTCCTGGCTTCGGGGTGCCGCAGCAGGGACTTGGGGGTGAAGACGATCAGCTGAAACACAGGACCACAGGCTCAGGATGGACCAGGTCCTCGGGTCCCAGGAGGGTCAACAAGAGGGGCTGCCCTCCCAGCTCTGTGGTCAGGACCAGCCACAGGTCAGGAGCGTGAAGAAGGGGAAGGATGAGGCCGTTCCCTTGCCCGCCTCTCCTCGGCTGAGGGGCTGGGCCCTGCTGAGCCAGGCGTCTGCCCGAGCCCCCCCCCACCATCCCAAGGAAAAAGCCCTCCTGTCTGGCGTGCTGCCTGTGGCCGGCGTCCGTGCTGTGGGCCTGCGTGGCCTTGCAGTTCAATCTGCAGCAGCAGAGGTGCTCTCCCTCTGGGCTCCCCGTCTTCCAAGCTCCGTGCCCCACCCACCACCACCCATTGCCACGTCCGCCTCCCTGGCCAGGCCTCTGACAGGGAGAGCCACTGACCGGCTTGCGGAAGGGCAGGAGGATCTGGCGGCGCAGCACGTGGAAGAAGTTGCCGGGCGTGGAGCAGTTGACCACCACCCAGTTGCAGTCGTAGAGCTGACTTATGTCGAAGTTGTCCTCCTGGAGGTTCTGCGGGGAGGACGGGAGCTCAGGGACACGAGGGAGCTCCTGCCTGTCCCCACTCCGCCCCCGGCTGCTGACAAGGCTGCCCGGCCAGGAAGCCAGGCCCCACCTCCACCCGCCCTCCTCCCGACAAGACCGACTCCTGGTCATTCAAGTCCAATCAGCGGCTCGTTCCTTAGGGCATCTGCCTGCATCGGACACAGAGCAACTCCCACGGCTTCCAGGCCACACCTGCTCCGTGCCCTCGGGAAGCCTCACTGGGGGAGACCTGCATCGGGGCCCCCTGCACCCTCCCTTGGCCACGGCACCCCCCTCACCGGCAGGACGTCGGGGTCGTCATTGCACATCTGCAGGAACCGCTCGGGCCTGGCGGAGGAGTGCTCTGGGCCCTGGAAGCAGATGCGGTTCAGCCCCATTTCCGTCTCCACACACCCCGGGGCTGCCCTCCTGCTGGCAGCGCCCCCCCTCCCTCCCCCATGGCATAGGGCGGGGCTGAGCTCACCATGCCCTCCATGCCATGGGGCAGCAGGAGCACGATGCCGTTCTGTCGCACCCACTTGGCCTGCCCGGGGCAGATGAACTGGTCGATGATGCACTGGGCCGTGTTGTGGAAGTCGCCAAACTGGGCTTCCCAGAGCACCAGGGCGTTGGGGCTGGCCATGGCAAAGCCCAGCTCAAAGCCTGCAGACAGGAAGGGCGTCAGGAAGGAAGGGGCAGGCGGGGAGCGGGGAGGAAGGGGGGGCAGGGGGCGTCGCTCACCCAGGACCCCGTACTCAGACAGCGAGCTGTTGCACACAGTGTAGGGGGCCTGGTTGGGCCACAGGTGGTTCATGGGGATGCAGGTCTTCTTGTCCACGTTCTGGTCGTGCAGCACGTGGTGGCGGTGGCTGCATCAGACAACACAGGTGAGCGGGCAGGGCCGCTGCCTCTGCTCAACAGCAGACCCCATGCCCCGTCCTAACAGGAGGGCTACGCAGG
>NW_005370960.1:1664427-1681566 GCF_000412655.1 Myotis brandtii
GAGCGTGTCCTGGGCTGAGATAGGCCCGAAGGCCGTGCCATGTTTTCCTGGGAGAGAAGCAGTGACACCCCACGCCCCCCACTTCGAGGGCCTGGCGCTCACCTGAAGGTGCCACGCTCCACGTCCTGGCCGCTCAGCCGGATGTGGATGCCTTCCTTCAGCAGCGAGCCGAACGCCATGTACTCCGCCAGCGCCCAGTCCACAGTCCTGTTCTTCACCAGCTCCCCGCGCGTCTTCAGGATGCGGCTCAGCCCTGCAGACACGGTGCTCACTACCCGCCCGCCTCCCACGATACGAGCAGCCGCGCCGGGAGTGGGGAAGGGGCGTGTGGAGACCAGGCCAGGGAGGGGCTATCACAGCCCATGCTTCTTCCACGGCTCCCAGCGAGGACCAACTGGCAGGGGTGAGGGGAGCCAAGGGCTTCCTGCCGTCCACCACCCACGGCCTTGGACAGGCCGGGTCCCAGGCAGGAGAGCGGGTCCCGGGGCCTGACCCGTGGCTCCTGGGCCACAGCCCTCACCTCCGTGGATGGTGAAGTTCTCCACCGGCACGGAGCTGGCCACGCTCCCGATGTGCGTCAGGACCTCCTCCTCCAGCCCCGTGGAGGGGCAGGTCATGCTCCGGGGCTGCCCATCCAGTGTGAAGAAGCCTAGGACAGAGGCACCCGCTGACGCTGCACGCTGGCTCCTGAGAGACTATGGAGAGGCCTGGGCGCTCCCGGGAGAGGGGTGGGGCCTGACTCAGAGCCCCCGGGGCTGGGTCCGTGGGCGACGCCTCACTCACCAGGCCAGGGGGAGTCCAGCCAGTGCTTGATGTGCAGGATCTTCTCGTCCTTGGAGCGGGCGAAGGCCTCCTCGCAGATCTTGTCGTACTTGGAGATCTCCTCCTGGAGGGGTGGGCGCTGTGTCAGGGGGCGGCAGGCAGAGCCTGGCCTCGGTGCTCCCCACACACACCTCTCAGATCCATGTTGCCCATGGTCCCTTCTCCACGTGGGCAGAGCCTGCCACTCTCCCATCCTGGTCCAGGTCTGGCTCTCACGCTGACGCAGTCACTCCCCACCCCCACAACCCCGACGGAGCCCGGGCGCCCTCCCCAGAAGCCCCACTCCCACATCTGCCACGAGCTGCTCCGGGTCAGCCTCCTTCTGAGCACCTAGGACCCACCAGGCACACGGCCCCTCCCCACCCCCCCAGCTGGACCTGCACCCGCCTCTCACCTCGCTAGAAAGTGGGCGGGGCCATGGCCCACGCGGAACACCCACCCCCACTGCGCATCCTCAGGGCAGCCAGCGAGGAGTGACGCACCTCGTACTCAGGCTGGTTGACCACGCCCTGTGCCACCAGCAGCTCCGCGTACTTCTGCAGCACCGGCTTCTGCTTGCGGATCTGCTTGTACATGAGCGGCTGTGTGAACATGGGCTCGTCCATCTCGTTGTGGCCGTTGCGCCGGTAACACACCTGGGGATAACCAGGCGCCAAGCGTCAGGGGCCATGTGGAGGGCTCCGCCAGGGCCGCCTCAGCCCGCCTCCCAGAAGGAGGGTCCTGCCCGGCTTCCTGGCACACCAGGCTGCGTTGCCTCGGGGACAAAGTGGGTGACCTGAGAACGTCCGGGCGGGACAGGACCCCGAGCCACTTCTCCCACAGCTGACCCTGCGGGCAGACCCCCGAGGGCAGCAGGTGACCACTCACCAGGTCCACCACCACGTCCTTGTGGAAGGTGTTCCTCCACTCAGCAGCCACCTTGCACACGTACATCACGGCCTCGGGGTCGTCAGAGTTCACGTGGAAAATGGGGGCATTCACCACCCGGGCCACGTCGGTGGGGTAGGGCGAGGAGCGGGCCATGCGGGGGTCCGTGGTGAAGCCGATCTGCAAGGGGACACAGGCTGCTGGGCTGGGTGTGGGATGGGTTGGGGGGGGCGGGGCCAAGGACAGGGGCGTGGCGACACTGCTAGAAACGGAGGCCTTGGCCGCCTTCTCCGGGTTACCTGGTTGTTGACCACCACGTGGACAGTGCCGTGGGTGGTGTAGGAGGGCAGGTCGCTCAGGTGGAAGGTCTCGTACACGATGCCCTGGCCAGCGAACGCGGCATCCCCGTGTAGAAGGATGGCCATGACCTGCAGACCCGCAAGGAGACCACAGACCCAGTGTGGCACACTGGAGGTTAAGCCACAAGCAGCTTTTCAAGCAATGTGTTCTGAGATCCCTCCAAAGTGAGAAGGAAAGCGCAGGGGCTGGGTTAGGACCCCCCTCCAATATCTCGCCTGCCCCACATCCTGCATGGGTCCTGGGTCCTGGGCCCTGGGGGTCCCTCCTGACAACTCGGCAACGGCCCACTCCACACCAGGACAGGCCTGCGCTGACCGCCCCACCCAGTGGTCAGCTTGGATCCCCAGCGCCCGTGGTAAGAACAGTGGAGAGCCGTGGGGGAGCCTGTATCTTGTTCCTCAGCACCCCTCCCAGGCTGCACGGGAGGCAGCTGCCCACTTGACATCCTCCCTGTGGGCCTCCCTCTCTCTGTGGAAGGCGTCCATCCGAGCAGGAACCGATCCTGTTGCCCGCCAGCAGTTTCTCTTCCGATGCCCAAGCACAGGCCGCACAGACTCCGGTCTGCGAGGCAGAGCCCTGTGCCCTGGCCTGGTCCCACCTCTAGGTCTGACCCTCTGTCCTGGCCCATTTTCCACCTGCAGAGACCTCCCTCCGCCCACCTCCCAGCGCCTGCTGTTCTGCAGGTGTAAGGAGGGCTGTGTACAGGCCGAGGAACCCTGGCTTCCCACGGCGCCCACCTGTCCGTTCACGCCTCCCCCCTCAGGCCACTCGCACCTCGAAAGGCTCCCCGCCCGCTCAGTGAGAGCACCTGTCCCTCAGGACATTTGGGCTCCAGCCCAGACCTGGGCACCGTGAGGGCAGACCAGCCCGCAGGCAGGACGCCACTGGCCCTGCCCCCCAGCCACCCCCGGGCTTTGCGGATCCACCAGCCCTGTGGCCGTACCTTCTTCCCCTCGGTGTCCCCACAGTAAAACTGTTCGGCTTTGGTCTTGCCCATCACCACGGGGTCGGCGGCCTCGAGATGGGAAGGGTTCGCCACCAGCGACAGGGTGATGTTCCTGTCGGTCACACGGTTGATCCGCCGGTGGTACATGCCCAGGTGGTACTTCACGTCCCCAGAGCCCTGAGGACAAACAGGGAGGCTGGGTCCGGGCAGCACACGGAGCCTGCGTGTCCCCCCCACCCCCAGACCTCCTCTGAGAAGTGTGGCAGGCTCTGCCCAGGACGGCGCCTGGTGGGGGCTGCGAGTGTGGGGGCTGCCGGGCCGCTGCACGGGGATGCCACCCTCCATCCCCCGGAAGCTGGCCTGGCAATTCCCCCCGGAGGCAGTGCCACACTGGCATTCCCGGGGACACCAGTGCCTCACCTCGTCGGCAGCCTCCAGCTTTGAGTCAAATTGACAGAAAATCTGTTCCAGCTCCTTCCTGATGACGTTCGCCAACACGTTCAGCCGCCCCCTGGGACACATGGGGTCAGGGGTCAGCAGGCCCCTTCCTCCTCCGAAGGACAGGCAGCACCTTGGTTTGCTGCCCGAGAGGCGCTGAGGCCAGAGCTGGCGGGGAGGCCAGTCTCCGTTCGCCCGCTTGAGGCCGACGAGGGGAGGAAGGGGCTGTTGTGGCTGCTGGCCCTCAAGGGCTCTGGCTTTCACTTTTATAAGACACAGCACCAGGCCAACACGCCTGCCTGAGCCACCTGTGGCCTCAGGCGGGACGGTAACTGCAGGGCGAGAGGTGCTGAGGTGGGTAAGGGGTGCGGGCAGGTAAGGGGTGCGGGTGGGCGAGGGGCGCCCCTGGGCGGTATCGGTACCTGTGCGGCATCCCCATGATCACTTGGTCCACACCGTTCTCACTCGACTTGTCGATGATGGTCTTGAGGGCCGGGATCAGCACCTCGCAGCCTTCTAGGCCAAAGCGCTTCTCGGACGACCACTTCCGCTGCAGGAACTCCTCGAACCTGGACGGAGGGAGCCACGGCCTGAAAGCAGTCCAGGGCTGACCGCTCCCCAGGGCTGGCATCCCGCCCGGCTCAGCCCTGCCCAAGCGCCTCCCCACCTGGTGGACCGCACGAGCCTGGCCAGCAGAGTACGCTTCTCCTCATTGGTGAACTGCATGACCCCCGGCGTCTCGAACTTCCGCCGGATCCACTGGCACTGCTCCAGGTCGTTGATGAACATGAACTCCACCCCAATGTGCTGGCAGTAGGCGTTCTGTTCCACACAGCCAGGCGCACAGTGGGTCAACGCCGCTCAGCCAGACACCTCCCTCCCTGACCCACCGAGCTGTGCACGTGCGTGTCTGTGTGTGCGTGTGCGCACGGAAGGTGCCCTGCAGGTCAGTGCCCACCAGCTCCACAGAGGAGGGAGGAAAGAAACTGGGAGGACAAGCGAGCAGACAGCTCTGTCTGGACAGGGCACTGCTGGGCAGCCTCGGACCTCTCACATCTGAAATAGTCTCCCACTGGATTGGAACCCACAGAAATTTCTCCTTCCTTAGGTTGATTATAAAATTAAAAACCATAGACTTTTATCTACAAAATAGCAAAAGTAATTTCCTCTCCCTTACATTTAAAGAAATACATGCTGGCCCGGCTGGCGTGGCTCAGTGGTTGAGCATCCGCCCATGAACCAGGAGATCAGGGGTCAATTCCCGTTCGGGGCACATGCCCGGGTTGTGGGCTCGATCCCCAGTGTGGGGTGTGCAGGAGACAGCCAATCAATGGTTCTCTCTCATCATCGTCGTTTCTCTCTCTCCCTTCCTCTCTCTAAAATCAATAAAAATATGTCTAAAAAAACAAGACTAAGAAAAACCCAACGATTGGGGAGGCCTCCTGCCAGCCTGGGCTTCTGCGGAAAGCACGCCTCACCTCCAGCCGTCGGATGATCTCCCGCAGGGGCAGTGCCGACTCCTGCCCCCCGATGAAGGTGGTGGTCGGCAGCTGGAAGACCTTGTCCAGGTCAGACTCGTCCAGGCCATAGAACCCTGCGGGTGAGGAGAGACGGCACGGCCCACGGGGCAGTTCACGGGAAGGGGAAGGGAGTCCCCAGGGGGAGAAAAGAGAAGAGAAAAACCATGAAAACCTCTGATACCTAGTAAAATAAGTAACATTTTATAGCTAGAAACACAAATTTAGCAATAAACAGAAGCTGAGAATATTACTGGGTGTCACAGGCAAGTGAGAATAAAATTAATATATGCATATTAGTCTGGTGCACCAATTATTCATAATTTAGAGAAAATGTATTTCAAGGTCCCAAAGACACCAACAATTTTGGTTTGAAAAGGCACTGGGCGAGTCGATCAGAGAGCAAATAAAGAGACTGAAGAGGGACTTGGAGTGGAAGAGGAATTGGTGAAGAGGCCACGTGTGCACATGGGACACTCGTGTGCGGGGGTGACAGGAAGCTGGAGACTGGGAGTGAGGGACAGTCACTGAGAAGCGAGGGGTCAGTGGAGAGCAGCGGGCAGCACAGCGAGGGCCTCACAGCCGTCCCTGCTCCTGGAGGCCAGCCTGCACGCTCTGGACCCGCTCCCGCCAGCACTGACCTTCACCTACGCTGCTCACTAGCGGCCACTGTCTGACTGGCTCGCTCCGACCAGCACTGCACTGCCCCAGCGCTCCGTGCCGGACCCTCAGGCTGCAGGGCCCAAGGAAGGGCTCTTTCCCAGGCACCGCTGTGTGGGCCTCCCAGGGGCAGGGACTGGGAGGAGCACTGCCTGGGGCACTGCAGAGGCCGGTGCCCAGCCTGGGTGGCAGCGGCCACTTGTACCCGCAGCTGGATCTGGACCCCAGGAGGCGGGAACATGCATTCCCAGGCTCCAGCCCCAGCATGGCTCACCAGTCACGGTGGCTGGGACTCTCCGGTGCCCCTCAAGCTGCAGCCTGTGGATCTAATGCTTAAATGCGAGGCCTACGTCTCTCAAACCTACTGCTGGTCCCTCCTGCAGGGCTGTGGGGAGGCGGCTGGGGAAGCTCGGCACCGCTCGCTCCCAGCCCTGCTCCGTCAGGGACGAGGCAGCAACCACAGGCCTGACCCGCAGAGCCCAGCTTGTGGCGCTGGCAGGAAGACCGGTTCGTGCATGCCGTGGGCGCTGGCTCGCGGCCTCTCAGCACGAGCCCAGCCTCGCCATGTCTGCGGCTCTGCATGTCCATCCCCTGAACTGGTTGTTCTCTGAACCTCAAAACCGCTGGCCCCGCTCCTGCATTTCTGGGTCTTGCCTGCGGGAAGGTGGAGAACACTCCCTCCTCCCTACTGCCCCTGAGGCCACCAAAACCCCAGAAAGCAGGCAGCTCTGAAAGGGGGAAGATGGCTGACCAGCCGGGGTCCTGGCTTCCTCTGGGCTCCTGTCCTTGACGTGCAGCCAAGTACCTGCAGCCTGGAGCTCCCTCGGGTGCAGCAAACCAGCCCACAGAAGCTGTGCTGGCGGGACAGGAAGGCAGCCTCGCCAGACACGAGACACCCTCCGCCCTCCCTCCCGGGCCTCGTGCAATGCACTCCGACCTGCACGTCCAAGGTGTCAGAGAAGAGCCGTCCTCATCCCTCTGGGAGGCGCTGAGCCTCCACATCCCCACCCAGGACGCCCCCGTGTGGTGCCCAGGAGACGGCGGTCACAGAGATCAAGGGCGAGTCCTGTCTCCTGATCCCTAAGGTTCTGGTTGTAACAAGTCACTCAAATGAGAACAGGAACATCTCAGGCTGAACAAGGTCATCCACAGACACCAAAGGGACACAGAGGTGGGATTTCCCACTGGCCCTCACGGAGCCACCATCACAGGGCTTTCGTGAGCATCAGACATGACAGAGGCAATGGGAAGAGATTGGGACTCAGTAAAGGTGCAAAGGACCAAACGGGAAATTCTGAAATGACGAAATACAATAACTCAAACCTCAGAGGATGGGCCCTGGCCGGTGGCTCAGTTGGTTGGAGCATCGTCCAGTCACCAAAAGGTTTCGGGTTCCATTCCTAGTCAGGGCACACACCTAGGTTGCAAGTTCTTCCCAGGTCGGGGCGCATGCGGGAGGCAACTGATCAATGTTCCTCTCTCTCCCTCTCCTTCCCTCTCTCTCTAGAAAAGCAATAAAAAGCAAAACATATCCTCAGGTGAGGATTAAAAAAGACACAAAAAGCTCAGTGGCAGAACCAGGGACAGGATCAGTGATGTGAAGACAGAAGGAGAGAAAGGAACGGATCCGAAGAGGAGAGAAACTGCCGGGAGGGAATGGAGAAGCGTGGACGTGTGGCACGCCACGGAAGCTCCGGCGGGATTCCCAGAGTGAGGGCAAGAGGGCGGCTTGGCAAGCACGGCCAAAATCTTAAACCCGCAGGTTCAAGAAGCTGAGTGAACTCACAGGATAAGCCCAGAGAAACCACAGCAAACACGTCACCATCAACATGGCGAGGAGTCCGTTCTTCCTAAACCGACCCATGGGCTTAACACGCTTCTGACCAAACTGTCAGCAGTTTTCTGAGAAAAGCAAGCTGGATCTAAAATTTATCTGCGAAGACGAAGGCCCTAGAAAGCCAACACAATCCTCACGGGGGGAGGGGGGCGGGGGGACACAGGCAGAGAACAGAGCAGCCCCCTCCCCACCGCCCTCTCCCCCGGCCCCGCTACCCGCTAAGGTGTGAAAAAGCACAAAAGCAGCTCCATGAAGGGAAGGTTCTCCTGCTAGTGTTGCTGGAGCCGTGAGACAGACATTCACAGCAAACCTCCCGCCAAGTAAACAAACCAAACCCTTCCCACAACTTCCATCTTCTGCAGAAATTAACAACACGGACCACAGATGAAAATGTAAAATGCAAAACTATAAACCTTTGGACAAACACACAGGAGGACACCTCTGGGATCGAGCCCTAGGAAGGTGTGCTTAGACGTGACGCCAAGGGCACCATCCAGCGAAGGGAAACCTGACACACTGGGCTCTTCAGAATGTGCACCTTCTGCTCTGCAGACAACCCCATTAGCCAAAGGAAACAACCCAAGGTCTGTCAACGAGTGAGTGGTTGAAAGCACTGTGGGCCCTCATGGCAGGAATGCTCCCTGCAATCAGAGGAACCGAGGGTCAGAGGACAGCCCAGGTGACACTCAGACCATCAGAGGAACCGAGTGTCAGAGGACAGCCCAGGTGACACTCAGACCATCAGAGGAACCGAGTGTCAGAGGACAGCCCAGGTGACACTCAGACCATCAGAGGAACGAGGGTCAGAGAACAGCCCAGGTGACACTCTATCAGGCTGACCGAAAAATGCCAATTCCAAATGTCACAGATGGCGATTCCATTAGCAGAACCTCTGGAAATGACAAAGTTACAGAAACAGAACAGACAGCAGTTGCCAAGGTTACACACAGGGGTGGGCAGCAGCAAGGAACCTGTGGGGCAGATGCAGTGGCAACACGGCTGGGACATCCTGTGGCCGTCAGGGGTGACCGGGGGAGCTGGCTGGGAGGCACAGCTGTTATTTCTAACAACTGCCTAGGAATCTCACAACAGTGCCTTTCACCCCAACTAGAGTCTCACAGACACAATGAGCAAATGGAGGAAAAAGAACTAAGAGACACCTGGTATGAAGAAAGAATGGCCACAGGCAGGGGCCCTCACACCCTCTCTGGGGTCCTCGCAGGTGGTCTGCCCAGAGCCCAGGGTCGCCAGGGCTCCTCCCTCCATGGCGTTGTCCATGCACCCACGGGACATCTTGCCACAGGTGCCAGGAGGCAGC
Organism: Myotis brandtii; assembly: GCF_000412655.1. NCBI lineage: Eukaryota > Metazoa > Chordata > Mammalia > Chiroptera > Vespertilionidae > Myotis > Myotis brandtii. The sequence goes on from NW_005370960.1 coordinate 1,673,193, forward strand.
GTCTGAGAGACTGCAGAGCCCAGCCAAGGGAGGGAGGGTTGCACATGCAGAAGGCAGTGCGGCCTAGGCCCAGGGGCCAGCGAGCCGAGCCTGAAGGCGCAGCGCAGGAGGGGGACAGATGGGAGGGGATGTCCCAGAACACGATGACGGGACGGGAATGACGGAGAGCAGCTCTGCCTGCTGGGTCACAACTGAGTGACGGGAAAACATTTCCAAACCAGTGACAACCTCTGAACAGGACAGCGTGTGGGCTTCCCCAAGGGCATGCTGGGAGCAGCAGTCCTGCCAAGGCGCCAGCTCCAGGAAGAAGGCGTTTCCATACCTCCCACTGTGAGCACTCGCAGCCGCTCCTGGAAACCAGCAAGGCCTGAGGCAGGGGCATGGGGAGCGCGGAGGAAAAAGACAAGTGAGTTAGTTCAGAACGCCCCACGCAGGCAGTACAGGAAGCACAGACACGGCACAGACACAGACACGGAGGAGGACAGGGTGGGGACAAGGTCGGGGCTACTGTGGTCAGCAGCTGGCCTGAGGTGAGGGGAAGGCCACTGGGCGGCGGCGGAGACCTGTCCCTCTCCCACAGAAGTGGCCCACAGTGGCTCCTGGGAGGAATCCACCCGACCTGGACACTTGGGGAGAAGTGAAGGAAAAGATGAGATTCTCACTCCTTAGACCCGGAGCTTCAGGCAGGAGACGAGACCTGAGCCCTCAAGATTCTGGCAGCTTCCAGAGTGGAAGGCGCCACCCCTTCCCCCTGCAATCAGCCACGTGCTCGGTGGTGCCTGTCCACATGGGGCAGCTCTCCTGGTCTCGTGAACATCACCGAGCACCCGGGTGCATGGGCCTGGGGACGGGGTCAGGAGCTCTGCTAACAGGATTCACAAGGCTGATGCTCAGTGGTCAGAGTGTGGCCACCACCCCTGCGGCCACTCCCTGCCCTGGGAGGGTGGGCATGGGAAAGCCAGACACTTCCTTGGAGCTGATGGCAAGAACGCAGAGGGGACGCAGAGACTCCGCCCTGGGTGGGACCACAGCACCCACCAGAGCTCGGAGCCAGCGGCTCTGAGAGAACATCAGGTTCTGCAGAGGCAGGCGCTCCACCCGAGGTGAGAACAAGGCCCCGCTTCTCTCCCTCCGTCCTCAGGACACAGCACCTGCCACGGGCCACCTGCACACGTACCATCCAAGGTAAGTGCTCACATCTTCGCACGCTGGGCGGGGCAGGGGGTGCTTTCTGTGCAGCAGCCCCCCCTTATCTGTGGGTTAGCCATCCGCGATCAACCACTCCCAAAAATATTACATGGAAAATTCCAGAAACAAACAATTCATGTTTGTAATTGCACGCTGTTCTCAGTAGCATAATGGCCTCTCAAGCCGACCTGCTCTGTCCTGCCTGGGACGGGAATCCCTCCTCTGTCCAGCAAGTCACGCCGGTCGGTCCCTCAGCAGCCTACTGGGTGACCGAGAGGGGCCCATCCTCCTGACTCCTATTCCAGCACACTGCCATGATCACTCACTGCTCGTCCCTGTGTTACTCTCGCACTGTGCCCAGTTCATGAATCATACCTGTCACAGGTGTGTGTGGAGAAACCAGTACACGCAGGGTTCACCACTGGGGCCTTAGCATGCACCCTGTGAATGAGAGGGGACTTCCGCACTTCTTCGCTTTTTAAAAATAAAACGCCAACAACAGAAACGAGCCAGAAGCGAGTGAGAAAGAAGACATCTGGCTGTCATGTCTGAGGGCACAGGGTCCCCAGCACCGCACCTGCACACACAGGAGAGAAGGACTTCTTGCCGAGTGTGGAAGGATCTGCTGGGGACGAGGGCTGGGGCTGAGGACGGCGGGCAGGCGAGAGCGTCCAGGAGGGAGGACAGCCTGTGGGAACGTGCGCACCACGCCCTTAGCTCAGCCACCCGCCTGGTCACTCACGGCAGCCAGCAGTTGAGGAGGAACTGCTCTCTACTGCTCTCAGGTGGTGAAAGCTGATGAAAAATCAACTTTATTTTTAAATCCTCACCCAAGGATATTTTCCCATTGATTTTTAGAGATAGGGAAACAGAGAGGGAAAGACAGAGAAACATCGATATGAGAGAAACACATCAATTGGTTGCCTCCTGCCTGGGCCCCCCGACCAGGGCCTGGGCTGAGGAGGAGCCTGCAACAAAGGCACCTGCCCTTGACCGAAACTGAACCCGGGACCCTTAGGTCCACAGGCTGACACTCTATCCACTGAGCCAAACCAGCTGGGGTGAAAAGTCAACTGTTTTTAAGCCCATTCTCCCAGCCTTCAAGGGAAGGTCTTGGGGGTGGGATAACTCGGTTAAGCAGCTAAGATATCACAATTTTGGACTTTTACTTAAATTGCGTTTTTAACTGTTCAACTCAAGTTCACTTCCCAAGACCAACCCTGTGCAGACACTGGTGCGCCCCCTTCTCGGGTAGAGAACTGCTTCCAGTTCTGCTGTGTGAGGACCCCCAGGGCCCACACCTCGGGAGGGGGGTGGATGGAACCGCCTGGCACCTAGAACCTGCCCCCAACACACACCCGAGAAAAGGCCTCTAAAAGGTGCCTAGTGATCGTCTGTTCAATGGCAGAACCTGGCCCCTGCCTCACGGAGAAACGTCTCACCCTCATCACGTTGGCATTAGTGACACAAGCCCCACCTCCCCGCCACGTGCTGCGCCCGCGGTAAGAGCTGCACCCACAGTAAGTGCTGCCGATGAGTCCTGATGCCTCTCTGGGAGCCCCAGGCGACGCTGCCCAGCCACCTCTCCACCTGCCCTCAGGGGCCAGAGAACTTCCGGGCCAGCACTTCCCAGCCTTCTCCACGCTGGTCAGGAAAGGTCAAGAACCAGGCGGGAAAAGTCATGTTCCACTTTAAGAAATCCTGCGTGGACGGTGCCCTGCTCGCTGTCTTCACCCACCACCTGCTTCTCCAGCAGACTGTGCTCTGCAACGTGGGGTGTGTCTCCACAGAGAATGAGGAGCCCCGCGAGGCCTGGCAGTGGCCGAGGACACCAGCAGCCGCTGCTCCTGCAGACCCACACTCCTGCAGTGACACTGACCCGTCACCTGGGGAGCCCAGGCCTGGCCCCAGCACCGAGGGACCTGGGCTCCATCACTCAGCTTCTGCATCCTGCACATTTTTTTTTTATTAAATATATTTTATTGATTTTTTACAGAGAGGAAGGGAGAGAGATAGAGAGTTAGAAACATCGATGAGAGAGAAACATCGATCAGCTGCATCCTGCACATCTCCTACTGGGGTTGTGCCCGCAACCCAGGTACATGCCCTTGACCGGAATCGAACCTGGGACCTTTTAGTCCGCAGGCTGACGCTCTATCCACTGAGCCAAACCGGTTTCGGCCATCACTCAGCTTCTGAACCTGCCTCCACCAGACGCCAGCAGCTCCTACCCAGACTCTGCCAACCACGCCAGCTCACAGCCTCGGGAGGCAGGCCCGGATGTCTGAGCTCAGCTAATCCTGAAACAAACTGGCAGAGGAGGGGACAGGCACCCAGCAGCCAGGCCTGAGGTCGGGCGACACGGCGAAAGCACCCGTGGGGCTGTCCAGGCCCATGGACTGGGTGGTTGGGCTGGACCACCGTTTCCTGACCTGCACACACCAAGGGTGACAGCTCAACACTAACTTTCCCACAGGCTCACATATCACATACTGGGTTTACACTACTTCCCATTTTTGTAGCTAAAGAAAAAACTTATCACGACTTGTGTCAAATTATTTCAAATTCCTTTTACAAGGGGCGGGGGGGGGCTCCCCGACTGGGTGGTTCTGAGAGCTCCTGGCCAGCAGGCAGCCTCTCTCCCTCCAATAATAGCTCAGGGCGCTGTGGGGCCCACGTCCCCGGTTTCCACAGTCACCCTCAGTGTGAGGTGCCGCCAGGGACCCTGCTCCAGAGAGGACGGAAAGCGAGGCCCAACAGCCTGGAAGAGCGGGCCGGCTGTGCCCAATGCGGCTGTGCCCAGGAGCTGCAGGCCCCAGGCCCGCCTCTCTCCATCCGAGGCTCCTCCCGTGACGATGGCCATGCATGGCTCCCTCCCACCTGCCCAGTGTCCAGAGGGACAGAGGAATGCTCCAGGCCCCAGGCAGCTCTGATGAGCAGAGAACCACTGAAAAGGTCTGTTTTGATGACAAGAAATGGGAACCCAGGGGTGCCCTCCTCTGGCTGAAGGCTCTGCCGGGGACATGTGAGCCCTCTACTGGGAGGGTTCACTGCAGAGGCGTCAGGCCTGGGAGCTGCAGGGCTCCGTGTCCTGGGGACACCCAGAGAAGCCCCCTTCTGGGAGCACAAAGTTGTCACCACCAAAAAGTTGCAGGACTCCACACGGGCCGTCTGCCCTGCCCTGCCCTGCCCTGCCCTGCCCTGCCCTGCCCTGCCCTGCCCTGCCCTGCTTGCACGCTCAGGACGGTTTCCCTCCTCCAGAGCCAGGCCAGAGCAGGGGAGGCCTGCGTGACCCGCCACACTGAGCCCTGTGGTCTGCATCTGCCTTACCTGGCTGCTGCCTGACCTCCCGGTAACACTAGCCACCCTTCCTCAGAGGAGCGTTGGGCCCCCTCGCGGAGCAGCACAGGCAGGTGTAATTGTCAGTCTCATTAGCATGCACATGTTTCCGTGACACCCGCCCGTTTCAGAATTAGTCACACCGTAATTTCCTTAGCAGGTTAGCAGCACGGAGCCGGAGAGCAGATTAACTCGAGGAAGCAGCTGCAGGTGGGAGCCCAGCCACGCCCTGCGCAGCACTCGGGGTGCGCGTGACGATGGCCATGCGCCTCGCGCCGCCCTGCGCACTGGGTGCCTTCCGAAGTTTCCTCAGTGTGATCACTGGCCGTTAAGAATCGAGACCCCAGTTGCACAGCCTGTTTTGAGACTCGCCCGGCAGAGGCAGGCCCCGCGTGCTGGACAGTGTGAGGCGACGGTAGGTTGCGCAGGCCTTGTTCCGCGTGGCGGCCCTGCACCGGGTCTGCCAGGCGCCAGAAGAGCGTCTGAGCATCTTCTGATCGGCCTGCACAGGCGGGCCATCCTTTTCCCTGCATCTCAAACCTTTTCTGCCCCGAATTTTACTTTCTAACTTGAGACTCAGACAATGGAGCTCATACCATCTGAGAAGCTGGGATGAACACAACTTGCCCAGCACTAAGGCTGCGTGACCGTAATGTCAAGTGATCAGAACAAAGGAAACTTAAGAGTCTTCCCTCCCGTCTGGGCGTCTGGCCTCCCGGGCCAGCACCCGGGAGCTAAGCAGCAGCACTGGCCACTCCCAGACCCTCACCAAGTTTGTCTGTGGATGAGACAATGTCAGCGGGCACGGAGGAGTCCAGATCGGCATCCAAAATTCCCAGGGGGTCCAGCTGTGCTACATGGTGCCCTCGTATCTATGAAAGGGCCAGTGATGGGGAGGGAGGGACACACACAAAAGGACAGGAGGAAAAAAAAGAGGGAAGGGGTAAAAAAAAGTAAAATTACATTAAAATTAGTATTTACAGATCAATCCTCACCCACGTTTGAAGAAACAGTTACTGGAGCATCATCAAAATTTACACAACTAATTCCGAGAGGATCAAGTTTTGCAATGTGGTGACCCCTGACCTGGAAGTAATAACACAAGCAGTGGTTAAGCAGGTCCCGGGCTGTGGGGTAAAAGTCACATGTGGTCAAATCTCCCGAGAACAATGAACCCGACTAGTTCTACCGGCCTCGGATGGCGGGCTGCCCCCACACTGCTGTGCACCGAGGCGCATCTATAAAGGGGAAACCGGGGCTGGGAGGAATGTGGGAGTCGGAAAGGACCGCTCCCTGGACAGATGGAGATGGGCTCTGGGGACATCACCCCAATGTGACTCCAGCTCAGCTCTGAGCAGGAGAAGGCCTGCGAGGAAGCAGGGGTGCAGCGCTGGGCAGGCAGTGTGAGCTGGAGGTCAGGGCACCGAGTCAGACAAAGGACAGCTTCACGGGACGTCCCCTCTGACCTGACTGCCTACAACAGGACAGAAACTCCCCCAAGTCCGTTCCCTGAAACATGGGGCACGTCACCATGGCCTCCGCTGGCACCGACGGGATGGACAACGGGCCCCACGGGCAGCCCAGTTGCTGAGGCCGAGTGCACACCGCCTCCCACAGGTCCCTGCAGCTTCCCCTCCTTGGAGAGAACCCTGCTTGCCACCTTCCCCGGGCACCTGTCCTGGCACCGGGGGCAGAGGACGCCGATGCCCTGCATGCGCTGCAGTGATGGGAGGCAGCAGGAGTCTGGGTCCCGGGGGTTGCCCGAGACCTCTGCTCCCCAGGACTGCTCCCGGACCAGGCGGCTAACCTGGGAAAGGCCTGGTACCAGGCCCCTTCCAGTGGCTGACGCACACTGGAGCGCCCTGCCTGCCTGTCCCAAGCCCTACAGGTTCATTTCCGCCTCTCGCATTTGGGTGCTAGCAGCTGGCAGGGGGACAGCACAGTGCTCCGGGTCACGGGCACTTCCTGCGCCTGGCACTGTTTCCCTGCCCACGAATCTTTCTTGCCAACCTATGGGAATAAACGAGGAGCTCTTTCCAGGGCAGGCACTAAAGATGGCAGCGGATCTGCTCCGAGGAGGAGACTGTCCCGGCTCCTCTCCTCACCTTTTTCATTTCTGTGCCCCTGGACCCCGAGGCAGGGACAGGCCCAGTGCTGGCAGGAGTGGAGGGCAATGGCACATCCGGGAGGCCAGCGGGCGCCACCTTACCTGGTAGGCTCTGATGAGAGACTGCACCGCCAGGTGGTCCTCCACCAGCTTGTCCACGTTGGTCTGGGTGCCCACCAGGGGCTGTGCTCGGGCCGCGGCAGACAGGGCGCCCATGCTCAGGGGCAGCGGGCTCTGGTAGGCGGTGCCTGGAGGCGCCCCCGCATTGGTGTTTCGGAAAAAAATGTCCCACGACTGAAGAGAGAAGGAACACACGTGTCACTCCACTGGGGGCCTCGCCCTCCTTTCCAGCCAAAAAAGAACTGTTCTTGGCAGGCAGGCCACATCCTGGCCAGGCAATGTCCTGCTCTGATCAGCTGCTCCCCTGACCCCTCAGGATGCCCCACATCAATGGGGCAGATGCCCTCTGACTGCCCTTCCTGCCTGTCTGTCTCCGACCTCCTGTCCTTCACACAGCCTCCAGGGCTCAGGCCTCACTTGCGCCCTCACCCCCGACATACAGCAGGCCCTTATGCAAGGGGCAGCCCAGGGCTGGCCCTAGAGAAACTGTGTCGTCTGTACTTCAGGAGGGCCCTTCAGGGCTCAGGGCTCAGGAATGTGCAGAGGGAGGACTTAGTTTGAGCCCTGAGATCCTGCCAGGCACCTAGCACCGGGGCTCAGGGCTGTGTGGGAGGGAGAAATCTGCGCGCATAGGTCTGTGGTAAAGACCGCAGCGTGCGGAGGGCAGCAGCCAGCACACGCCTGCGTGCACAGCAACCTAACTGGGGTTACTCTGTTTCCACTCCCTCTCTGCTAATCAAACTAACTCATCATTTCTCTTCCTACTGTTTTTGGCTATTTCACGTTTAAATGATTCAATCTGTAATTCACATAGATACCATGGACTCTTAATAGTTTATTCATCTCATACAAAGATGTTGAGTCTTAAAATATTTCAGAGATCAGAGAAGCCAATACTTAATTCCATTGCAAAAAAAGCTCCATCTACTGTACTAAAAACCAAGAAGGTCGGAGACATGTACCAGGTGTACCGGTTAATAATTCAGATTTTGTAATCAAAGAAAACACGATAATTTCAAGAAAAACATCAAAAGTGCTTTGTTCAAAGTAATGTCCATCGCTAGCTACACATTTCCCCCATCTTTCAGGTAATTTGTGGATACTGTCCCAATGGAACTTTTCTTGTTTTGAGGCAAACCATTCAGACCCAATATTCCACTTCTTCGTACGTTTTGAAATGCTGCTCAGAAAGTGCATTTGCCATCGATCGGAACAAGTGGTCATCTGAAGGAGCAAGGTCTGGTGAATACGGCGGGTGGGTGAATATTTCCCAGGCAAGATCTCTTAACATGTCTTTAACTGGTTATAAAGTGTGTGATGGTGCGTTATGAAGCAAAATTACTTTGCCATGTCTTCTGGCCCATTCTGGTCGTTTTACGATCAAAGCGTGGTTCAAATTGGTTATTTGTTGTCAGTAGCGATCAGTTTTAATGGTTTCACCTGGTTTTAGAAGCACATAATACACCACACCTTCCTGATCCCACCAAACGCAGAGCATTGTCTTCTTTCCGAAGCGGTTTTTTGGCCTTGTTGATGTTGATGGTTGACCTGGATCAACCCATGAAGTTGTGCATTTGGGATTCTCAACATAAATCCACTTTTCATCGCCAGTCACAATTC
>NW_005370960.1:1682181-1697151 GCF_000412655.1 Myotis brandtii
TAATGAATTAAAACTTCCCGCAAGCAATTTTTTTTTTGGCACGAAATTCGACATTTTTAAGCGTAAAAATATCTATGATGTTAACACCTTCAGAAAATTTGACATATGAAGTTTTGAAGCTTGCTGTCAATACAACAAAATAGCATACATATCAAATCGCATATTTATCAACATCTGTGTAACTCCATCTATTGAAAAAAATCCACATTAACTGGTCCACCTGGTCAACACTGTTTTTCTTCTCTGCCAGACACGTCCGATTTCTAAGTTCTTTGTCAGTAAACGGATTAGACGCCTGGGAGAACCTGGAGAGAACGGCCAGCAGGCCTGCGCTCGCCCCCTGTGAGAGGTCCGCAGGCGGCCTCCCAGTGCCGTGCAGGCCCAGGTTCAAGTCCCGGGACACGGCCTGCGCTCGCCCCGTGAGAATTCGACATTTTTAAGCGTAAAAATATCTATGATGTTAACACCTTCAGAAAATTTGACATATGAAGTTTTGAAGCTTGCTGTCAATACAACAAAATAGCAAAATCGCATATTTATCAACATCTGTGTAACTCCATCTATTGAAAAAAATCCACATTAACTGGTCCACCTGGTCAACACTGTTTTTCTTCTCTGCCAGACACGTCCGATTTCTAAGTTCTTTGTCAGTAAACGGATTAGACGCCTGGGAGAACCTGGAGAGAACGGCCAGCAGGCCTGCGCTCGCCCCCTGTGAGAGGTCCGCAGGCGGCCTCCCGGTGCCGTGCAGGCCCAGGCTCAAGTCCCGGGACACGGCCTGCGCCGCCAATCCCACCAGAAACCGCTGTGGCGAGCAGGGCTTTGTGCTGAACCTGTGTCCAGGGGAGTTTTCAGAACATCCAAGTTTATGCCTCTTGTATTCAGGAACTTATAAAATCAGACTACTGGGTGACACTGTACAACATGGGGGGTGTACAGAAAACCAGAGCGCTTACCGTAATAAAAGTGTGTTAATATGTTAACAGCAACTTTACATGTTTTAACAAATCTCACTATTTGAGGTCTCGCCGTGTTCCCTGCTCTGGTTGACAGGCAGTGTGTCAGCGGATGGTCCTCGCCTGGCACCAGCCACACGCCAGCGGCACAGACCTGCCCACGCCCGGCCCTGGCCCTCTCTGCCCCTGGGCAGGACTCGGAATCCAACACCATCCGGCCTTGGCCCTCTCTGCCCCTGGGCAGGACTCGGAATCCAACACCATTCTCCCAACCTGCCAACAGGCTGCTCCCACCCACACTCGCTGGACCCGGCTCCACTGCGGTGAGAGGCCCTGTGCCCACCAGCGATAGAAACCGACTTGCTCCTGCGAGAAAGGAGAGGCCGCCTCAGTGTCCACTGCCCAGGGCAGGGAAAGCCCGGGCCTGGCCCCTGCCTGGTGCATTACAAGGACACACAAAGCCGACGCACTGGACACCCCAAACATTTCCAACTTCCTGGAGCTTGGGCAGCAGGCCCAAGTGAACTCCCGGCAGCCCAGCCCTGGGAGGGGCAGGTGCCATTGGCCTCCCTTCTGGAACCTTCTTCTGACTGGCAGAGGACAGGGGCAGAGAGGGGCTGCAGTGCTGGCCCACAGGATGCACTTCCACCTCCCCATCACTCACGCCCACCACACACACACCAGGCCCTTCCTCACGTTCTAGGCAGCAGGTGTGGGACCTGCACTCAGGTGTGCCCCACCCACCCAGCCCTCAGACCGAGAGACAACCCCAACAGCAGCCCCTCCCACCATGACCGAAAGGTGTTCACGTTTGGGTTTTGACGGCATGCACTTGGCAAAACCTATGCACTGCAACTTACAATGGCCAGACCTGGGCCCGTGTCCCACAGGGCCGGGCCGGTGGTGCTCCCCCGCCTGCGACACAGGCAGATGTAGCTGCTCGCCTGCCACGCCGAGTCTAGGTCCCCAGGCACTGCGGTCAGAGCCCCCCACCTGTGCCTGCCTGTTCCACAACTAATTCAGGAAGCTGTCCCCCCGCCAGGCCTTGGACGGACCAATAGCCAGATCCAGACACTCAGTTCTCTGCCCACCCGGGCGGGGGGAGGGAAGGCACTGCCCCGAAAGCCAGCTGTTCCATCCAGCAGGACCATAAGCCCCAGCGATGCGGTCGCACCGGACGCGTCTCCCCAGACACGTGCAAAGGTGAGCATGGTTACTCAGAGGGGGCACTCCACAAACGCGAGGCTGCCTCTGCAGCGGGCGCGGAGCTCCGGGCAGGAGTCTGCGATGCGCTTCTCACTCTCGGGAGCAGGACAGACGAAGGAATGTCATTTCAGAGCAGGTGCCAGAAGGACAACGCATGGAGGGAGCTGGCTGCGAGGAGCCCGAGGGGGGACGGTCGCAGGCCACTGGGAGACCATGTGGCTGCCCTGGCAGATAGGTCGGGAGGCCAGGCTGGGACCAGGCCCGACGGCCAGGCAGTGGGAACCATCTCGGTGCATCTTATCTGCGCCTGGCAGAGCTGAGGAGGGTGGGGCAGCTCACAGGCAGGAGAGACAGCTTGTCCTCCAAGGTGTGGGCCTGCAGCACCCCCCACAAGTGGGTTTAAGGCCATCAGCTTGTTGCCAAAATGACAAACCAAAACATGATAGATTTCAAGTGTAAACAAGGGTAACAGTCTAGTTGAAACGAAACCAGAATTCTTTCATTTTATGTAACTAAGGCATTTAAGTGGAGTCCACGAAGCCCTGCCTTCAAAGGCCGCTGTCCCTCCTCTGCTCCCCACAAGCCTCCACAGCGGCTTCCCTGCAGCCACAACGTCCCTCTTCCTCGGCAATGTCCTGAGGAAGCTAGTCCAATGCACAGTACGTGCTCCACACACCCGCTGAGTTAATTCACGGACTGAGGGGGGTGTCAGGAGTGGCAGTGCCAGGTGGGTGTGAAGGGGGTGCCGGGGGGAGTCTGGTGCAGTGCTGTGAATGGTGTCAGATGGATGAGCCTGGGACGCCCAGCATTCAAGGCTCCACCCCACCTCAGAGAGGTGCTGACCTCGGCAGCTGTGGACTGCGAACCAGGGACGCGGGCACGAGCAGTCCAGTGAGGCAAAAAGGACTTGGTCTCAGCACCAAGCTCCTGGCTGTGAGCGACACCAGAGACGGTTCCCAGAGGCTTCAGGGTTGGAGAGCGGCAAACGCTCCCCGTGCGGTTTGAGACACGGGGTCCCTCATTTGTCTCAAAGGCCCCACTGTGTGTTGAACACGTCAGCACAAGTGTGTTACCTATCAGGGCCACACACACGGCGGAGCCACCACCGTAACAGGCCTGCCTGCCCCAGGTCTGGGGCCCGAGTCCCTGTCCTCTCCCCTGCAGACTGGGCAAAGCCAGGGAAGTCGCTGGGCTCTCTGTGCCTCACTCTTTACCTATGAAAGTTAAGAGCACAGGCCACACGGGACACCCTATACTTGCACAGCAACTTACACTTTAAAAAGCACCTGTAGGGACAAGAAGTTGATTAGAACTTAACCCTGGATTACTAATGCTTATTTCAGCTGCCAAAGTCTAGGACTCTGGCTTCTGGACTGACTGAGCCGTTTCTTCTTGTCCAATGCCACTCCTGCTGTCTCTACCTTAGGTGGGAACCCGCTCCACCGCCCATAAACACACCCCAATCACCTATGGACACCCTGGAATGGACCGAACCCAGGTTCCAAGGCCATGGCACAGTAATAAACTAATGACTGATCCATTTCAGGCACGAGCGTGACACAGGCAACCATGGAAAGTTCTGGTACTAACAGAGCTTATTAATTTTTTTGTTAATCCTCACCCAAGGATATTTTTCCATTGATTTTTAGAGCAAGTGGAAGGAAGGGGGGGAGAGAAACAGCTGTGAGAGAGACACATCGGATTGGTGGCCTCCTGCATGTGCCCCAATCAGGGCCGGGAATCAAGCCACAACCAAAGTATGTGCACTTGACTGGAATTGGACCTGGGAACCTTGGTCCATGGGCCAGCGCTCTCAACACTGAGCCAAACCGACCAGGGCACTAACAGAGCTTTTTAACTGCTACAGACAAGAAACGCAGGGCACCAAGCCACCAAGGAAAACAGATGCATGGCCATCTTGAAACAAGGGTTTGGCCTGTTCAGTCCAATGAATGGACAGGCAGGGACTCCTCAGCAAGGACAGTCACCAGGACTCGCTGGCCGACAGGAGCCCGTCTCCCCAGCCCCTCTGCACAGGGGCTCTTCCGGGTCAGAAAATGCGGCAAACTCTGCACGGTGTCCCAGCACCAGGTTCCCGTGCACACCGTCGGTTCACAGCACTGCCGCGCAGGTAAAGGCTGCTCTGGTGGCCTCTAACCCTCCTCCTGCGTCCTCTCTGCGCCAATTGCTGGGCCTGCACCCTTCCTGAAAACAGACTGCCCTGTCTGTACTCCACGCCCACACGCGGGAGGCTGATGGTCGACTGCCCACCCCCACAGAACCTGCTTTAGAACTAAGTGTCTCAAAGGACAGCACGCAGGACGGAGTGTTGTTGGCCTTCAGACCCCACCCAGCGCAGGGCCTTGCTCAAGGGACCCCCAGCTGAGGATGGCAGGGCTGCACCCAGAGCCTGCTCAGAGCACCCCCCACTATTTCTGGGAGGCACTGGGGTTGGGGTCTGCCTGACTTACTACCATGAAAGCAGTTAAAATTAAGGGTTCTGCTTCAGTATTCCTCAGTTACGGAAACCAAGTGGATTTGTGCTTGATTAGAGCAATGCCATTGTTTCTAAACCACAGGTAGCTCACAAAAGAACATCTCCAAACAGTCTCACTATCTCCTCTCCAGGTGTGCAAGCAAAGCACCCGCCAACTCCAAGGTCAGCAAAGAAAAGCTGCCTCAGCTCTGCCCTATCGGACCTGCTGAGAGTGCAAGACACACCCTGGTCTCTGCCCGAGACCAAAGGTGGAGCCCGTCACTCTCAGAGGAAGGACTATGATGGCTGCCCGGCAACCACCCGTCCCCTCTCCAGCACCCCTTCGTCACAGGTGAGCCTCATGTGCATTCAACTCTAAGATAAGAAGGCCTGGTTGGCTCCACAAGGGGTCGTACTTGGGGAAAGGAAAGCAAGGGACCAGCCTGAGCACGAGGTGACGGCCAGAGACAAGCTTCCAGCACCTGTCCTCGGAGACCTCTGGCTTCCACCCCCAGCAGGGCGTCTTCTCAGCACTTCCTTCCAGGTCCACTTTCCAGCCTGGGGAAGGCCCAGAGCGCCTCCTGGGAACCAGGCCCCACTGGCTCTGGTGGCCCTGGAAACAGGAAGGGCCCAGCTAAATGCCACGAGGTTCAGACAAAGAGGAGGCACTCTGGTGAGACAGGGCTGGTGGCTCCCGTAATCACACGAATATACCAAGTCTTAAATGTCGTTAACATAGAGCTTATTCTAGGGACTCAAGATTCACAAGGAAGGAAATAAGCAATCAAGAGTGATGACGTCATGCCCTGGCCAGTTGCTCAGTGGTTAGAGCGTTGGCCCATGGACTGAAAGGTTTCAGGTTCAATTCTGGTCAAGGGCATGTCTCTCAGTTGCAGGCTCGACCCCCAGCACCTGTTGAGGCACATGCAGGAGGCAACCAATGATGTGTCTCTCTCACATTGATGTTTCTCTTTCTGTTTCTTGCCCTCCTCTCCACTCTCTCTAAAAATCAATGGAAAACCCTAGCCGGTTTGGCTTAGTGGATAGAGTGCTGGCCTGCAAACTGGAAGGTGCCGGGTTCAATTCCGGTCAAGGGCACATGCCTGGGTTGCACGCTCGATCCCCAGTAGTGTGTGTGCAGGAGGCAGCCCATCAATGATTCTCTCTCATCACTGATGTTTCTATCTCTCTCCCTTCCTCTCTGAAATCAATAAAAATATATTTTTAAAAAATCAATGGAGAAATATCCTCGGGTGAGGATGAACAACTACAACAACAACAAAGAGTAATGACGTCAGCGGCACTGGACACATCCCCACACCTGCCACCAGGCCCGGGAGCCGGAGCAGCTTGGGAACCTGCCCTGCAGCTCCTGCACTGGGCCACTGCCTGACCCGAAAACCATGAAATGGTCATCAAAACGCACAAATTTCCACTGGTCAAATGCTGTTAAGAAATTCTGCTATGCCCGACTGGCGTGGCTCAGTGGCTGAGCATCGACCTATGAACAAGGCAATCATAATTCGATCCTGGTCAGGGTACATGCCTGAGTTGTGGGCTCAATCCCCGGTGTGGGGTGTGCAAGAGGTGGCCGATGGATGATTCTCATCATTGATGTTTCTAACTCTCCCTCCCTCTCCCCTCCTCTCGGAAATCAGTTACGTGTGTACGTGTGTGTGTGTGTGTGTGTGTGTGTGTGTGTGTATAAACAGAGAAAAAGGAATTCCGCCACTAAGTGTGCCCCATACCCAGCAAATCGTGAGGAGAGGCACTAAGGAGGACATGCCTTACAGGTGGCACAGGGAGTCCCAGGACAGGAGGAAACCGTGAGCATAATGATCTGAATGTGAAAGGCACAGAAATCACACGAGATGATTCAAGGTGTTCGGGACCCTGGGACGAGGGGCGTCCTGCGGTCATCCTTCCGCGGGCTTCTCTTCTGCAGCGTCCCTGCCGAGATTCCGGAAGTGGTGCACGTGCATCCTTGCGGAGATCCTTGCGGTGACTGCGGTCTGTTCCAGAGAGCGAGCACAATAGTGAGGGGGTCGCCCCTCCAGAGAAGGTGGTTCCTGTTGGGCCTGGGTGGCCACAGAGCGCGTGGGTCGCTGGGGTCCTGGCTGCTGCCTGCCTTCCTGCCTGAGGGCTCCTCGGGACACTTACCTGGGTGGCCAGCCACCATCGGCCGCGACTCCAAACACACAAGGACCCGCTCCTGCGAGTCTTACCTTGTGAACACTCTTGGGGTTCTCCAGCCAGGCGTAGTACATCTCCTCCACGTAGTTGGAGCTAGTCCCGCTCAGAAAGGGCTCCGCAGCCACGGGGGCAGTGTAGCACCGGATCTGCCCAAACGTCCGAGCGGCTGCTGGTCTGTTCTGGGAAAATGTCTTAACAGTCTGTGAGGCCGTCAGGGGCCTCAACTTCGAGGCACAAGTCCTTAAGTGAAACATCCTTGCTCTGAAGGTTCTCACCACTGCCTGCACAAAGAAGAAAAACCAGAAAGAGCATTTTAGCAGATAAAGCTACTGGGGGATACTCGCAGGCTCTGGCTGGAGGAGAGAGTTCAAATGCATGGGTGGCAGGGCACCTGCTCCAGCTCAGAGAGCACAGCAGAGCATGAGAGTGACCCACCCCAGCCTCGAGGGTCAGGCCGCCCCACAGCTACAGGGCCAGGCCTTCACGCACAAGCGGATGTTTAATTTCAGGGATACAAACTACCACATAATGTAAACATGAAACGTCTCTAAGTGTTAACATCTCTAAGTGTATACATTGCATAAAACAATTCTAGAAAAGACAACAAGGATTGATTGATTGCTGGTTAGATTTGGATTAACTGCAAAATAAGGAACATATTTTCTCCTTTACCCAGAAACTACGGAGTACCTACTGGACTCCCTATATTCTGGAGAATATAGAGAAATTAGGGGAAATCTTTCTCAAATAATTTATATTTGAGTAGAAGAAAAAATATTTAAAAAACATCACATAGAAAGCACTGGGTGCTTGAGAGGCACAGACAACGCCAACTCCGCCAACTCCCCGGAGGACTCACCCTGCCCAGGCGCATCCCACACGGAGGAGTCAGGAGGAGGGAAGGCAGCGAGTGGAAAAGTGTGAAGGACGCAGGGGCTGAGCGGGAACCTCTGATGCGGGACAGAAACCGGGGCCCAGAGGTTCGGGAGGAAAGCACTTACACAAATGTCTACGCCCATGCACCCTGGTCAGCACGCTGACATGTCAGGACTGTTCGCAAACCCTACACACCCCCCGTCGTTTTACAGATCGGCTTTCTGGAGTTCAGCTCAAGTTTCCCCGCAAGGTCCCTGGGTCATTAAGAGCAGAGCCAGGCTCCAAGCTCATGCTTTCTGACTGCCAAGTCCCCATTCCGCCCAACCCTTCCAGGACATGAGGAACCTGGGCTTTGGGGGACCCTGTCAGGAAGGGACCAGGCAACTTCCAGTCAGCAAAAGGGGCCCCGGAAGGGGAGGGGCACCTGGGGTGACCACAGCTCTCTGCCTGGGCACATGGCTTAGGCAAGGTGCTCAGGAATTTGCCTCAAAGCACCTGGCTGTGAAGTTGAAATCACCCCACCTCCACACCTACCTGAAGGAAAGCCAAGCTCTGAGACATGTTAAGAATGACCAGAAACAAATGCTCATGAACTGTCCTCTATCCCAGCGGTCGCCAGCCTTTCGGACCTCACGGACCACCGGCTGGCGGCTGCTGCTTTATACTGTCCATGAGGACCCTCCCTCTTGGCCTAAACGCAATCAGAGTACACACAAGGGACACAGATGGGCATTGGGCGCTCCGCCGCTCAGAGAAGACCAGTCAGCAAAGGGGAAAGCAGGACAGGTGCTTTAAAAACAAACTCAATGAGGAACAAAAGCCTGCTCCTTAAAAATTAAAGAGGAACAAGCAATGTAGTTTGGATATTGCTACAGAATGCAATCTTAACCCGTTGTTTTTTTTATCTTAAAAGTCAAAAGTTTCAAGGTACTTCGGTAGTTCTCCCTGCACCCACTGCGCTCCAATGCCTCCCACAAACAAGTTTAAGGCAGACAAAGGGCCACTGAGGACCCGGAGGGCAACGGCAGACGCCACCCCGGCTGCTCTCAATGCTGCTTTTGTTTGTTTGTTTGTTTGTTTGTTTGTACTCAGGTCCAGAGGAAAACGTGTGTTCCCTCCAATGTCATCCTGATCGAGGCAGCTCGACCACGCGGAGTGGGTTTTCTCCCGGAACACAGTGGCATCCCCTCTGCCACTACCCAGCTGCTGCCATGACCCATGGACAGGTGCTGCGCGACCATCACAAACGTGCTCTTCCCAACACGGTCCTCCCAGTGAGCGGGAGGTAAGCCAGGTTTCCAGCTCGCCACAGTCCCGAGTCTGACAGGAGCTCCACGGGGCCAGCGCAGCACCCAGGAGAGCAGACTGCCTTTCAGGTGACTGGGGGTCGGGACAGCTGTTCCCCCCACACCCTGAGGAACCCACGAGCAGACACGCAGCTTACATTTGGGTTCGGTCGATCAGCCCTGTCCCTCCAATCTCAGAGTCCGAGTCAAGAAGAGCTCATCATTTGGGGAGACACTCACATACTCCAACAGGCTGGTGAAAGCTCTGGGCTGCGCAGTCTCAGCACTCGATCTGGCTGAGAGGAACACTTCTACTTGACAAGGGGCCAAGAAGATTCCATGGGGGAAAACTCAAGTCTTTTCAGCAGATGATGCTGGGACAACTGAATATTCACATGCAAGAATGAAGCTGGACACCACCCACAAAATTAACTAAAAATGGAGCTAAGACCTAAATGTAAGAGCTGAAACTGTAAGACTCTTAGAAGTTTTATAACTTCCAAGTTAAAGTGTAGTAGTTCTTTGTGGCTTTCAATGGTATCTTAGGAAACCAAAAATACAGCAAAACAAACAAAAAAGATAAATTGGACTTCATCCAAATAAAAACTTTAGTGCTTCAAAGGATACCATCAAGAAAGAGAAGACACAGAATAAGTGAAAATATTTGCAAATCATATAACTAAGGAACTGTATACAGAATAATAAAAAACTCCTATAACTCAATAAAAAATAAGCCAATCAAAATAGACAAAGGATACGAACAGGCATTTTCCCCAAAAAAGATACACAAACCGCCAATGAGCACAATAGGATTCTCAACGCCATTAGTCATCAGGGAAAGGCAAATCAAAACAAGATACCACGCATGTCACACAGACTAGACACAATTAAAAACAAAAAGACAAGTGTTGGGAGGACACGGACAAATTGGGAGCTCAGACACCGCTGGAAGGAATGCAAACTGGTGCGGCCACTGAGGAAAACAGTCTGGCAGGTCCTCAAAAAGTTAAACAGGATTACCATAAGACCCAGCAACTCCACCGAGGAACATGACCAAGAGAAATTACAACACATGTCCAGCCCTAGCCGGTTTGGATCCGTGGACAGAGCTTCCGCCTGCCAACTGAAGGGTTCTGGGCTGATTCCCATCAAGGGCACATGCCCCAGTTGCGGGCACGACCCCCTGTAGGAGGCGTGCTGGAGGCAGAAGATCAATGATTCTCTCTCATCACTGAAGTTTCTATCTCTCCCTTCCTCTCTGAAATCAGTAAAAATATATTTTAAAAAACATACATGTCCACACAGAAACTTGTACACGAACATTCATAGCAGCATTACTCATACTAGCCAAAGAGTGGAAAACCCAAATGCTCACCGATTGATGAATGGGTGTACAGGATGGGGCCAGCCACACAATGGACAAGCACTAGACAACACAGATGAACTTTGAAAATACCATGTGAAGTGACATAAGTCATTCACAAAAACAACATGCATGGTTTCATTTATGGGAAATGTTCAGAACAGGCAAATCTATACAAAGTCCACTGATGACTGGTTGCCTAGGGCTGGGGCAGGGGTGAGATGGGACTACTGATGGGTAAGGGCGTTTTCTTTAGGGGACGTGAAAATGCTCCAGAACTGGATCGTGGTGATGGGTGCACAACCTTCTAAGACAGCGGTCGCCAACCTTTCGACCTCACGGGCCACTGGTTGGCGACCACTGTTCTAAGATACTGGAACTGCACGATTTCAATGGGTGAACTGTATGGCACAGAAGTTATACCTCAATAAGGTTGTTTATATCTAGGAAAACTATAAGTGAACCTATCAATGCCAATAAAGTACACAAAATGACACTATTTATAACCCACTATTTTATGATACAAGTATAAACCTATACGTTTGACAAAAATAAAGTTTAAAAAGTAAAAACCAAAGCAAATGTGTTTTTAAGGGCTTGGAGCCCTGCCCATAGGGAACAACCTGCTGAAATAAAGCAACTGTATCTGTGCCCGCCCCTCCCCAGCCGGGCAGCACAGCCCTAGGTCACCTTCCCTCCCCGCCACCACGGGCAGAGGCTCACTCCTGATGCCTATCAGCGTCACGCTGGCCAGGCGGAGGGGCAATTAAAGAGGCAACGTCAGCAGAACAGCTGTGCACAGCGTCTCAGGAAGTGAGTCTTGGAGGGGAAAGGGCACGCATCATTAGGTGACTGACAACTGTCGGGTGTTACCCGACAACCATTTTAAAAGAACAACTCGATTTGAGAATATATTTTCTTTTTTCAGTTTCAGACTCCTAAGGTTCTTGTAATGGGGCAAGAGGACAATGCCGTCACCCCACACCTGCGATGACTTTAGTCTCAGTGATGCGAAGAACGCGTGCTCTTTGCAAAGAGCACAGTATTGATTCCCCCCGAATCTCATTGAACTGAAAATCTCACTCAATGTCTTTCCCCTGGAGCTTCATCAAACACACACCTGAGACGGGGAAGGAGTTTAAATTGCGGAGGCGTTTTGCCATTACTGAACAGAAACGAAGATTGAGTGGGGGAAGGGCAAACAGGTGACTAATTTGTTGACGAACCTTAAACGCCTCACTTGATCTGCTTCAGTTTCCTTCACATCCCTGCCTGTTTTTCTGTAATTATGATGCAAACATGAATGCTCACTCTAAAATGGTTTCTGTGATTAAAAAGTACAACTTATCAAGGAAAAAGACCAACCAAAGACATCTCTTAAAAAGCTGATGTGCCCAAGGAAAACCTAAATGCAAGTGAGTCTGGAGTCGGTAGCTGGCCAGACCCCTGGAGGGACTTCCGCGCGCCCAGTTAGAACCCCAACAACTTTCAGTTTGGGGGCTTGGGGCTGACTGCCCTCCCAGACTGCACCCTCGGTGGGAGGTGTCCTGACTGCCGTGCTCCAGGGTGCAGGCCCACAGGCACTTTCAAAGGTGTTGATTACAGTACGAATTAGTAAGCCTTTATGGAAAGCAAGGCCATTTATCAACATTTATTAAAACATTTAAAAGCATAAACAGGACTTCCGTTTCCCACTAAATGCAGCTAAAGACAGGAAATGCTACACTGAAAACAAAAAGACTCTGAAAGATGGAGAGGAGCAGACTGGGAAGGGGCTCTGGGGCCAAAGAAAGAACAGCACTGAGTTCTTGCTGTTCTCTTTGCTCCATACATCCCAGACTAGCCGCTGGAGAAGCTGGTCCCAGAAATGCCAGCCAATGTAGACAGAACACACACAAGAGCTGGCTTCCTCTGCGCAGAGACAAGAGACAGGGCAGCCTCACAGGACAGACGTGTTTAGACAGCAATGGCCTTACTGCAGCCAACCCCACAGAAAACTCTGAGGGCCAGCCCCATCTCACCTGCCAAGTCAGAGGAGACCAGGGGCTTCCTTCCCCAACGATGTCAGTGGAAGCCAGGAGAGAAGCCCGATTTCACCTGCCCAGCAGAAACAGGCCACACCCCTCCTCCCAGACAGAGTGAAACCATAAAGGCCCAACAGGGAACTTACACCCACACAGCAGATACCAATACCAAGGAGGCTGGGAGGGGAGCCTGGATTACATCCCTCCCCCCATCCATGTCAGAGGAAGCCTGTTCTGCTCAGAAACTTAAATAAGATCCAGTCTCAACATCACACCCAAATGTCCAGGCTGCATCAAAGATCACTTTCCAGAGCAAGAACAAAGATCTCAATGAAACAAAAAAAGAATCCACAGGTACCCACACCAAGATGACATAGCTGTCAGAGTATCTGGCAGATTTTAAAGGAGTCAGCCTTAAAATGCTTCTATGAGCAACTATAAACTTATGCTTGAAACAAAAGAAAACTAAAAAGTCTCATCAAAGAAATCCTATATAATAAAAGGCTAATATGCAAATAGAACAAACGGTAAAACTCTACCGGTCAGTATAATGCGAACTGATCACCAGGGGGCAGACACTCAACGCAGGAGCTGCCCCTGGTGGTCAGTGTGCTCCCACAGGGGGAGCACCACGCAGCCAGACGCCAAGCTCATGGCTGGCGAGTGCAGTGGCAGTGGCCTCTCCTGCCTCCGTGGCAGCACTAAGATGTCAGTCGGACATTCCCCCAAGGGCTCCCGAACTGCAAAAGGGCACAGGCCGGGCTGAGGGACACCACACACACACACACACACCCTCCCCACAGTGCACGAATTTCACGCACCAGGCCTCTAAAAGATATAAAGAACTGAATGGAAACTTCAGAACTGAAAAATACGACCACCAACCTTGATGGGTTAAAATGCAGAATGGAGGAGAAAGAAGAAAACCAGTGAATATGGAGTTAGAATAAAGGAAATCACACAATCTGAACAACAGAGAGAAGAGATTGAAGAAAATGAACAGGCCTCAGGGACACATGGGACTACAACAAAAACCTAATGATGACGTGAATAGATCAGCTGGATCCCAGGAGAAAAAAAGCAGGAGGTGCTGCAGAAGTATTCAGAGAGGTAACAGGTGAAAACTTTCCAAATTTGGCAAAAGGCATAAACCTTCTAAGAAGCTGAGTAAACCCCAAACAGAACAAACCTCAAGAAGTCCACTCCAAGACAAGATAAACTTCTGAAAACGATAGACAAACACCCTGAACAGCGTATTTATCAGAAATCATGGAGGCCAAGAGAAAGTGGCACAACACTCTTCAAGTGCGGAAGGAAAATAACTGTCAACTCAGAATCCTATATCCGGCAAAAAATACCTTCAGAAATGAAGGGAATCAAATCATTCTCAGCTGAAGAAAAACGAAGAGAAACTGCTGCCAGCTGACCTACCCTCAATGAATGGCTAAAGGAATTTCTCTAAGCAGAAAGGAAATGATAAAAGAAGGAATCTCGCCAATTCCATGAAGGAAGGAAGAAGAGAAAAAAACAACGATTGAGTAAATATAATTTCCTTCTCGACGCTTCTAAACTAAGTGTAATGGTTAAAGCAAAAGTTACATGTCTGGTGTGGTTCTAAATGTATGTAGAGAAAAATAGTTAAGACAGTTTTCAATGAGGTAGGGTTTCCACACGTCACCCAACCTGATAGAATCATGACACCGGTGGACTAAGTTGTGTAAATAGATAATGTAATACCCAGACCACCTCTAAAAAGCTATACAGAGATATACCCAAAAACACTACATATCAATAGAGGTGAAATTTCAAAACAAGGTCCAAGTAACTTGCAAGACGTCAGGTAAGAGAAGGCGGAGAACAGAAAACAGCCCTGGCGCTCCAGGGGCTCAGAGCATGGTCCGCGGTCTCTCTCTCTCAAATCAACAGAAACATACCCTCAGGTGAAGATGTTTTAAAAGTAAATGAATGTGGGCCGTGGTCTCAAAAAGATAGTCAGCGTATTGATCTTTCTCCAACTTTCCAAGAGTTAGTCCTCAGCTAATTTGCAAAACTTAGGGCTAGTCCTGCCTATTTCACCGGGGAAGGTCTGCAGGAAATCCCAGGGCGAACCCGCTCAGCCCAGGGCGCTCCCCCTAACGCTGCTCAGGGCGATGCCTGCTCTGGGCCTCCAGCACCGCTGCGACCTGCAAAGGGCACCGCGGGCCGGTTCCGGGCGAAGCGCAGAGGGCTGGTTCCGGTCCGCTCGGCCGCTAGTTTCATGGCAGTGTCAGTGGCCGCTCACACTATGCCAGGTAGGCTTGCGGGAGGGAAAAGGGCACCAACACGGGCGAGCAAGCCTCCTGCAGAAGGATGAGGACGTGGGTGCTCACCCACGGGCCACAGGGGGAAGGTGGGCGCGGTGGGGTACTGAGCAGGGCAGGTGCTGGGTACGTGGGATGCTGCGGGGTCATCCGCTCACCGAGGGTGTCACCTCAAGGAGCAGCGAGGAAGAGCGAGGACGGTGGGTACTGAGGCTGGCACGGAGTGCGGGAGGGGGCCCCGCGCCCCTGGGTGCTGCAGAGTCACTCCTCGCCGGGCATGCGCAGCCCTG
>NW_005370960.1:1698044-1711119 GCF_000412655.1 Myotis brandtii
GGTGGGACGCCCGGGCCTTCGGTCGGTGCATCGCGGCCTTTCACCCCACGCAAGTGGGCATGGCTTTAAGACGTTATTTTACTTATGGCTGAGGAAGTGGAAACAGTGTGACCGGGACCCCTCTGATCGTCCGATGCAGCCCTGTTTCAGTGCGAATATGTGAAAATAAGTCGTGTTAGGCCTGAAGTCCGCTGAATGGTAGCCGGTCACGCAGGGAGGAGGCTCGTCCGTGCGGCCGGAGTCTGCCGTCCCGTTCCGACCGGCGCGCAGCCTCCGGCTCAGGAGCCGTGGTGGGCGGTCGTGCGAAGCTAGGACTTAACCTGCTCGGTCTCCCCGAGTTTATCTTTGATGCTTTTTGGCAGGTGATACTGGCTTTCCTCTTTGCAGTTACGGTGTTTTCATTGTCATAAGTGGTCCCATGTAAAGATACGTTAAGTATACATTAGTATCAGAAGGTGGCTGCTAAGTATACATTAGTATCAGAAGGTGGCATGCCAGTGATTGACACGGGGAAGTCCGAGCCACGCCTCCCGAGTGGTCTGTGTACGTTCGCAGCAACTCCAGACCCGGACTGTGCCCTGGATGCGGCCGAGGGTCCTGGGGATGACCAGGCCGGATCCGACCGCGGGGAGCTGACGTGGTGGTCGCACAGAGGACACACATGGCTGAATCTGCGCCAGGATTCAGGCTGGGACTATGTCACTCGCTCGCGGCTTAATAGGGACTTAGAGCAATTTCTGAAAGGGACAGGAAGGGGTGTCTTGTTTGTTTTAAATTGGGAGCACAGTGTACATGCTTGTACAAAGTTGGGCTGATGTGTGGGATCAGGGTCTGGAGACTGGGAGAAAGTGAAGGAACAACCTCAGCATGTTTTTCCCCCCTTTTTAAAAAATTGTGGTAAAGTATGTATATGAAAATACTTGTCATTTAAAGTGTACAATTCCGAGGCATTAATTACATTCACAGTGTTGTACAGCCATCACCACTATTTCCCAAACTTGTTCACCACTCCAAACAGAAACTCTGTAGTAAGTTTTGAAATCCAGAAGTGAATTCTCCAACTTTGTTCTTTTTCAAGATTATTTTGGCTATGTGGGTCCCCTCACAAATTCATATAAATGTAATGTTTGGCTTTTCCACTTCTGCAAAAAAGGCTGTGGAAATTTTGATAGGGATTGTGTTGAATCTGTAGATTGCTTTGGTAGTATTTACATTTTAACAATATTAAGTCTTCCAGACCATGAACATGGGATGTTTTTTCCACTTATTTGTGTCTTCTTTAATTTCTTTCAGCAATGTGTTGTAGTTTTTGGTATACAAGTCTTTTACCTTGGTTAAATTATTCCTAGGTATTTTAGATTTTTGGATGCATTTGTAAATGGAGTTGCTCTCTTAACTTCCTTTTTTGATTATTCATTACTGATGTCTTGATTATTGTGCATTGACCTTGTGTCCTGCAACTTAACCGAATTCATTTATTAGCTCTAGTAGTTTTCTTTTGGATTCTTAGGGATTTTTCCTACATAGGATCATGTCGTCTGTCAATACAGTTTTTCTTCTTTTACAGTTTGGATGTCCTCTGTTTCTTTTTCTTGCTGAATTGCTCTGGCTAGAACTTCCAGTACTATGTTGAATGGAAGTGGCAAGAGTGAGCACCCTTGTCTTGTTCCTGATCTTACAGAAAAGCTTTTCAGTCTCTCACCATTATGTTTGCTGTGGGTTTTCGTAGATCTCCTTTACTGTGCTGAAGAAGTTCCTTTCTATTCCTAGTTTTCTAAGTAGTTTTGAGATGAAAGGGTTAAATGCCTTTTCTCCATTAATTGAGTAATGATGTTTTTCTCCCTTTTGTTCTGATATTTCTCATGTTGAATTATCCTTGCATTCATAGGGCAAATCCCACTTGGCCATGATGTGTAATCATCTAAAGATGCTGTTGGATTTGGATTACTTGTATTTTGTTGAGGTTTATTGTTATTTTTTTGTTATTGTTATTGAGTTTTGCATCTATATTCATAAGGGATATTGGTCTAATTTTCTTATGTTTTTGGCTTTAGTATCAGTGTATTGCTGGCCTTCTAGAATAGGTTAGGAAGTGTTCCCTCCTCTTCAGTTTGTTGGTAGAGCTTAAGTAGGATTGGTGTTAATTCTTCTTTAAATGTTTAATAGAATTCACCAGGGGAAAAACAACAACAACAAAAATTCACCAGGGAAGCCACCTGTCCCCTACCAGTTTTGTTTCTTAATTATGTTACTTTAGGTAATAGTTTGAGTGTTTATAGGAATTTGTCCATTTCATCTAAATTATCTTATTTGTTGATGTGCAATTGTTCACCGTATTCTCTCATCCCTTTTATTTCCTTAAGGTCAGAGGTAATGTCTCTACTTTCATTTCTGATTTTAGTGACTTGTCTTTTTTTCTTTCAGTCTAGCTAAAGGTCTGTCAATTTTGTTCATCTTTTCAGAGAACCAACTTTTACTTTCATTGACTTTTTGTTTTATCTCTAATTTTTATAATTTTTTAAAATCCTCACCTGAGGACATGTTTGTTTGTTAGTTATTGAGAGAGAGAACATCGATATGAGAGAGAAATATCCATCAGTTGCCTTCGGCCCTAGCCCCAAACCTGCAACCTGGGTATGTGCCCTGATAGGATTTGAACACACCACCTTTTGGTGTACAGGATGACATGCCAATCAACTGAGCCACACTGGCCAGGCTATTTCTATTTTTTATTTGTTCCTTTCTTCTTCTATGTTTGGGTTTATTTTGCTTTTCCCCCCCCTTTTATTCTTCAAAATGTAAAGTGAGGTTACTGATTTGATATCTTTTTTTAATGTAGACATTTATGACTGTGAATTCTCCTCTGAACACTGCCTTCATTGCATTCCATGGCTTTTGCTCAATGTGCTTTTTCATCAAAGTATACATTCTTCATTCATTGAACAATATTTATACTAGATGGGTTCTAGGTGCTGGGGACGACCCTCTTCTTACAATCCAATTGCCCATAGCTGTTGCCTGAGCTCTCTGTTCATACTGAAGTTAAAGCCTCATGGTGGCTGGTACCATGGATCTGTCTCTGGCCTAATGGTGTGAGCTGGGCTCTCCCTGGAGAAGAGACCTGGGTTCCCCAAGATATGTGACCAATGCTGTGGCCCTGCCAGCAGGTGAGCGGAACCCAAGGCAGTTGCTGGGCGTGGAGGCCACGGGGGCATAGGCTACCAAGGAGACAGAACTGAACCTCACATCACCTTGCTTGGCCCCGGAGGATGGCTGGTTAGTCAAAGACGGATAAGATTCCTCAGGGAGGAACGACCTAAGACAGGCACAGTCGCAGAGGGGCCGGCAGGAGAGAACTTGGGGGTCAACAGAGGTGGGGCACAGATCCTCACCCCCCCAACTATGCAGGGGCTTGAACACTCGCCCCTTCTGAGGAAGGTCTCCTGTCCCCATGGCTGCTTCCCGCTTCCCACGCCCAGCTCAGATCGGGACCCAGATAACAGAAAGACTTGGCCCAGCTCAGATCGGCACCCAGGTAAAGACAGAGACTGGCTGACAGCAGCTGCCCTCTCACTACAACAGGACTTGTTTCCCATTTCTACCTTGGACCACAGGGAAAGGGGCAGCTGAAGGAAAGGGCTGTGTCAGGATGCTGCCTTCTTCCCTTTCTTCTACTTTTTTCTAAACACTGCCATGACTTGTAGTTCTTTTGCTTTCTCTTCTTTTTCTCTCTACTACCCTCCATCTTCCATATCAGCTGGCCCAGAGGGCACAGCTTACTCCTCGGACACCGACACCACCATCAAGCACGGCCCTGATGGACCCTTTGATGTAGCCCTTCAACTCGCTGATGCTTCGGGAAGCCCATCGCCAATGACGCTGCCCGCTAGCCAGATCAACAAGGACAACCAAACCACCGACTTGAGGACAGCTGAAATCCCTTGACTGAAGAGGCCAGCAACCTTCTACAGGAACAAGGCTCCTTGTGCAATCCATCCACTATGTTTTTAGCTATGCTTATTGTCATTGCTTGCCAGTCTTCTTCCGAGTCTTAAACAGCCCAATCTGAGAGGTGGCCACTGATTTGCATGCGCTATCCTTTAAAAAATAAAAAAGGGGGAATTTGCCGGAAGCCGGTCCATCCTTGCTGCTTGACACAGTCGCTGCAGGAAAGAAACATCTGCACAGCATATGTTTCAAGGGACCTGGCATATATAGCATATTGTTCTTAATATGTTTGCTCTCCTTAGTGCCATGTGTTTTAACCAAGGTCACCTCTCCGAGAAAGGTTGTTTCCCCAGGTGGGGATTTTTCCCCGAGGTTAGGGAGGGGATACAACCCCTTAATTAAGTGCCAGGCGGGTAGTTAAGCTACATAATCTTTACTCCCTGGAATGGAGATAAAAAACGCCCTAACCTTTGTAATAGAAATTGACAGGATTAAAATCGGCTGGTATAAATACAGATGTAACAAGACAATAAACATCAGATCCTGATCAGTTCCTAACCAGAACTTCGCTGGAGATCCCGACCAGAACTTTGGCTGGAGATCCTGGCTAGAGGTCCTGACTAGGCTGCTGATCAACTGAAGGCTGTCTCCGTGTCATTCCTTC
This sequence comes from Myotis brandtii, assembly GCF_000412655.1. Taxonomy (NCBI): domain Eukaryota; kingdom Metazoa; phylum Chordata; class Mammalia; order Chiroptera; family Vespertilionidae; genus Myotis; species Myotis brandtii. The sequence continues at coordinate 1,702,657 of NW_005370960.1, forward strand.
TTCGCCGACTCCGTCCACACCTTTGGGGACCCCTGGACCTGCTGGGGTCGGACCCCAACAAGAAACAGGCAGTATTTACATTGTGATGGAGCTGCCCTTTAGGGTAAATCAACATGACAGCAATTGTTGGTTTCAAATCCATAAAATGGTAGTGTGATAGAGAATGGTGGTAACACTACTTTAATTTTTAAATTTTATTTTAAATAGGTAACATATACACATGGTTTGAAAATAAAAAAGATATTAAAAAGTCCCTGGCTGGTATGGTTCAATGGGTTGGAGCGTTGTTGCATACGCTGAAAGGTGGTGGGTTCAATTCCCAGTCAGGGCACATGCCTGTGTTACTAGTTCTATCCCTAGTCAGGCACGTGAGAGAAGCAACCAATGGATGTTTCTTTCTCCCATCCTCTCTCTCTAAAAAAAAATTAAAAAGAATAAAAGGCACCTGGCTGGCATAGCTCAGGCCTGTGCGTTGACCCATGAACTAGGAGGTCATGGTTCAATTCCCAGTCAGGGCACATGCCTGGGTTGCAGGCTCCATCCCCAGTAGGGTGCTTTCAGGAGGCAGTCAGATCGATGATTCCCATCATTAAAGTTTCTAATTCCCTCTCCTTCCTCTCTCTGAAATAACATTAAAAAAAAAAGGCAACCGCCCTAACCAGTTTGGCTCAGTGGATAGAGCGTCGGCCTGCGGACTGAAGGGTCCCAGGTTCGATTCCAGTCAAGGGCATGTACCTTGGTTGTGGGTGCATCCCCAGTAGGGGGTGTGCAGGAGGCAGCTGGTCGATGTTTCTCTCTCATCGATGTTTCTAACTCTCTATCCCTCTCCCTTCCTCTCTGTGAAAAATCAATAAAAAAATATATTAAAAAAGGCAACCTGTTGAATGGGGGAAAATATTATGAAAAGTTCAAGTTTGCAAAATCTCTCTTGCACCTCTGCTACCTTTTACCTCATTATCTGCTGGCCTGCCAGACTCCTTTCCTGCCAGGAGTAACTATTTGTAGGATCATGAGGCAACGGGGTATCAGTAGTGAGAGCAAAGGTGGAGGGAATTCAGGGCTTGGAGAGTGGCGGTTTACCAACTAGAACAGAAGTATTTCTATTTTAATCAGTACAATCATACTGGTGTATGTTGACTGAATATTCCCGTTACCTGTAAGTAACCTCTTATATTAGAGTCTGTTTTCCAGTGTTTTTTCATCAAATACAAACACCAAAGATAATGTACTCTCTCTGCACCTTGCTTTTCTTTTCTTTTTAAATCCTCACCCAAGGATATTTTTCCTTTTTTTTTTTTAGAGAGAGTGGGAGGGGGAGAGACACAGAGAGAGAGAGACATGGATGTGAGAGACACACATCTATTGGTTGCCTCCAACACGTGCCCAAACTAGGGCTGGGGATCCAACCCATAATCGAGATACATACCCTTGATCAGAATCAACCTGGGACCCTTCAGACCAAGGGCCCATGCTCTATCCACTGAGCCAACTTGTTAGGGCTGCACCTTGCTTTTTAAACTTAGCAATATATCCTGGAAATCTTTCTCTGTCAGTTTATAGAGAGTGTCCTCATTTTTGTCCCAGTTACATAATTGCATAGTTTGTGTTGTGTGTGTTTGTGTGTGTGTTGTTTTTATTTTTGGGGGCGTAGCTGATCCTGTGCCATGTATTGGCTGGGGCAGCTCCTCCAGTGACTGGCCGCTCAGTAGGGTGGGGTGTCAGCTGGGTTTCAAGAGTGAAAATGGAAGCCGGAGGCCCAGGCTGCAGCCATGGGTGGCCAGTCCACCCCTCGATGGGAAGAGCACGTGGATCCGGACGGGGCGGCGCTGTCGCACGGGTCTCTGCAGACTCTGCCACCCACAGGGCTCCCCCCCCCCCCCCCCCCGTTGTTCTTCACTTTAGGTTTTTAAAGGTTGAACCCAGTGTCCTGTGTTCTGGATTGGCTTTATCATTTCCTCATGATGTCCTCTAAACGTCTTCGTTTCCTGTAAATCGCAAGACAAAATGCCGGATTCAGATTAAACATTACAAAAGCATATTGTACCATTGGTGATCCTTATGTTTTACAATCAACTTTTGCCAGGACAGGATAATTTTAAAAACTAAGAGCAAATCATTCCTCAAACAAAATACCCTACTCTAGGGGCCTAGAGGGTTCTCTTTTGCCAAAGCCCTAAGAGGGCTCACAGGCCCACCGGACCCTCCCACGCCCATCTGAGACCGCTTTCCCCCTTCCCCGCCTCCGTCCCGCTTCAGTCCCAGCCCTGACCTTACAACGTATCCACTGCCACCGCGGGCTGACAGAGGGAGGGGGTGGAGGGGGGCGAGAGAGGCGGTTCAGCGCATGCGTACTCCCCGCGCCGTCACGTTGCGTCTACTGGTGTGGTGCGCAGGCGCGCGCACGTACGCTGGAGAGAAGGTGCGCGTTGGCAGGTGTTGGTACTGGACTACGTCACTGAGGGGCAAGAGGACCACCCCGCCGCCCCGAGCGTTCCGCGCATGCGCAATCTCCGCCTGCCCCGGCTCTTTGGCCTGAAAGGCGCGGGACTGGCGTCAGAGTGCGCGCTCTGCGTCGGGTTGAGCCGTGTCGCCTGGAAGCGGGGCGCAGGCGTGCGCATGCGCGTTGCACCGAGGGCGCTCGGTGACAGGTGTCGATCCCCCAAGGCGGCTCGCGATGGGGTGGCCCGCGTTGCTGCTGCTCTCGCTGTGCGCGGTGGGCGTCCGAGGGCTCTACTTCCACATCGGCGAGACCGAGAAGCGCTGCTTCATCGAGGAAATCCCCGACGAGACCATGGTCATCGGTCAGGCGGCGTGGGGGTGGGCAGGGCCCTGCGTGTTCCTCAGTCGCGGGCCGCGGTCCCCTTGGGAGTGTGGGAGCCGGGCGGTCGAGGCGCCTTGTGACAGCTTTGTCGCTCCGCAGGGAACTACCGCACCCAGATGTGGGATAAGCAGAAGGAGGTCTTCCTGCCCTCCACCCCCGGTCTGGGCATGCACGTGGAGGTGAAGGACCCCGAAGGCAAGGTAGGTAGGGCCACCCGCAGGCTGTGGCCTGGGCGCCCTGCGGACGGCGTCAGGCAGCCCCTCTCCAGAGCCCTGGGGGTAGGGGGGTGGGGGGCGGAGCTGGGAGGTCAGTGCAGGGGCTTCCACTGACCGCTGTGTTGCAGGTGGTGCTCTCGCGGCAGTATGGCTCGGAGGGACGCTTCACCTTCACTTCCCACACCCCTGGGGACCATCAGATCTGCCTGCACTCCAACTCCACCAGGATGGTGCTTTTCGCTGGCGGCAGACTGGTAAGAGGGTGTTCTTCATGCCCGGCGGCGTGGTGCAGGGCTTGAGCTGCGACCTATGACCCAGGAGGTCACCGTTGGGTTCCCCGTCAGGGCACATGCCTGGGTTCAGGCTGGATCCCTTGGGGGGCGGGCAGGAGGCAGCCGATCCATGATTCTCTCCCATCAATGATGTTTGTGTCTCTCTCTCCCTCTCCCTTCCTCTCTGAAATCAATAAAATAATATTTTTTAAAAAGGAAAAAGTTCTTTCGCTACAGCTCAGAATCTCTCACTCGGTTCCAAAGTTCTGATTTATCTCCATCGTTATTTGTGACCCGTTGTGGCATAGTCACAATTGGGGAGACCTGTTGCCCCTCTGTCCCATAGTCAGGGACAAGAGCAGGTGGCATCGTCTGGAACAGGCTGTCTGAGGCTCCCCAACTCCTGTTTCTTACCCTGTGGCTTTGGGGCTCTGACCCCGTGTCCTTGTAGCGTGTGCACCTAGACATCCAGGTTGGAGAGCATGCCAACAACTACCCTGAGATTGCGGCCAAGGACAAACTGACAGAGCTGCAGCTCCGAGCCCGCCAGCTGCTCGATCAGGTGGAGCAGATCCAGAAGGAGCAGGACTACCAAAGGGTAAGGGCATGTCGCTGTACTGGGACCTGCCAGTTGCCCTTTATACCCACCACACCCACTGGGGTTTCTGCTTGGGGCCTTCCCAGTGAACTGTTCAGAGAATGGAATGGAGGGTATTGGTCTAGAGCAGCGATTTTAAACCTTTTTCATCTCATGGCACACATAAAGTAATTACTAAACTTTCTGTGGTACACCAAAAAATATATTTTTTGCTGATCTGACAAAAAAGTAGGTATAACTTTTTGTTTGTTTTTTGTTAATCCTCACCCCAGGATATTTTTTCCATTGATTTTTAGAGATAGTGGAAGGGAGTGGGGAGGAGCTGGGGGAGAGAGAGAAACATTGATGTGAGAGAGACACATTGATTGGTTGTCTCCCAACCAGGGCTGTGCCGTTGACTCGGAATCGAACCTGAGACCCTTCGGTTCCCAGGCTGACACTCTAACCATTGAGCATGCCATCCAGTGATTCATTCATACTGGATGGCTGTTGTTGGGTTGACTGTTGTCATTTATTTATTTGACAATCTAGGGGAAAAGAGGTCAGTGTCCCGCCTAAAGTCAGGTGTTGCATCTTTTAAAAATTGTTGCTGCACGACGGTTGAAAATCGCTGGTCTGGAGGGCTCTTTTTAGGCTCTCACCGCCTAAAGTCAGGTATTGCATCTTTTAAAAATTGTTGCTGCACGATGAATTGAAAATCGCTGGTCTGGAGGGCTCTTTTTAGGCTCTACACAATAGAGTAAAAATCTAGGCATCGTCTGTTCACCTTGGGATCTGGCAAGAATTGGAAGGAGCATGACTCCATCCCAGTGGGGATGCTTCCCGAGAGGCCGCACGTCACTCCCGTGGGGCACTCCCAGTGGTCGGGCAGACAGGATTTGGTCCCATGGCTGAGTAGTCCTATGGGAGGGGGTGGCTTACACAGCCAGGACCGGCTTTCCCTGCACATTTAGTCCTGCGTCTGCTGTCCCACAGTACCGTGAAGAGCGCTTCCGACTGACCAGTGAGAGCACCAACCAGAGGGTCCTGTGGTGGTCCATCACTCAGACCGTCATCCTCATCCTCACTGGCATCTGGCAGATGCGGCATCTCAAGAGCTTCTTTGAGGCCAAGAAGCTGGTGTAATGTCCTCTCCGAATGACCCTCCCTCTCACCTCAGTTATTGATACTTTCCCCACCTAATACCTTATCCACCCGGCTTGTGAGGGAAAAAAAGAAAAAAGAATATAAACCACATTGGTTCCCTGGCAACAGAGCATCCCGATCAGCCACTTGCTCACAGTGGTTCTCAAGAACACAGGGCATTGGTCCAAGCTTTCAAAGATGTCTTGGGGTTTGTGCACGGTCGGATCTGACCCAGGACTAGGTCTCACTTCTTTCACCTCCAGTGATTCCCCTGCATCCTGTCACCAAATGAGCAAATGACAAGTCCTCTTGTGACTTCTTCATCTACTCATGCAGTAAGCGATGGCAATGCCCCAAGAGGCCCTGCCTCCCTGCTCCCGTCAGTCCTGGGCTCTCCCAGTGGCTTTGTGAATGTAAATAAGGGGCAGAGGCCCTAGAGGATTGAAATGTTTTTCTATATATTAGAACTATTTTTTGATAAAGTATATATTTTCTTTCCTAGTTGAAGTGTTAACTGCCTATACGACTAGCTGAAAACACCAACGCAGCCCCCTTGCATTCTGTCTGTCCACATGTTTTTGATAAGTACCGTGGCAGCTCTCAGGATTTCAGCCGTCTGTGGGCCAGAAAGCAGACGTCCCACTGCTATTGAGGCCTTAGAGAGGGCCAAGCAGACTCCTCTGGGACACTTGCGATTTCACCAGACAGGGCCTCACTAAGAGTGAGGTTGTGACAGCTCGCACAAGGCAGGGCACTCTTACCCTCCCTCTCCCCTTGACCTGTATTTAAGCTATGGCAAATGTTTTCATGGAACCAGGTTTGGTTCTTTATACAGATTTTTCCAGTGAAATAAAACGTGTTGTACTAGCTGTGTTTGAAATGAAATGAGAGGTTGTGGGCAGAGTGGAGGCACACAGGTATGGAGGAAGGGCTGCTGGCCTGGACTGCCCCTGCAGCCGCCTCGAGTGGACTATAGCGTGTGGGCTCATGGTACTGGGGCTTGTCCTAACCTCAGTCCTGGGATGTGGGTGGACCAGTGGTTGCTCAGCCATTCACATGGGTCAACCAAGTAGAAACATCGGTAAGGGATCTTAGGAAGCGCTGAAGTCCCAGGTCGTAAGTTTAAGCAGATCCCACTACAGGTCCCTATGCCGTCTTCTGTAGGAAACAATGCCACCAGTTGCCCATTCTTGACATGTTTATTTCATGGTTTTATTATTTATCTGACCTACAGAACTAAATTCTTAATGTTTTTTTCTTTATTTCCTATATTATTCCACATATGTACTTGTTTTTACTTGTAAAAATATATGCAATTTAGATTTATGGGCATTGTCATTGAATATTTTTGTAATTATTTTTGAAATTCTACATTCTAATTCTGGATGGCCATGTTATCCCAGTAAGGGGAAATGCCGTAATTGATATACCCAAAATTCTTTGGATATTTCGAATAGTTTCCAGTTTTCTTCATGTTACAGTAAACAAGGAAACAGAAGGAGCTGGCTGGCTGTGTAGGCCACTGGCCTGAGGCGCTGGGGGAGTATGAGACATGTTGGAAAGGGAACCTGTGTCTACCCTGTGGCTGTTACTAGGAATCCAGCCAGTAAAAGAGCCTGGAGTCTGGGCTGTGGGAGGACAGGAAACTCCAGGTGAGAGCTGAGGCTGGCTTCAAAGTGCCAGTGGTAGACACGATTGCATCTTGTTTTGTTAATCCTCACCCAAGGATATTTTCCCATTGATTTTCTTAAGGGAGAGTGGGAGAGAGAAGGAAAGACAGAAACATCAATGTGAGAAAAACACATTTATAGGTTGCCTCCTGCACGAGCCCTGAGCAGGGCCTGGGCTGGGGCGGAGCCTACAACCAAGGTATGTGCCCTTGACCGGACTCGAACCCGGGACCCTTTGGTCTGCAGGCTGACGCTCTATCCACTGAGCCAAACCAGCGAGGGCAACACAATTGCATCTAAATTATGTCGATAGGTCAGTCAGTCTTGCATTTCTCCTGTCAAGTTTTGATGGGAAGGGGGGTGGAGTGAAACAAATGTGGGACTAGCTGATGGGGCAGGTGAGGATTTCCATACCGCTGTGTGGTATTCACAGACATTACACCCTAAAAGTTTTTTTTAAAAAATATGTTTATTCATTTCAGAGACTGGAGAGGGATAGAAACATCAATGATGAGAGGATCATTGTTTGGCCACCTCCCACATACCCTCTCCTGGGGAATCCCACAACCTGGGCATTTGCCCTGACCAGGAACCAAACTGTGACATCCTGGCTCAAGGGTGAACTCAATCACTGAGCCAAACTGGCTGGCCAGGCCTAAAAGTTTTTAAAATTCAGTTCGGCTCACAAAACTGATTAAGCAGGTTTGTGTTTGGGGTCACATGAGAGGCAGAAGGACGGCCTCCAATGATGTCCATGTCCTAATCCCTGGAATTTGTGAATATGTTACCTAACATGGCAAAGGGGATTATGGGTGCGAACAGCTGATTTTAGAACAGACTGTCCTGGATATTCTGGCTGTGCCCACTATCCTCACAAGTTTCCTTAAAAGTGGAGGAGGGAGGCAAAGGAAGGTCTGAGGGGATGTGAGGACTCAACCCACTCGCTGTGGCTGGCTCTGAAGACAGATGGAGCGAGGGGCCGTCAGCCAAGTTGGGAAAGGCAAGACAAGTTGTTCCTCTCGCGTCTCCAAGGGAATGCAGCTCTGCCAACAGCTTGATTTCAATTCCGTGGGACCTTGTCAGACTTCTGACCTACAGAACCATAAATAAATTCCTGCTGTTTTAAGCCACTAAGCTATGGTAACTGTTGTAGCAGCAATACCCAGCTAATACAGGTGGGAACCAAGAATCCCCATTTTTTTTTTGTCTTTAAATATATTTTTATTGATTTCAGAGAGGAAAGGAGAGGGAGAGAGAGAAACATTAATGATGAGAGAAAATCACGGATCCGCTGCCTCCTGCACGCCCCCTACTGGGGATCGAGCCCGCAACCTGGGCATGTGCCCTGACCGGAATCGAACCCGGTACCCTTCACTCTGCAGGCCGAGGCTCCATCCATCGAGCCAAACCGGCCCCCCCCCCCCACCTTTTTCCCCCCAAACTATAAGAAAAAGTGTATTTAGAGTCAGAGGAAGAAGTGAGCCATAGGGGAAATGGCCCCAGGAAACAGGTTACAGAGGAGAAAAAAAGGGGGGGCCCTGGAGCTCAGGAGAGAGGGAAGCGCCCTGGGGACACGGACCCGCACTCAGCCGAGCTGTGCGGTAGCTGACGGGCAGCTGGCGTGGGAAGCCCGGACAGACCACCTGCCTGTCTCCTGCTGCTCATTCTTCCACCCTCGTCCGGCAGACCCTTCGCTGGAGCCTGTCCCTGGACGTCTGAGCCCCGCACCCAGCCAGCCTCTGGCCTCCCCGACGCCGCTCCG
>NW_005370960.1:1711573-1711800 GCF_000412655.1 Myotis brandtii
AAGCCTAGGCTCCGGAACTTCCGGCAGTGACACCTCCTCCGGCGCTGATTGGTTGTTGCATTGACCCGCCCACACGTCGCACGCTTCTCCTACCGCGCGTGCGCGCTGTCAGTACGGAGTCTCAGGATGGCGGACGACGAGGCTTTGGGATTCGAACACATGGGCCTGGATCCCCGGCTCTTGCAGGTACCCGGCGGGCCGAGGGGCCGGTCTGGTCGGTGTGGCCG
>NW_005370960.1:1712187-1718579 GCF_000412655.1 Myotis brandtii
GGCCGTGGTGGTCCCCCGCGCCCCCAGTGGTTGCCATGAGCCAGGCCGTCCTCTGGCCTCTTACCCGTGCGGGATGCCCGCAGCCTCGTACCTGGAGGCGCACGTTCTGGGCTGGAGTCAGGTCCCTGGGCCCTAGTCCAGGCCGTGAGTGAATCTCTGCTGTGGACCTGGGCGTGCCCCCTCCTACCTGCAGTCTGTTGTGGACCTCCAGCCGCTGGCCTTTTAGAGTAACTTGGTCACCGGAAAGTCAGTGGCTCTTGTTGAGGGTCAGCACCTGGGGAAGAACCCTCCGCCCCGCGTTCTGAGGGGGGGAAGCCAGCGCTGGGCTGTGTTGGAGTCACAGCCGCTGGGTCAGAGCCAGAGAAGCGCCGGGGGCCACGATGCGGGGACGCTGCCTGAAGTCTGAGTCCTGCTCTTGCAGACCGGCCCGGTGGTGGAGCAGGCTGTGCGCGGCCTTGTCCTCGTGCCCACCAAGGAGCTGGCGCGGCAGGCCCAGGCCATGATCCAGCAGCTGGCTGCCTACTGCGCCCGAGACATCCGGGTGGCCAATGTCTCAGCCGCTGAAGACTCGGCCTCTCAGAGGTGGGCGAAGGCACGGGGCTGGAGGGGGTGACGCTGCCCAGAGAGGAGGTTGGGTTTGTGTGCAGCACGGAGGGGTGAGGTCCCGGCTGTGCCTTCTCCCTGACCCTGAGGGGTGGCCCGCCTGCAGAGCTGTGCTGATGGAGAAGCCTGACATCGTGGTGGGGACCCCGTCGCGCGTATTAAGCCACTTGCAGCAAGACAGCTTGAAGCTGCGGGACTCCCTGGAGCTGCTGGTGATGGACGAAGCCGACCTCCTCTTCTCCTTTGGCTTCGAGGAGGAGCTCAAGAGTCTTCTCTGGTAGGAGGAGGCGTGTGGGGGGTGAGCGTCCACGCCTGGGCCTGGGGCAGGTGGCCAGAAGTCTACGCTGAGAGGCTGGAGGCTAACGCAGGTCTGTTTCATTGTAGTCACTTGCCCCGGATTTATCAGGCTTTTCTGATGTCGGCTACCTTTAACGAGGATGTGCAAACACTCAAGGAGCTGGTCCTGCATAACCCAGTGAGTTCCCCATGGACGCACCTGCCGTCGCTGACGTGTGCACTCAAAGGGCTTGGTCCTCCTGCTCACTGGGGAGGACAGTTGTCACTGGTTCAGCCTCCCTGGTTCTAAATCACTAGAAGCCAATCGTTCATCAACATCCTCTCCACATCTGAAATCATTGTATCCTCCATATGTCCCCTAGGGGTCACCTGAAGGTCTGAGCAGGGACCCCCAAGGGCAGAAAGGCTGCCTTTAGCAGCAGGGCCAAAGTTCTCTACTTATGAGACCTCGGTTCCTGAGAAAGGTGTTACTATAGGGCGTCCCGCTCACTACAGTCCTGTGCTTGTGTTTCTCTGTTCTGTGCCCCAGGTACTTTGCATGTAGTGTTATGTCTTTTGCACCCACAGTAGCCAGGGTCCTTTGAAACCTTGTGCCAGCGGGAGGGAACCATGGTGCCCTGAACAAGCACAGGTACACTGTGGATGGCCAGCCAGCGGCTTGTGGGAGCGTTTCTGCCTTCTTTCCTGACCACAGGCCTGTCCCCCCAGGTTACCCTCAAGTTGCAAGAGTCCCAGCTGCCAGGGCCAGAGCAGCTACAGCAGTTCCAGGTGGTCTGTGGCACGGAGGAAGACAAGTTCCTGTTGTTGTACGCCCTGCTCAAGCTGTCGCTGATTCGGGGCAAGTCCCTGCTCTTCGTCAACACTCTGGAGCGCAGCTACCGGCTGCGCCTGTTCCTGGAGCAGTTCAGCATCCCCGCCTGCGTGCTCAATGGGGAGCTGCCCCTGCGCTCCAGGTGTGCGGTGGATGTCTCGGTGGGACACGTTGAAGATGGGGATTGGGAAGGAGACACTATGGGTGTTCCTGGTTTTTAAGAGCTTAGAGGCCAGGCTCTGGGCTGGCAGATAGTCAGTGACTCTGCCACAGACTCTTGAGGTACCCACTGTTCTCCGTCTTCAGCGAGGGGGTTGAGTCAGATAAAGTAGTGGGAGAGGGAAACGTCAGGATGACGGTCACGGTGGTGCTGGGGGAGAGTGTGAGAGGGAAACGTCAGGATGACGGTCACGGTGGTGCTGGGGCTGAAGCGCTGCCTCCAGCTTACTCCTGGGGCTGACCCTCCCCTTTGGGCCACAGGTGCCACATCATCTCACAGTTTAACCAAGGCTTCTACGACTGCGTCATAGCGACTGATGCCGAAGTCCTGGGTGCCCCGGTCAAAGGCAAGCGCCAGGGCAAAGGGCCCAAGGGGAACAGGTGCGTCCACATTTTTTGTCCTTCCAGCCCTCCCCAGGGAGACTGAAACCAGAGTGGGAGCCAGGCTGGGCTGCTGGGCCTGGAGGAGGGGCGCGAAGGGCTCAGCTGGTCCCTGGGTGATTGGAACACTGGCAAGGGAGACAGCCCAGCCTGCATTGGGTGCAGCTGTGACCTGAGGGGGAAAGGGAGCCTGCAGTCTGCCCAGTGGGTTCTTGGGTCACCTGTGAGGTGGTGAGTTCTGCTGTTGCCTCAGAGCTGGGGGCAGGGCCAGGGTGTGGCTGCCCCTCTGCCCAGCTCCTGCGACAGTTCTGGATGTAAAGAGTTTTACAATGTTAGGGCCCTGGGGCTCCACACGGGCTCAGTTCAGAGACCCTGCTGATGAATGAGCTGTAGAAGGCCAGCGGGAGAGCGGGGGCGAGTCTGCTGTGGTGTTTCCTGCAGGGCCTCTGATCCGGAGGCGGGGGTGGCCCGTGGCATAGACTTCCACCACGTGTGTGCCGTGCTCAACTTCGACCTCCCCCCCACCCCTGAGGCCTACGTCCATCGAGCTGGCAGGTAGGAGAGCTGGATGGCAGGCGGGCACCTGGACTGTGGGCACCCCCAGGACTCAGGCGAGACGGGCTGGGCCATCTCTTTGCAGGACGGCACGTGCCAACAACCCAGGCGTAGTCTTGACCTTTGTGTTGCCCACGGAGCAGTCCCAGCTGGGCAGGATCGAGGAGCTTCTCGGTGGAGGTAAGAGCAGGCCAGGCTGCGCCCAGGATGCCTTGGACCCAGTGGTGGAAACGGGGCAGGGACAGTAGTGTGACCGGCTGCCACCCTCCTGCTCACCATGCTTGCCCCATGTCCCTCGCTGCATCCTCATCCTGCCCTTGGTAGCAGGCACTGCCCCTTCACAGGTGAGCAGGCCCAGATCCTGAGTCACACTGACTGCCTGCCCTGGGCAGAAGGGCCGAGGGCAGCAACGGGGAGACAGGGAAGAGGCTGGTGGTGTCTCAGGAGGCAGCCCTGGGAGAGGGAGCTCTGTGGGGCAGCCAGGCTGTCAGAAGAGGACAGTGGAGGATGGACGGGCAGGCTGCCCATCCCCAGGAGGTTAAGGGCGCAGGGTCCAAAGGCACCTTGGGGGAGGAGAGTAGGTGTCTGGGCAGGTCCTGAGGGTGAAGGATGTAATGACACCCAGGACTTGGGACTTGACTGCCTGGCCATCGGATCCTGGGGAACTGGTGTCCTGTTGGCAACACCCAGGTGCCTTGCTCTGTGTGCACGTCACATTGCAGGGAATGAGCCAGAGAGGCTGCTGCCTCATCCTGGGTTGGGGAGGGGAGGGCACGGGAGGCTGGGGGTCTGCAGCCAGGACCGCTCATTGCTGCTTCTCCCCAGAGAACGGGGCCCCTGCCCTGCTTCCCTACCAGTTCCGCATGGAGGAGATTGAGGGCTTCCGCTACCGCTGCAGGGTGAGTGCCGGGCGGACAGTGGCTCCTGGGGGACGGGGTATCCCGGGAGCCCAGTGTCCTGACCGCGGTATCCACCCAGGACGCCATGCGCTCGGTGACGAAACAAGCCATCCGGGAAGCAAGGCTGAAGGAGATCAAGGAGGAGCTCCTGCACTCGGAGAGGCTGAAGGTGAGGAGGCGCCACGCTCGGTGCTGAGGCCTCAGCAGATGGGGCATTCGGTGGGAGGCGACTCCGAGAAGGACAGTTGGCGTCACAGTGACAAGGCTGCACTGCACTCCCGTGTGCCGCCGAGTGTCTCAGAAAAGGGAGCGCGTGGGGGAGCGTGGGGGACGGGGAAGCGAGAGCCCATCAGCGGCTGCCCCTGGGAGCGGGCGGTGGGAAACCTCAGCCTTCCAATTCTAAACACGCGTGACCCACGTGGATCCCCGTAAAGTCACAGGGAGACCAGACCCCTGCATCTCTGTCTCTCTCGTCAGACGTACTTTGAAGACAACCCCAGGGACCTCCAGCTGCTGCGCCATGACCTGCCCCTGCACCCTGCCGTGGTCAAGCCTCACCTGGGCCACGTCCCTGACTATCTGGGTGAGTGGGGCCTGGTGGGCCCCGAGCCGGGCTGATGGGACCCTGAGCTGGGCAGGTGCACCCGCCACGCGGTCCCAGGGGGCGCTGTGCTCTGTGGTGGAGGCGGCGGCTCAGAGGGGCAAGGAGGGAGCTACCCTCCTCACACAGGAGCAAAGTCATTTGCCAACAGTGAGTGGCCAGCCGGCTGGGGTGTCGGGGTGCTGCTCAGAGGCCTCTGACCGAGGCCTGGCTGGCGGTGAGGGCAGAAGCCAGGACCCTGCAGCACGGTGGGAGCAGGTGTCTGACAGGTGAAGGGAGGCTGTGGGGAGCGGCTACCAGTTTGGGATGAATCTAGTAACAGGCCACGTGTGGGGCGACCACGCAGACCTTTTCCCTATTTTAGTAGCATTTCTTCTTTAAGAACATACCTTAATTTTTTTTCTTACACGATTATTGCAACAAACTCTATGATGTCAAAAAGCTGTGTGACTGTAGGCGCTTTAATGTGGGACTGGATTGCTGCCCTGAGTCAGAACGGGAGAGAGGTCGCAGCAGAGCCCGGAGGGCATGTGGGTGAGGGGTCAGGCAGGGTCGGTGGCAGCTACTGAGGCCACGTGTCTCTTGCAGTTCCTCCTGCTCTTCGCGGCCTGGTTCACCCTCACAAGAAGCGGAAGAAGCAGTCCTCCAAGAAGGTCAAGGTATGCCCCCACCTCCCCCCGGCCTTGGTAGCAGCTGTGGTCTCCCCCACCTGGTTCGTGTCACCCCGGTCTGCACACACCTTGGAGGAGAGTGGTCCCAACATCTGGCCAAAACTCCTGGCCGCAAGGTCAAAGCCAGGGGGCTGGGACTCCTGCAGCCACACATGTGTGCCTTCAAGACGAGGAGGACAGGCTGTCTGTCTTGCTGCCATCCAGGCTGCAGGTGACCACAGCAGCATCTGTCCTGGCCCTGGGCTGTCTGTCTGGGTGTTCTCCAGCTGACCTTCAACCTTCCCCCACAGAAGGTGAAGGCCCAGAACCCACTGCGCAGCTTCAAGCACAGAGGAGAGAAGCACAGACCCAGGGCGGTGCCCTCCTGAGGTCGTCCAGGCGGCCTCGGCTATCTTCCTGGCCTCGTGGGGCTGAGCACAGCGGGAAAGTAGAGTTCCCCCTGGACAGAGGGACTGATTGCCGCCCTGGACGAATGCACTAGGCTCTGGAGCAGGCAGACTGTGGCCTCCAGCTCCGTGGCACTGCCAGGCCGCATTTTGTGCCTTAAAGACGGAATAAAGGTTCTGGCTGCCTCCGTCTGGGCCTCCTGCAGGTTTCAGCCCTCTGAGCCCGCTTCTGGGAGGCAGTGCCTGGCGCTCTGCCTGCTGCATGCGGCCCCGTGGCCAGCAGGGGTAACCGTGCCGCCCTGCAGCGGGGCCTTCGGCCTGGGAGATGCCTGCCTGGTCCAGGTCTCTTTCCAGCCCGCACCTGCTCCTGTGCCTTCCTGCTTGGGGTCACACTGGCCAGCCTCCATCCCCTGAGGCTCAGAAACGACAGCTCACCCACAGGAAAGTGGGGCCCTGCTCACCTCGGACCTGCTGCTGCCCTCCTCCGGCCGCCGGGGACGCAGTCCTGAGCTCCTGGCATTGCTGCTCCCGTCAGCACCGCTGTGCTGTGCCAAGTGCATGAGTGGTTCTGTGAGCCTCACACACCTCGTTCTTTTCTCTCCACTTGGCCAGGAGGCCCCAGGACAGCGGTTCTCAACCTGTGGGTCGCGACCCCTTTGGCGGTCGAACAACCCTTTCACAGGGGTCGCCTAAGACCATCCTGCATATCAGGTATTTACATTACAATTCATAACAGTAGCAACATTACAGTTATGCAGTGGCAACGAAAATAATTTTATGGTTGGGTCACAGCATGAGGAACTGTATTTAAAGGGCCAGAAGGTTGAGAACCAGTGCCCTAGGAGGAGAGGGTCCCCCCAGAGGAGGGCTCTGCAGCTGTCCTTGGTTGTGGCCCTCATATCAGGACCCCCATCTGCTCGTCAGGCCTCACAAGGCCAGGCTGCTGCGGGTGGGGGGCGGGGGGGGGGG
>NW_005370960.1:1718653-1724402 GCF_000412655.1 Myotis brandtii
GGGGGAGCTGGAGCGGGCCCTGCCGCTGGTGGGTGTGAATGGCCAAGGCTGTGAGAGTGTCCCTGCGCCCTGAGTTTGCAGAGGAAGGGTGTCCAGGGCCCGGACATCTTCAGGCCTCACACGGGACACAGGCCCTCAGGGGTTGGACTAGTCAGTCTGGTGCTGAAGTGTCTGCCCTTAATGAGCACGTGAGGGGTCCCTGGGCCGGGAAGGCAGGGGCAGGGCCAGCCCCTGAGCAGCTCGGAGAAGCTCAGCGTTTCCAGGCAACCCTGGCGCCCTGGGGCTGTTGGGAGGTCGGAGTCCCATGAGCATATCCCCCGTGGCTGGTACAGTCGCCGCGCCTGGATGGGCACCCGGTGCCAGAGACGAGGAGGGGGGCAGGCACAGCCCCTGCATGTGCGGAGCTTTGTGGGGAGTGAGGGGTGTCGAGAACCAGGCCTTCACCTGGCCAGCCTGGCTCAGCGGTAGAGCATTGAGCGTGCACCAGGACGTCTCAGCTGATGCCTGGTCAGCACGCATGCCCCGGTTCCAGGCTCAATCCAGTAGGGGGCGTGCAGGAGGCAGCTGATCAGTTCTTTCATCGATGTTTCTTTCATCTCTCCCGTCCTCTAATATCAATAAAAACATGAAAAAGAATCAGGCCTTCAGTGTGCCCCGCCTCCCACAGTTCACGAAGCATCCATCTGCCCTGCAACACCTGTTGGGTAGGCCAGGGGCTGGGGGCCAGAGGCAGTGTGGGCTGTGCTCCATAGCCAGCCTTCAGGGTGTCCAGGGCACCAGGAGGTTACACAGGGCTCACCCAGCTGAGGAGTCCGGGTGCTGGCTGCCCGCGCAGGTGGGCCTGGAAGGGGGTGGGAACAGCATCCTGTGTGGAAATGGGGGGCGATTTCATTTACTTTTGAAAACAGTTCCTGTTCACAATTCAAAGGCGCAGGCGGTCTCTAAGGGGAGCGGTGATGACAGGCGGGTAAGTTCCCGGAAACCCACCCATGAGCAGGTCAGAGGTGTCCCCCCTCCCGCTAGTCCCGTCGCAGAGCATTCGTGACTCAGAACCAATGACTCAGCTTTTGGGGAATCTGTTGGCCCTGGGACTTTGGTCTCCAGGGCACTGTCCCAGGAGGAAATGACAAGCTCAAAACCGGGCAGGAGGGGCCTCTGCCAAATGCCACCCCCTTTGTCTGGAAGAGCTCTTGGCGTCCTGCCTCCTGGGGGCTGCGCTGTGCTGGTCATGCCATTTACATGGGAAAGAAAGCGCCATCCACTGTGGGCGGGGGGCGGGGGGGGGCCAGGTGCCAGCCCAGCCTTCCCACGTGCAAGGGGCCTGCTGGGCAGACGCGGCCGAGGGCATCACAGAGCTCGCCCCCTGGAAGCAGTGGGCGTGGTGGCCGGCCGAGCTGGAGAGCTGCACGTCGGGGTGGTCAGTCCTCGGGAGCAGCCTTTGTGGGGCCCGTGATGCGCTGCCTCCAGGGTCTCCTCTGTAAGTGGGGAACGCACCCCCACACCAGCTCCGCACAGGGGCCCCTCAAGCCAGTGCACCTTCCGATCAGTGGCTTCTCTGAGGTGTCGCCCGCAGCGCGGGGGCCGGGCCTGAGCGTCTGCACTCCTAGCGGCCTCCTTGCAGGATGGCTGATGCCGCAGACCCCAGGCCACCTTGACGAGCACACGCCCTCCCATTTGACGGAGGGAGCTGCCGGCCCCACCGCCAGCTCAGTGGGGTGCACAGGTCTGTGGCCCTGACCTGGGACCGACGCGAGAGCTGGGTTCAGTCCTGCCCTGTCCCTTCAGCCTCAGGTTCGTCCCTGAGGTGCTGTGAGAAGGGGCGTCACTTTAGCATAAGTAAATCCCAATCAGTATTTGTGTTGCACTAAACATTTAGGTGGTTCATCTGAAACAAAACTGGCTGGTATTCCTGGCCGGTGTGGCGCGGCCGTTGAGTGTTGGTCCAGGAACCAAAGGTTGCCGGCTCAGCTTGATCCCTGGTCAGGGCACATGCCTGGGTGGCGGGCTCATCCCCTGGGGGCTGTGCAGGAGGCAGCCAGTCGATGCCCCTCTCCCATCCACGTTTCTCTCTCTCCCTCTCCCTTCCTCTCTCCTAAAACAACACACTAGCTGGCGTCCTGCTTCTTACTGGCTAAATCTGGCACCCAGGAGCCTCCCCGAGCCCAGCCGGGCTGCGGTGCCCTTTCCTGGGTGTACAGGGGGCGCAGTAGCACCTGCCCGTCTCCACTCCCAGCGAGTGGCCCGCGGCACTGCTTGCTGCCTGGACTCAGAATCTGGGTTCCGACAGCCGGGGAAGGAGAGCCCACGTCTCAGCTTGCAGGCTGCTCGGCCGGTGAGCCGGGAGCTAGCCAGCGCCAAGGCCTGGGCCAGTGCCTGGCCAGGCAGCACCCCACCCTGACCTCGGACTGGCTGCAGTCTGATGGCCCGGAGATGCACAGCCAGCCCTCGACTCCCGCGCTGGCTGCCCGTCCACACGGGCTCCCCTGACCCCCAGAGGCTCCTGTGCTGGCGGCTGGCCCCTCGCCCCTGCCTCCTGCACTTGGGGACTGGGTTCAGGGCCAGGTCGCTCCTGGGCCTCTCGAGGAGGCACCCATTTCCAGTTATTAAACTTGTCAAGTCCGGCAGCAGACCTAGCACAGTGCAGGGGAAGCTGGGGACCAGGCAGCTCGGCACTGGCGGTGGCAGGGGAGCGAATCCGAACCCCCGAGGCGTCAGTGCGAGGATCCGGTAAGCAATCCGTGCATCCTCCACTGCCCACGGGGGAGCTGAGCACGCACATGGGGCCATAAAGGTGCCACTCTGACACACTTATCCCCAGGATCGATTCCTCATTTAAGGAAATAGATGCAAAATGAGGAAATACAGTGAGATCCAAAGACCAAAGACGTCAACCAGAAACTTACTCATCTAACGAGATAGGGAAACCAGCGAGACGAGTGATGGCCTGTGGGGCTCAGCCCAGCAATCAGCAGGTGATAAGGGCGGAGGGAGGCTGAGTAAGAATCGGGACGGGGGCACGAGGGGTGCAGACGCCGCTGTCGGTGTGAATCTGCTCCACAGCCCGGCAGGCCAGTGCAAAGGGAGCCAAGTGGCAGACTGTGGGTGTCCCAGAGGGGACCCTGAAAGTCCATGCCGGGCTCCATTCCTAGGGGTTCCCCGGGGCCACCCTTGGATCGATGGGGTGGGCTGGGCCCCTAAGGCTCCACAAGGGCCACAGGAGCCTGAAGCTGCCCATGTCCTCCACCAGCGCCCGATCCTCCTCCCTGCGGGGGGCCCTGGGCAGGCCCCCACATCCCCCGAGGTCCCTGCTGAGCCCACTCTTTAATGCACCCTGGTTGGCTTCCTGCTGCCCCTGGAATCCCTGTCTCTGGTGCTGCTGGGAGACACCGGAGGAGGGGAGACAGCAGGGACGGTGCCGCCCGGAGGTGCCGATGGACGTCCCTGCACCGGCCCAGCTGTTGAAGCTCCTCTGCAGACTCAGGGCTGCCTCGCCCCCTCCCCTGGCCCCCACCCCTGCCTGTCTTCCCGGACAGGTGCTTGCACTTGGTGACCCTCCGTCCGGGTCAGGCCAGGGTCCAGAAAACAGAGGGAGGCAGGAGGTCCCTGCAGCTCCCTCCAGCAGGCGGCCACAGGGACCTTCCCCGGGCAGCCTGATAAGCTCCGCCCGGGCACTGGGGCCAAGGTCGGCCTATCCTGGCGGCAGGCAGATTCCTATCGGAGGGCGAGGAGCCTGTCGGGTGGGGTTCCCAGCGACACCCTGGCCTCCGGGGGTGGGGGCAGAGAGGCTGTGGCTCCCACTTCTGGGGCACGGTCGGCCCTCAGCAAACCCCTCCTTCCGCCCAGAGGAGGAGACCGATGTCACTGCATCACGCCACCCGAGTGTCCCCTGTTATTGGGCTGTTAATATTAATTAACAACAGTTGCTAAGGATGACAGTGCAAGGGTGTGTCCAGCCAGGGCCCGCCTGGTCCCAAGGGGGGGCTGGGGCCATGGGGGTCCAGGCCGCGTGGGGGTGGGGGAGCGAGTGTGGGGCTGTGCGGTCCCCAGCTGCCTCAGCCCTCGGCCTGGGGCGTTGGGAAGGGGGTGACAGGAGACCCTGTACCTCCGTCCCCTCGCTCCCCCGAGAGAGTGGGCCAAGCTGGGCGGGGCGGGCGGTGGATCATTAACCCGGGAGCCCTGGCGGGTGCCGGGCGGCCCTATTGGTCCCCCACCATCAGGCCAGGCTGTCCCTGGCAGGAGACTGCCCTGCTGGTGCCCCCTGGACCCAGCCCTTCGCTGAGCCCGACTGTCCGTGGCCTCAGTTCCCTCTCGCCCCTTCCTGGCGCCGGGATGGCAGAGGCCCGCCCGTGGGGCTGGCTGCTCTGGGTGCTGCTCCTGCAGGCGGTGAGTCTGGCACCGGCACCCTGCTGGGGCCTCCCCTCTCGTCCTGGGCACGGGGGTCCTTGGTGAGTCAGGGAGGGCCTGGGCCTAGGGGATCCGGCCTCTGGACAGACGGAATCCCAGGCGCCCAGAGGAGGGGTGTGGGGGAGGTCCTGGGCTGCCCCGTCTCCAGGCCACGGGGCTGTTTGGACACAGGGCTGCGGAGGGGCCGCTGGCCTGGGTGTGACCAGGGGCCTCCCATCCCTGGGCTGCTGGGGACGCCCTGGCCCGAGGTAGGCGGTGGCTTCTGAGTCTCCCACCGTGGACTTGGCAGCTGCTGCTGCTGTTTCTCGCTCACTGCGGGCCTGGGAGGAGGGTGCAGGCTCGGGCCCCAGGAGGGGAGGGCAGGGAAGCCGGGCACTGATGCCCCAGGGGCCGCTGCCTCCGGTGTGGCCTGCGGCGTGGGCACCGTGGTGGCCAATGGCACTGGTGATGGTGCCCGTGTGCTCAGCGCCCGGCACCACTCGACCCCCTAGAGTCGTCCCTGACCTGTGACCTTGCCACATGCACGTCTGTTGGGTTGCCTCCCTCCCTCTCTCTCTCTCTCTTAAACATATTTTAATTTATTTCAGAGAGGAAGGGAGAGGGAGAGAGAGAAATGTTAATAATGAGAGAGAATCATGGATCGGCTGCCTCCTGCACACCCCGCACTGGGGATCGAGCCCACAACCTAGGCCTGTGCCCCGACCGGGAATGTACTGTGCCTCCTGGTTCATGGGTCAACGCTCACCACTGAGCCACACGGCCAGGGCTCACCTCCCTCTCCTCAGTGACCTGATGAAAGCCCATCACCCCCAGACACCAGCCGGAGGCCTCTGCACCCCCAGGGCTCCCCAGTTCCCAGCCGTGTGTAGCTGCCATGGCCACCCCCCCACCGGGCCTCGCATCCCTCCTAAGCCCAGGTCCCCAGCCCCCCTGGCTGAGGGTGCGGGACCTCTGGTGAGCCTGCCCTGCTCCCCAGGCCCAGGCCCAGCCATACACGCCCATCCACCAGCCCGGCTACTGCGCCTTCTACGACGAGTGCGGAAAGAACCCCGAGCTGTCGGGGAGCCTGGCGGGCCTGGCCAACGTGTCCTGCCTGAACAACACGCGTGCCCCCCGCCTCACGGGCGACCACCTGGCCCTGCTGCAGCGCGTCTGCCCCCGCCTCTACGCCGGCCCCGACGCCACCTTCGCCTGCTGCTCCCGGAAGCAGCTGCTGTCGCTGGAGAACAGCCTGGCCATCACCAAGGCGCTGCTGACCCGCTGCCCCGCCTGCGCGGACAACTTCGTGAGCCTGCACTGCCACAACACCTGCAGCCCCGACCAGAGCACCTTCATCAACGTGACG
>NW_005370960.1:1725251-1725649 GCF_000412655.1 Myotis brandtii
CGTGGTGGGGGCCTTGGCCGGAGGGCTGGCCTTCACGAAACTGACCACAGACCCCGTGGAGCTGTGGTCGGCCCCCAACAGCCAGGCCCGGCGGGAGAAGGCGTTCCACGACCAGCACTTTGGGCCCTTCTTCCGCACCAACCAGGTGATCCTGACGGCGCCCAGCCGGCCCAGCTACCAGTACGACTCCCTGCTGCTGGGGCTGCGGGACGTCTGCTACGCGCCCCTGAACCCCAACAACGCCAGCCTCGCCGACTGCTGCATCAACAGCCTCCTGCAGTACTTCCAGAGCAACCGCACGCGCCTGCTGCTCACCGCCAACCAGACGCTCACGGGGCAGACGGCCCAGGTGGACTGGAGGGACCACTTCCTCTACTGCGCCAAGTGAGTCCCCTGCG
>NW_005370960.1:1725989-1727763 GCF_000412655.1 Myotis brandtii
ATGGCTCCTCGGTCTCCGTCTCAGGCCGTGTGTCCCTGGTGGGGTCCCACCCGCTCGCCGGGAAGACGTGCAGGTGGCCTCGTGGGCTCCTGGGAGCAGGGAGCGTCCTTGCCCTGCCTGCGTGCAGGGGCTGCCTCCCAGCGTGGGGTCCTGCGCGGAGAGGGTGTCCGCCTCTCGAGAGGGAGGAGTGCGGTGCAGCCTTTCTGGGTAACTGCGCTTTCAGCCGGTGGTTTTCTCTTCTTTTCGTTGACCCTCCCCTGAGGATATGTTTCCATTGATTTTTTTAAAATATGTATTTTTATTGATTTCAGAGAGGAAGGGAGAGGGAGGTAGAGAATCATGGATCGGCGCCTCCTGCACACCCCCTACTGGGGATTGAGCCCACGCATGTGCCCTTGACCAGAATCGACCCCGGGACCCTTCAGTCCGCAGGCCGTCGCTCTATCCACTCAGCCCCCCGGCCAGGCCTGTGGTCTTTTCTTCACTGTGAGCTGCCATGTGGTGCAGAAGCCACGTCCGTGGCCTGTTGTACTTCACACACTCAAGAGTGAAAGGGTGAACAGCAAAGGGCGTGGAGGTCTCGGGAAAGCAGTTCCGACCTTGCAGACCCTCGGCCCCTGCGTGGAGGGCCCGCTGCGTTCGAGCTGCTCCCCAGGGTCTGCACCTGGGCCTCGGGGGCCTCCTGGCTGCAGGTCCGGGGCAGCTCAGGCCCGGTCCCCACCTTCACGCTGGCGTTATTTTGATTCTGGAAGCTCACAACCACTCGTGGGTGGTCCAATTGTCCTCCTTTGAGAGACAGGGGTGGAGAGCTGCTCAAGGTCACATGCAGCCCCTACTCCCAGGACAGCTGGGCACCACGGGCTCCCTCTCCCAGAGCCCTCTGCTCAGGCACCTGTGATGCGCTGGCCGAAAGGGCTGTTGAAGGCCTAGAGACTGGCCCGAGGTTCCTGGGTCCGCAAACTGTCACAGGAAAGAAAGATACACTGGGGCCTGGAGGGAGGAGGGGGCTGAGGGTGCGTGAACCAGTGCGGCTCTGGGGATGGTCAGGATTGGGCATTGTCTGGGCCCCACCCAGGGGAGCAGGTGTGAGGCTGGAGGACCAGGTGTGAGGCTCGTCCGGGATGAGATGGTGATGGGCCTGGAGGTCTGGAGGGGGAGGTGTGTGAGCTCACACTGCACTGGGCCAGAGACGCGGCTCTGACCAGGGGTTGGGGCTGTCGCTGGCCGGGGGCGGGGCAGGGGCGGGAGTGGGTCCTGGGAAGTCCTTCCTCTCCCCCCAGCGCCCCGCTCACCTTCAAGGATGGCACGGCCCTGGCCCTGAGCTGCATGGCTGACTACGGGGCCCCCGTCTTCCCTTTTCTCGCCGTGGGGGGCTACGAAGGTAAGTGGGTCACCTGGGGAGGTGAGGAGGGTGGCGTGGGGGTGTGACTGCCGTGGGAGCTGGGTGGGGGGTAGACCCGCCGCCCTCCACCTCCTCCACCTTCTCCCAGCGCCGCTCAGAGGCTCCGGCTGAGAGGGAAGTGGGTGCGGGTTGGACAGTGACTCCGAGAGAAGGTGGGGGCGGGCAGGTGAGCTGGAGGGGGCTGAGCTCGTCTCCTCCCAGGGAACGACTACTCGGCGGCCGAGGCCCTGATCCTGACCTTCTCCCTCAACAACTACCCTCCCGGCGACCCCCGGCTGGCCCAGGCCCGGCTCTGGGAGGGGGCCTTCCTGGAGGAGGTGCGTGCCTTCCAGCGGCAGATGGCCGGCACGCTCCAGGTCACCTTCATGGCGG
>NW_005370960.1:1727868-1729469 GCF_000412655.1 Myotis brandtii
CATCCGGTTCTTCCTGAGTGACCCACAGCGGTCCAGGGTCAGCGGGCTGGTGGGTGTGTCCACAGCGCTCCCTGGAGGACGAGATCAGCCGGACCACAGCCGAGGACCTGCCCATCTTTGCCATCAGCTACCTGGTCATCTTCCTGTACATCTCCCTGGCCCTGGGCAGCTACACCAGCTGGCGCCGCATGCCGGTGAGGGGGGGGCGCGGGAGGGGCGTGGGGGGGCGCAGGAGGGCATCAATACCTTCCAACCAGACGTCTGGCTGCAGGGGACACCCCCCCCGAGGCTCCCCAGGGGTGGTGCGCTCCCCCAGCACCCACGGGGGCCCATCGCCAGCCCTGCACAGGAGGCTGACCCCATCCCCTTGCAGGTGGACGCCAAGGTCACGCTGGGCCTGGGCGGGGTGGCCGTGGTGCTGGGCGCTGTGATGGCCGCCATGGGCCTCTTCGCCTACCTGAGCGTCCCTTCCTCCCTGGTGGTCCTGCAAGTGGTGCCTTTCCTGGTGCTGGCCGTGGGGGCGGACAACATCTTCATCTTCGTCCTGGAGTACCAGGTGAGTTGGGGCGCCCTGCCAGACACCCCCAGGTGCCCCCAGGTGGGTTCCTGGGTGCTCCCCCCAGACACCCCGTGTGGTTCCCAGGGCTTCCCTCCCTGACGCTGTCCTCATCCCTGCAGAGGCCCTGCTGTGGGTCTGTCACGCACATACCTGTACTCGCACCCTGTCACCTACACTCGCCCAGGTGCCCTCTGTAGGGTGTCAGGCCGCACGTGGGGCACCAGGTAGCGTCCAGGGGAGGGAGTCAGTTGATTTAGCCTCTGCTGTTGGTGGATGTTGAGGTCCCAATGGCCATTGGGCCAAGGATGCCACGGACACCCCAAAACACACCCTGCATCCCTCTGGGCCAGGCTGACAAGGGGGCGCTGGGATGGCAGGGCCAGCTGGGGCTGGGAAGGTCGGCCGACTGTCCCTCAGGCTCAGCCGGGACTCTGGACGATGCTGTGCAGGAGGGAGGGCACCTGCCCACCCACTGGCCAGCCCTTGACCCCGTCCTTGCTGTCCCCCCTCGCCAGAGGCTGCCCCGGAGGCCTGGGGCCGTCTGCTTCTTCCTGGGTGAGAAGCCCCTGCCCCCCACTTCCCGGCCTGGACAGCGGGGTGCGGGCAGCCCCTCTGCACCTGTGAGCAGACACCGTGTCCTGAGTCTCCTCTGTCCCCCAGGGGCCCTGACCCCCATGCCCGCCGTTCGGACCTTTGCGCTGACCTCTGGCCTCGCCCTGATCCTGGACTTCCTGCTGCAGATGTCGGCCTTCGTGGCCCTGGTGTCGCTCGACAGCAGGAGGCAGGAGGTAGGGGACCCGCTCGCCCGTTCTGGACGGGGTGGGGGGGGCCCTTCACTTTGTAGAGAGGCTTGGAGTGGGCTTGGGGCAGGGACGCTGTGGGGAACGTGTGGGCCTCGTCGTCCCCTGTCCCACAGAAAAGCAATTTTGTTTTGGTCATTTTGGGGACTTGGATCAAACTTCCCAAAGGGCATGTGGGTCAGGGTCTCGGCGCCGAGAGAGCTGCTGCCTCTGCACACAGGGCGCACAGGGACGCGGCCCCG
>NW_005370960.1:1730125-1734193 GCF_000412655.1 Myotis brandtii
AGCCTGTGCAGTCGGGGTGCAGGACCCTTCCAGGGTGGGCGGGGAGAGACCTCGGCAGAACGGACCCCGGGTCCTCAGGCACCACTCACGCCCCCACCCTCCCTCCAGCCCTGGCACCGCCATTCCATCTTCCGTCTCCGATTTAGGGACCTCCTGTGAGTGGAATCAAACACTAGTTCTCCTTTCGTCACGGCTTATTTCACTCAGCGCCATGTCCTCACGAGTCCCCCGCGCTGTGCCAGGTGTCAGCATTCCCTTCCTTTTAAGGCCAATCATATCTGTGCACACGCACATTCACACGTGCATCTCGCACCTGTTCAGCCGTCGATGCAGACTTGGGTTCTCCTGTCTTAGCTGTTGTGAACAATGCTGCTACGAGCACAACTGGCCAGATGAGTCCCTGCTTTCCATTCTTTCGGGTAAACACCCAGAGGTGGGCTTGTGGGTACAGGAGTTCTGTTTTAAGTTGTTGAGGGTTCTCCCATCTACTCCCCTAGCGGCTGCACCGATTTACATTCCCACCAACAGCGCAAAGGGTTCCAATTTTTCCACATTCTGGCCAGCACTTACTGTGTTCTGTCCGCCCCCCGCCCCTCTTTTTTGATGGTAGCTGTGCTGACTGGTGTGAGGTGGCAGCTCATTGTAGTTGGTACCTGTATTTCACTAATGACTGATGATGTCGACTTTCTCTTTATGTATCTTTTTTGGAGAATTGTCTATTCAAGTGTTTTGCCCATTTTTGAATCAGGTCGGGTTTCTTTTTTAAATTATTCATTGTTCATGAAATAAATGCAGCTGAGTTTTGCCTGTTGGTTTTCTATCCTGCAACGTTGCTGAATCTGTTTATTCATTCTAACAGGTTTTTAGTGGAATTCTAGATTTTATCATCTATGAGCAGAGATTTGTTACTTCTTCCTTTCCAGTTGGGGTGCCTTTTATTCCTTTTTCTTGCCTGTTTGCTCTGCAGCTTCAAGTACTCTGTTGAATGTCTGTGGTGACCGTGGGCACCCTTGTCTTGTTCCTGATCTTAGAGGAAACATTTTCAGTTTGTCACTGTTGAGTATGCTATTCGCTGTGGGGTTTTCATATATGGCCTGTATCATGTTGAGAAATTTTCCTGTGTTTCTACTTTGCTGAGTTTTTCTTTGATTAATTTTAGAGAGAGAGAGAGGAAGAGCGAGAGACAGACAGAGAGAGACATCAATTTGTCGTTCCACTTATTGATGCATGCATTGGTTGATTCCCTGTGTGTCCTGACCAGGGATTAAGCCCATGATCTTGGTGTATCGGGATGATGCTCTAACTAACTGAGCTACCCGGCCAGGGCCCTGAGTTTTGTTTGCTTGTTTGTTTTCTTAATCATAAAAGGATTTGGGACTTTGTGAAACGCTTTTTCTATGTCAATTGAGATGGTCATCTGATTTTATTTTCATTCTATTAATGTGGTGTATTACATTGGTTGATTTTCATGCATTGAACCATCCTTGCATTTTCTGGGAATATATCCCACTTGATCATGGTGTCTCATCCTTTTAATAGACAGACCGTTCCTGACCTAAGATCGTTCATCTTACAGTGGTGTGGAGGTGACGTGACATGCAGTCAGTAGAAACTGTACTTCAGATTTTGAATTTTGATCTTTTCCTGGGCCAGTGATGTGCTCCTGGTCGGACAGTGATCGTGAGGGTGAAGAGCCAGCGCTCCACTGTGCCCTTGTTTGGATCTTGTGTTTGAGCACGTTTAGGGCAGCAGGCTAAGCACGTCAGCAGGTTCGGTGTATTGAAGTGCCGCTCGTGATGTGTGACGTGCTCCCAAGAAGCAGAGGGGCGTCACGGCGTCGGAAGAAAAGGCTGGAGTCCTTGATATGCGCCGTCGATGGACAAGGGGAGCCATTTGTGGCTGGTTCCACGGACGCCCTGTCCCAGGGTCTGCAGCGTCGGTGCCACTATTTCACTATTGGGAAGAGAACAGTGTTGGGACCAGGGTGAGGAACGCGAAGGAAGTCTGTGGGGCTGTCGCTGCAGCTGCACCTGCGGCGGGAAAACCTCGCGCTCCTAGTGAAACCCTTCATCCCAGTCTGAAAAGAGGGCTTTTCTGGGCTGCAGGGTGGCTGTGAGAAAGGCCCGTGGACTCCAATGGGCCGTGGAGAGCAAATCATCGCACGGCAGCTTGAAAAGAAGGCGAAGGGTCCAAAGCTGGAGAAGTTCATGCCAGCAGGGGGTGGTCGGGTCCTTTTAGAAAGAGGTTTGGCCTAAAAAACTGTCAAGATAACAGAAGAAGCATTTCTGCCTCAGACAATTCCGGACCCATAAAGAGAATCGCCTAGGGGCCAGGAGGTCTGTCCGAACAGGTGACTTTCCTGTGAGGAGAGAAGACGCCCGGGGACCTCAGAGGCAGGGGTGAGCTGACTCCACTGTTCTGTGCAAACACAGCCGGTTTAGCTCAGAACGGCCTTATCTCGAAAGCTGCTAATCCCCAGCCTGGAGGGAGGGTAAACACCAGCTGGCAGCCCTTGGCAGCCCCCGGAGACGGTCTGGACAGCGAGAGCCCTTGCTGGGTGGGCTCCACGGCGCTCAGTCCCTGAGGCCAGGAAGTGCCTGGCCAGTGAGGGACTGTCGTAAAGTTCTTTTTTTAAAATATATTTTATTGATTTTTTACAGAGAGGAAGGGAGAGGGATAGAGAGTTAGAAACATGGATGAGAGAGAAACATCGATCAGCTGCCTCCTGCACACCCCCTACTAGGGATTTGCCCACAACCAAGGTACATGCCCTTGACTGGAATCGAACACGGGACCCTTCAGTCCGCAGGCCGACGCTCTATCCACTGAGCCAAACCAGCCAGGGCAGTTCTTTTTTTTTAATGTACATTTCAGCAGCATTAAGTACATGCACAATTCTTTCTTTCTTTTTAAAAAAAATATTTTTTATTGACTTCAGAGAGGAAGGGAGGGAGGGAGAGAGATGGAAACATCAATGATGAGAGAGAATCATTGATCGGCTGCCTCCTGCACGCCCCCTACTGGGGATCGAGCCGGCAACCCAGGCATGTGCCCTGACAGGGAATTGAACTGTGACCTCCTGGTTCATAGGTTGATGCTCAACCACTGAGCCACACTGGCCGGGCCCTTAGGACTTTCTTAATAGCATTTTCCTTTCTCCAGCTTACTTTAGTGTAAGAATACAGTATATAACACATGCACCATCAGGATATGTGTTAATTCACTGCTGTTATTGATAAGGCTTCTGGTCAATGGTGGACTATTAGTAGTTAAGTTTTGGGGATTTTCACTAGGTGGAAGGTGGGCACCTCTAACCCCTGCATGTTCGAGGGTCGGCCGTGTTTGCCTTTCCAGGGGCTTTTAGTTCCTTCTATGGCCTTTGCTTCAACCCGAAGGGCTCCCGTCAGCGTCTCGGGCGCAGGTTCTGTGGCTTTTGTTGATCTGGGAGTGTCTCCGTTTGCCCCTCGTTCTTGAAGAACAGTTTTGCTAGAAAGAGGATTCTTTTTTTTTATTTTTTATTTGAAGGGTTTTAAAATTATTTTATGCACAAAGGAATAGCATTCTGTGATAAGGTGGATGTCCTGAACGACCCATTCACGGAAGTTCACTTAGTCCAACGATGAAGCCCGTGTCCGTCGCGTCCTGACGGACACACTGGCGGCTCGTGTGGAGGCCGTACGTCCGTCCGGGTCAGACCCGGCGGGTTGAGCAGACACGGCAAGAACGGGGCCTGGCCGAGTGTCCTCGTGCTCCAGTAGAGCTGCCGGCGGCCCCTCTTGCTCTCTCTGTGGCAACGAGGCAAAGGGAGAAAGAGGATTCGTGATGGACAGTCCTTTCCCCTTCAGCACTTTGAATATACAAACCTGCTGCCCTCTGGCCTCCAAGGTTTCTGATGAGCAATGTGTTTTAATAACATTGAGGATCTTTGTATGTCACACGTCTCCTCTAGCTTGTTGCTTGCAAAATCCCCCTTGTCTTTGTCTTTCTTTTTTTTTTTTTTTACAAAGATCAATTTTTTTTTTTTTTAAATTAAATTTTTTTTTTTCAGATTTTTACAGTTTTTCCTTT
>NW_005370960.1:1736338-1738252 GCF_000412655.1 Myotis brandtii
TCCTCTGAGTCTCAGTGTGCTTTTCTCTTTCCTTCTAGTTGTAGAATTTCCACTCAGCCAGCCTTCCTGTGGTTCTGGATGATGTCCGTTTTGTCTTTTAGTTGTAGTTTTGAAGTTGTTGTGGGAGGCAGCAAACTCCGGTGTTTACCTATGCCGCCATCTTGGTTTTTCTTCAAAGGTGGCTCTGTCTTTGTCTTTCAACAGCTGGATTATAATGTGCCTTGGTGTGGGTTTCTGGAGTTATTTTATTAATTTTTTTTTTTTTAGAGAGAAAGGGAAGGAGGGAGGAAGAGAGAGGAAGAGAGGAAGGGAGAAATGGAGAGAGGGAGAGAGGGAGAGGGAGAGAGAGAGGGAGAGAGAGAGAGAGAGATCCCTCACGCACCCTGACTGGGGATCGAAACCAAAACCTGGGTGTATGCTAGGACCAGGAATTGGACCCTCCACCTTTGGAGTTTGGAATGACGCTCCAACCAACTGAACCACACTGGACAGGCTCTTGGAGTTTGTTAAGCTTCTTGGATGTTTTATCTTTCATCAAATTTGGGAAATTTTGGCCATTATTTCTGCACATAATCCTCCTGCCTCCTTCTGGGATGCCTATGATGTGTGTGTGGGTCTGTTTGATGGTGCCCAAAGGTGCCTCATCTGCCCACAGGGGCCTCTGTGAGTGCCCTGTGAGTGGGAGTGGGAGCGAGCCCCTGTGATGCCTCTGGTCGGGCCTCATGGACTGTCCTCCGTTCCAGGACTCGTACCTGCTCGACTATTTCCTCTTTCTGAACCGCTACTTTGAGGTGGGGGCCCCGGTCTACTTTGTCACCACCGGGGGCTACAACTTCTCCAGCATCGCGGGCATGAACAGCATCTGCTCCAGCGCCGGCTGCGAAAGCTTCTCCCTAACCCAGAAGATCCAGTACGCCACCGAGTTCCCCGAGCAGTGAGTGTCCCCGTCTGTGTCCCCCACTCCCTCTGGCCCCCCTTCCTGCCTTCCTGGCCCCATCCTGCTGCCCACCTGCTGCTGTGCCTGGGGAGGCCCAGTGTGGGGGTGGGGCCATGTGAAGGACCCACCACTTGAGCTCCTCCCCCGACCCCCAGGTCTTACCTGGCCATCCCCGCCTCCTCCTGGGTGGACGACTTCATTGACTGGCTGACACCATCCTCCTGCTGCCGCCTTTATGCCTTTGGCCCCAACAAGGACCAGTTCTGCCCCTCGACTGTCAGTGAGTGAGAGGCCTCTGGGGGCTCATGGCCCCCACAACTTGGGGAACTGAGAGAGAGAAAGGAGAGAACTGGGGAGACTCCCTTAGCCCCTCACACCCTCCTAAGGGGTCAGTTGGGATGGGACCCAGGCTCAGAACACGTGTGGGTGCCCGAGCCCAAGGGGGCTGGACACTGGGCACTCACACACTCTCCTGAGCTGTGCCCACGCTCTGGGCACGCTGGTTCTCATGCAGCGGGAGAGGGGAGTGAGCCCAGGTGGCCCCGGGCCCGGCCCCGGAGCAGCTGCGTTTGTAGGTGGGGAGGCCCCGTAGGCCGTGCGCTGTTTCTCTGCCCCAAACTTCCCTTCCTCACCCCTTCATAGGGGTCGGCAGTTTCCATGATGGAGAGAGCCCCCCCCCCCCGCACAGTTATAGGAAAACGGAGTGTGCTCTTGGGCACACAGGCTGCTGCTGCCTGCAGGGGGCAGGTGCCTGGGCATGAGGGGCACAGAGCGGCCGGAGGGCGCCGCTCCTCACCCCCACTCTCTCTGCAGCCTCGCTGGCCTGCTTGAAGAACTGTGTGAGTTTCACCCTTGGCCCCGTGCGGCCATCGGTGGACCAGTTCCACAAGTACCTCCCCTGGTTCCTCAGCGACCCGCCCAACATCAAGTGTCCCAAAGGGTAGGCCTGCGTGGGGGTCCGCAGGGGGCGTGGAGTG
>NW_005370960.1:1738303-1743265 GCF_000412655.1 Myotis brandtii
GGAGCCTTGACCCCAACCAAGCCTTTATCTGCCCACCCCAGTGGCTTGGCAGCATACAGCACCTCCGTGAAGTTGGACCGCGACGGCCAGGTTTTGGGTAAGCGTGGCCTGGCCTGGTGGGGAAGATGTGAGTCAGCGGCTCCAGGGCCATGAGCCTCCGGGACCACCTCCATCCACATCCTCTCTCCTTCCTCCTTCATGGGAGCTTCTAGCCTCCCCTTGGAGGTTGTCAGTTACTCAGATCCTCAACCTCACACTTCACCTTCTGCCTCCCCACCCCAAACCCTCAGAGCAACATGTGGGTCCACGGGAGACCCCTGTGGCTGCATCCATCAGAGGCAGGGCCAGTCCACACCCAACCGCAGTCCCTTTGTCCGAAGTTTATTCCGAATCCCAAACACGGTGGCAGCAGGGCCCTGAACCTGCCCCCCGGGTCCCGAGGGTGCCTGGAGCCGGCTCTGACCTCTGTCTCTCGCTCCCGGGCTGGCTCCAGCCTCGCGCTTCATGGCCTACCACAAGCCCCTGAAGAACTCGCAGGACTACACGGAGGCTCTGCGGGCAGCGCGGGCACTGGCCGCCAACATCACCGCCGACCTGCGGAAGGTGCCGGGCACTGACCCGGCCTTCGAGGTCTTCCCCTACACGTGAGGCCCAGGCGGGCGGGCGGTGGGCAGCAGGGAGGGACCTGGGGAAGGCGCCCCGCACCCCTGTGAGCTGTGCCCTCCTCCTGAGGTGGGTGTGGGGGTTGGGGCGCCGCGTGACAGTGCCTGCACCCCCAGGATCACCAACGTGTTCTACGAGCAGTACCTGACGGTGGTGCCCGAGGGGCTCTTCATGCTCAGCCTCTGCCTGGTGCCCACCTTTGCCGTCTGCTGCCTGCTGCTGGGCATGGACCTCCGCTCCGGCCTCATCAACCTCTTCTCCATCATCATGATCCTGGTGGACACCGTGGGCTTCATGGCCCTGTGGGGCATCAGCTACAACGCCGTGTCCCTCATCAACCTGGTCACGGTAACCGCAGGCTCGGGGCCCCTTCTCTCCAGGGTCTCCATTCTGCCCGCTGGCCTGGCGGAGACCCCACCCAGGCCCTGTGGAGGCTGATGCCCCCTCTCTGCCCGCAGGCCGTGGGCATCTCTGTGGAGTTCGTGTCCCACATCACCCGCTCCTTTGCGGTCAGCACCAAGCCCACCCGGCTGGAGAGGGCCAAGGAGGCCACCATCTCCATGGGCAGTGCGGTGAGTGGGCGGGCGGCCGCAGGGACTGTCGCCAGCTGCTGTGTGCCCAGCCTGACACCTGTGTGCGGCCCTAGGTGTTCGCTGGTGTGGCCATGACCAACCTGCCCGGCATCCTCATCCTGGGCCTGGCGAAGGCCCAGCTCATCCAGATCTTCTTCTTCCGCCTCAACCTCCTCATCACTCTGCTGGGCCTGCTGCACGGCCTGGTCTTCCTGCCGGTCATCCTGAGCTACCTGGGTGCGTGAGGCCCCTCCCGCAGGCCCGCCCCCCCCCCCGGGAGGAGCCCCAGGCAGTGTGGGAGCACCCATGCGGGGAAGGCGTGTGACCACTCCTCTGTCTGTCCCTCTGCAGGGCCTGACATCAACATGGCTCTGGTGTTGGAGCAGAGGCGGGCAGAGGAGGCGGCTGTGGCCAGGACAGCCTCCTGCAAAAAGCACTCCTTCCCGGTGAGCTGGGCCAACGGCACCTACGTCAACCGCGGCTTCCAGCATCCTGCCGAGAGCGGGGACAGCTTCGGCGACCCTCCACCCCAGTGAGCAGAGCTCTGCGCAGGCTCCAGGGGCCGAGAGGGTTCCCATGGGGACCATGACCTGCCTCCCTCCCCCTCCCCCAGGTCCTGGAGGGGGTGCTCTGCCTATGGGGTGCTCACATTGGGACTCCCTCTGACCACCAGGTGCCCAGGCACCCTCCACCCTGGCAGCAGGTCCCTGGCTCCAAGTCATTCAAGCCTTGGTCAGCACACACTTGCCTCCTTCTTCCCGGGACCTGGGTCTTGGGGTCCAGACACAGACAGGCTGGCCTGGTTCCTGACTCAGACTCGGCCACAGCTGCCCCTTTCCACCCACCTCCCCTTCAGTGAAACAAAGTCCCACCTGGTGTCAGTGAGTCTTCAGCTCTGTCCAGTATCCCCGAGAACCAAGAGCAGGACCCACCCTGCAGGCAGCCAGGGAGGGGAGGGGGGCACTGCACCTCACCCGGGAGGGTGTCCCGGAAAAGACGCTGGTCATGGATTGGCCCCACTGGAAAGTGCCGTTCAGTGTGGCCTCCAGCTCCGATTATGAAGGTGGTTGCTGCCAGTCAAGGCTGCCGTGTGTCCTCAAGGCTGTGAGCTCCCGGGTTCAGGCCTGGAGCGCTGGCGCGGCTCAACCCAGCCCCATCTCAGCCTCCGTGGAGAAGCACCGCCGAGGACGCACATGCTCGGTGCCGTGCACAGGAGGAAGAATATGTCTGCTGAGCACAAATGGAGTTTTGTGTCTCACGTCCTATTCTGGTTGCCTCTGGACTTAAGATAATTTTTGTAGCCCAGCCGGTGATGAACCAGAAGGTGGCAGTTTGATTTCTGGTCGGGGCACAGGCCCGGGTTTCTGGCTCCATCCCCAGTAGGGGGTGTGCGGGAGGCAGCTGATCGATGATTCTTCCTCATCATTGTTGTCTCTATCTCTCACTCCCTCTCCTGTTCTAAAATCAATAAAAATGTATTAAAAAGGAGATAATTTTTGTAAATGGCACAGCACATGTGTGGGAGGGTGACTTGGGGAGATTTCAGTTTGTTTTCCCTTCCCCCTTCCAGAAGGCAGCCATGTCACCGTGTGCCCTTTCAGGAGCGGGGAGCAACTTCTCCCAACCGGGAGGCATGGAGGCCCTGGCCAGCGCAGGGACCCACAGCTGCTCGCTTTCTGTGAAAGCCTGAGAGGGAGGCAATACCCAGAGAAGCAAGTGCATTGGGGCAAGGAGGCACCCACTGCTGGCGGGCAACCGGAGTGTTCCTTGTTATTATTAATCGTTATTATTGACTTCTCCTCACCCAAGGCTATGTATCCATCGATTGGAGAGAGAGAAACATCAGTCAGTTGCCTCTCAGATGAGCCTCGATCAGGGATTCAACCTGAAACCTGGTTATGTTCCCGACCGGGAATCAAACCGTGACCTCCTGGTTCCTAGGTCGACACCCAACCACAGGGCCATGCTGGCAGGGCCAGACTTTGATGACCTGACAATTGGGAGGACTGGTCAGTGTGTTGTAGAATCCCTTTAAATGGGGTTTACTTGCTGTTTCTCTCCTGATTAAACCGGGGTGATGGGTTTGGGGGAGGAAGACCGCAAAGGTGGGGTGACCTTCTCAGCACACCGTATCGGGCAGTACTGTCGCCACAGCTGATCACTGTGGTGTGATGTTGGTCACCTGGCTGAGGTTGTGTCTGTCAGGCGTCTCCTCCCTACAGGTGCTCCTTCCCCCCTTTCCCGGCTGTGTTCCTCGGGGGGAGGTCCCTGTGCACTACCCACACTTAGGGATGGGAGGCACGTTCCGGCTCCTGGAGGGCAGGGCTCAGCATTCTGAGGACACTGGGTATACATGTATCAGCATGGACCCACATACAGTCAAGTGGTACTTCAGTTATAGAGTAAAACTACCTTATTTGTCTTGTTCATTTGTTGGTCACATGGTTCCAGCTTTGGCCATTGGAAGCCCTTTCAGCTGACTCCTGGGTCCCTGTCATATGCCCATCATGGTGAGGTGTTTGTTTGTTTTTTGTTTTTAGCACGTCCTTACTTTCTGGCACTATTAGAGGGTCCCCAGACCTAGAATCAGCCATTTCTCCAAGGAACCCTGGACCCTTCTCTGCACGTGGGATTAGAAACCGGGATCTGGGTGCTCACTGTGCACATTGCTACTGGGGCGTCATTGCTTCTGGGCCCCCGCAGCTGGGGGGAAGAAATGTGTGTGTCAATCCATGTGGCTACGCATGTAACACTGTCATAGCCACCCGTGCGGGCACTGAGCCAAACTGTTCATTGAGATGCCGGCTCTGACCACCAGGGAATATCCCAGTCTCCCCCTTCCTTCTTCTCTGCAGACACCCCCCCAACAGCAGGAAGCCTGGCTCCCCGTCCCCCCCACCCCGATGCCACGGACTTGATGATCCATTTCCACTGTAGGCAGGTAGGGTTTTCAGGGCGGTAATCCGTGCCCCACGCCCTGGGAACAACTTGGAGAGAAGTGTCTGTGTACTGGTCCACCTTTTCCCTTTGGTCCTAGGACTCCACTAATTTCCAAGGTTACTGGGTCAGCACCTCCCTCCGTGAGGCTGTGCTGTTCATTTCTAATAGATCGTTTTGTCACACTCTGCATTCCATTCTGGGATCCCCAATCTCTTAAATGATTTTTTTTTAAAAAAAAATGTGCATCCGTTGAGTTTCTCTGTGCACTGACACTCCCGTGCCCACAGTGTCCCTCACTGACATCGCACAGAGCAGGTCCAGGGCCGCGCTTCACCCACGCACCCGCCGTGGCACCGCCCGATGACCGTTCCTGCAGCTGCCTGTTCCAGCAGGCACCCCGCGCGCAGCTCTTTCAGGGGCTTCGCTGGCAACAGGCACTGAAGGGCAAAGCACGTTGTTTTGGGGCTTGCGAGCTCGCCCGGTCTGACTGACAGCATTTCAACGCAGGACGGACCGCCGTTTGTTTACCCTGCAGCCCTTGGCGCGCGCGCGCGCGTGCGTGTGCGTGTGTGTGTGTGTGTGTGTGTGTGTGTGCGCGCGTGCGTGCGACGGGCGTCCTTGGGCGCGCGCACACCTGTTCCCTTGGATCCACCAGCGCAAACGGGGGCGCGGGAGAGACCACGTGATAACGCCAGATCACGTGATAGCGCCGGGTCGGGTGACGCCGCCGCGCACGCTCTTCCGCCCGTTTCCAAGGTGGCCGCTAGGCGCCCTCAGCTGCGGAGCA
>NW_005370960.1:1744034-1745377 GCF_000412655.1 Myotis brandtii
CCCCAGGCCACGGCTGGAGGCGGCGGGGGGCCTGGTGACCCGGGGCTCCTATGGGTGTGGTCCCCTTGTTTGAAATGTGACTTCCTAGGTCAGAAGCGCGCGTCCGAGCCCGTGTCTGTGTGGCCCAGGCTAAATGCATTGTGTGTTTGAGGTCCTACTGATACTCACTGGCCGCGTTGACTGTGCTCCTTGGAACGTAACAAGGAGCCACACTCGGCTGCCAGAGCCTTGGAGACGCCACTGCGATGTGGGTATTTAATGAGGGAATTCACGTCGGCCTCCTTGTGACGCTGTGACATTGGAGAAGATAAAACACATCAGAGCAGAGAACGGTGCAAGGCCAGTAGGTGACGGCCGGTTGGGAGGCAGGCGATCGGCTTGGAAATCAGGTTTCACAGGGAGGTGGGACTTCGCTGGGACCGAGCCTGTTTGTAGGAACCGAAGAAGCGCTGGTGCGACCTCCCAGGTCCTCTGGGGCGCACACCTGTCCGCTCCTTTGCAGTTGTGCCTGCAGAAGAGACAAAGTGTGCAGGGTGAGCGACTGCAGAGATGACAGGGTCTAGCAAGGGGTGGAGTGGGTCTCGGTATCAGAACTTCTGGCTGTTCCTCGCCCTCAGCGTCTGAGTGAGGGTGTCTGGCAGTTTAAACTCCATGGACGTCCCTGGGAAGTGGACACGGTTGAGTTTTATGTGGCAGGCGAGGGTGCCAATTCAGCAAGGTCACGTGACTCCACAGACTCGTCCTTGTGATTCCAGCTCTTCCTTACCCATCCCACAGTCGGCGGGCACCCTGTCCTCTAGGGTGAAGGTAGGTGCGGAGAGGAGGGGAGCAGCTGCTGAGCGCTGGTATGTGCTGGTTACTGTGGGAGGGGATTCACATTGTAGGCGCCACCCGACCTAATTCTCACGCAGCCTGAAAGGCTGGCCTTTGCCCTTGTTTTGCCGATGAACTGACAGGTAACTCGTTTGTCTGGTGTCAGTGTATAAAGAACCTACTATGTTCCATGTACCCTTCCAGGCAGAGGGAGGGGACAGATGAATCAGATGACCTGAGGTTCCAGACTTGGGCGTCTGGATTAATGACAGTGCATTAACTGTACTGTCATTTGAGTTTAGGGGAAAGGGCCAGTGTTAGACAAGTCGGATTTGAGATTGCAGACAGAAGCCCCTGCCTACAGGCTGATGGGATCGAAGGATTGGATCTTGCAGGAGACAGGAACTGGAGCAATTTGAGGAGAGAAGAGCTGAAGGTGGAGGGCAGCCCTTGGGGCATGAGCAGGGGAGGGAGGGGAGAAGCAGAGGCTGGAGAGTTGGGGGGGGGGGGGGACGGGGGGGGCTCCCCAA
>NW_005370960.1:1745495-1754105 GCF_000412655.1 Myotis brandtii
ACCAACACCTAGGGCAGTTCCAGCAGATGGTTGGAGGGGCGGTTGCCCAGGAGCCTGAACAGCCAGCACTCCCGGCAGTTGTCTGGGAAGACCCGGGTGAACCTGGGAGCTGTCCTTTAACCACAGGTCAGCATGGGCAGGCGTTGGGGCACGATGTGGAGATACTGGGTCAGCACAGATTTCCACTGATAGCACAGGCAGGTGGTGGGTGGCTGCCAGCACAGGAACATCGTCACCGGCATTGTGACGGCTTTATATGGTGACGGGCTTCCCACCCCAGAGCCGTGGCGATCACTGTGAGGTAGACAGAGGTCGAGTCGCTGCGGTGCACCTGACGTTCATCTTGTCTGTCAGCTGCACGTTATAACCAACAAAGGTGCTGCACCGTGTCCCTCCCAGTGGGTCACCTCGGCTGCCCTTCCTGAGGGTGCTGCCTGCAGGTGGGGTGCTGGACGTCTCTTCACAGGCCCAGAGGGCCGGGGTGGAGGACTGGAACGCGAGGCTTCCCTCGTGCTTGGGCTGGTGCAGAGCTTCTCACCCTTCCCCCTGAATTCTGAGGACCACAGCCTGGTGCGCAGCTTGAAGGACCCCCCGGGAGAGGCAAGCTCCTTTCCACGTAGCTCAGTGGTTTTAAACAATTGTCCACCACAGGCGTCTACCAGTGGTTCTCAACCTTCTGGCCCTTTAAATACAGTTCCTCGTGTTGTGACCCAACCATAAGATTATTTTCGTTGCTACTTCATAACTGTAATGCTGCTACTGTTATGAATCGTCATGTAAATACCTGATATGCAGGATGGTCTCAGGCGACCCCTGTGAAAGGGTCGTTCGACCGCCAAAGGGGTCGCGACCCACAGGTTGAGAACCGCTGGTCTAGACGCAAGCGCCGACCTTCCCCACACGCCACGCGCGTCTGCAAAAAAAAAGTTTTCCCGAAGTGGCAGCCTTGACCAACTTTAAGATCAT
Organism: Myotis brandtii; assembly: GCF_000412655.1. NCBI lineage: Eukaryota > Metazoa > Chordata > Mammalia > Chiroptera > Vespertilionidae > Myotis > Myotis brandtii. The sequence goes on from NW_005370960.1 coordinate 1,746,462, forward strand.
TTTTCGTGAGAGTTTTCAGCTGAAAATATTCAAGAACACCCGAATTGTAATATATTTATTTTTATAATATCCATTGCAAATTGATTTTTTAAATTAAATTCAAAATATCGTGGTGTGTGGGGATGGTTTCCGTTTTGGACGCGACGGGTGGCAGTTAACTGGTTAAGAAAAACGAGGTCAGCGTGCCATTCCATTCATTTCAGATACTCTGTCTGCCCAGAGTCTGACCAGCCTGCACAGAAGCTGCCAAGGAGGGTCAGGGAGCCGCCCCCACCGTCCCTCCCAGCTCTGGAGTCCTGGCCAGTCACCCCGTCGGGGAGAAGGGGCTGGAGGTCACAGGGGCCCTTCCAGCCCCACAGTCCCGTGGTTCTAGGATGAGTGGAGGCTGTGGGTGCAGCGAGGAGTGGAAGGGGTGTTGTCTCCGGGTTCTGGGACTATGTTTTCCGCTGCCACGTCTGCCAGTGCTCGGTGCTACCGAATGATTCTCCTTCCTCTGTCACTGGCAGGCCGGGGGCGAGCTCCTCACCCTCGGAGCCGCCTGCCTTCCTCAGCGTTCTCCGGGGTCTTGAGAGAATGTTTGTACAGATTGGCACAGTTCAGCGCCTTCTTTAGTTCTGTCTGCATTCTAGTCCTTCGGAGGCTGGCTCCTACCCACTTTTTAAAATTTTTATTTTTTATTTTATTGAGACATTTTGTAGAGAATTTTTAGGTTCACAGCATAGTTGGACAGAAGTCCCACATCACCGCCTGCGCCCACATGTCCAGCCTCCCCATTGCCATCACCCCCGGAGTCGCAGCATCTATTACGCCGATAAACCTGCACACACGGCACATTCCCGGAGCCCGGCGTGTGCATTGGGCTCACTCGGGGTTGCACGCTCCGGGTTGGACAGATGCAATGACACGTACCCCCCACGGCCATCACACAGTCGTGTCCTGCCCTGAAAATCCCTGCGCCACCTGCTCCTCCCTCCTCCCAAGCCTCTGGCCGCCATGGGACTTTTCCTGTCTCTGGTTTTGCCTTTTCCAGAGGTGATCGGAGTTGAAATCATACAGGATGTAGCTTTCAGACCGTCGTCTTTCACTTAACATGCACGTAGGGTCCTCCATGTCTCTCCTGGCGTGATCATGTCTTCATCGCGTTGAGTAGTCACAGTCCATGTGTGCCCGTCACTGAAGGTTGGTTCGAGTTCGACAGATACGAATGAAGTTGCCGTGTGCACATTTCTGTGTGGGCTTGTGTGTGGAGCTCCTCTGGGTAAATACTGGGGAGCATGGCTGCTGGGGGTGGTGAGGCTGCCCCCACTTTCCAGGGGGGGAATGGTGGCCCCGCCCCTGGACATGTGGTTCCTGCGGAAGGTGTGCCTTTGGCTGAAGGTCTGATTCAGGCCCCTCCTCCCAGGAAGTCTTCAGGTTTCTCTCACAAGAACGGGTTCTAGCCCTCAGTCTGACGCACGGTGTGCAGCCCCGCCTGTCCTGCCCGCTGTCATTGTGGGCTGTGCTGGCTGCACTCCCTGGTGTGACTTGCAGAGGACACCAGCTGGCTCGCCCACGTGCTGAGTTCTGGGGGAGCTGTCAGTGGGGGTGCTCTTGCCCATGGCAGGCAGGGCACAGGGTTTGTTGAGTGAATTTCCAGGCTTTCCCAAGCCTGTGCAGGGAGCCCCCGCTGTTCTGGGGAGCGAAGGCCAGCTGGATCCCCCTTCGCTCTGCAGTGGGTTGTTGGTGCCCACACCTCGCGCAGCCCCTGGGCAGCGTGTTGTCTGTGTTGCTGGCAGCAGGTGTGAGTGATGGCAGGTGGGCCGAGAGCTGGGCTGGGCTCCTGCGGGCCTCGGCCTGTCGGGCTGCACGTCTGAGGACTGGGAACTCCCCGTGGAGAGGCCCACAGCTGCTCGGTCGAGTCCAGTGCGATCTGTCCCCCAGTGGGAACGGCTGTGGGTGCTGCCTTTCTCTCATCCTGGGCGTTGCCACGTCTCCGCCGCTCATTGCTGGGTCGCGTTTGCTTCCAGGTGTTCCAGAACTTCGACCGCATGGCTCGCCAGGACGATGAAAAGAGGAGGAAGGAGCTGGAGGAGAAGATGAGGAGGAAGGAGGCGGAGGCTGCGGAGGCAGAAGCTGCAGCCTCGGGGGAGCAGGCGCCTGTCCCTGCCCCAGAGCTGGAGGTGGAGGTCAACACCACAGACGCGGCTGTGGCCTCGGGCGGGCCTGCGGAGCCTCACGGGCAGCTGCGTGACGTGCAGGCGGTGGCCCCCGGCTCCCGGGAGGCTGCAGAGCCACGGGCCTTGGACACGGGTGCTGCTCAGACCCCGAGGGAACCCCCACCTCTTCCCAGGTAAGCCCTTTCTCGCTGGACACGGGGGTGGGGGTGGGGGGTTTGTGGGAGTGGTTCTCCCTGGGTGACAGCGCCCTGCCAGCACCTATTTAGCTCCTCATGTTTGCAGGCCTAGTGACAGTGCTTTGCTTACACAGACGGGGCAGTGGCTGCCGCCTTCCTCTCTCTGTCCCTGGTGAGGTCAGGCCGAGTGTGCGGGTCACTCAGCCGTGAAGGCCGAGGGTCTGTGGGCTCCGGCAGTCCCGGTGGTGTCCCTCCCTGCTGGTCCTGGCGGTACATGCGCCACGGTCCTTGGCCTCCCGGCACCTGAAGGGGCTGTCAGTATAGGGGCCGTGCACCAGAGTCCCCTTGGCGTGTCAGCGAGTGGAGGCTGTGCCCTCGCTGCTCCTCAGGGTTGAGTCCTGGTCTGTGAGCTGGTCATGCGCCTCTGCCCCTGGTGGGATGCCTGCCTGGGCTCCTGGTGCCGTGTTTGGGAAATTCGTCCCTGCCCTGTCCTGACCAGGGGAGCCCTTCCTCTGCCTCAGCCGCAGCGTCCCTCCCGCTCTCCTGCTGCTGCACCCCCTCAGGCTGGTCTGAGCGCAGCTGTCAGTGAGGCAGCACGTGGAGGCGGTGATGTGACACTGGAGGTGGACGGGCAGCACCAGAGGAGGCTCAGACAGCAGGTGTCGGCCGGCGAGGCCGGTGGCGCGGGAGGGGGCTGGGCGTGTACATGGGACTCCAGTAGAGAAGGAGGGCCTGGAGGGGTCAGCGCAGGACAGGGATCCGCTGGCCCTCAGCCCAGGATGCTCGTCTCAGATGCAGCTCCCCTGCAGGCGGCTGGGAGGAGCCTCCCCCGCGTTGGTCCCAGAGCTGCCTGTGGGGTCCTCATTGCTGGGGATATTCTCGTCGCATATTGAATGGAGCCTTTTAAAAAATAGACGTGTCCCAGCCCTGGCCGGTGGTCTCAGCTGGCTGGGCGGCGTCCTGTGCCCTGAGAGGTTGCCGGTGCGGTTCCCGGACAGGACTCAGACCCGGGTGTGGGTTTGACCCCGGGTCAGTGTGTGCACAGGAAGCAGCCAGTCGATGCTTCTTTCTCATCGATGTTTCTTTCCCTCCCCCGCTCCCTTCCTCTCTCTAAAATCAATAAAAGCACATTAGAAAAAAGAGTGTCGTTCTGTCTTCCTCGTGCTCGCGGGGTCTCTGAGGGGGGAGAGTGCCGATGGTCCCTGTCTGGACCCGTGCCCCCTGCTCCGGTGGTTCCCTTCCTCATTCGCCGCAGTCTGAGCTCCGTGTGCTGGGGGCTCCCTGTGTTTATGCTGCAGGGGATTTCTGAGCCCTGAGCCCCAGGCTTTCTCCGTTTTCTCTCCGAGGTCCTGTCCTCAGACCTTCTTCCCCTGCTGGGGGTCCGACCTCAGCTCACCCACACACTGCCGACAGCAGGAGGCGTGCTTTCTGCAAATTCCCTTGGATCCTTTTTTTAGGGTTTGATTTCTACTCACATGGCTTTGCTCTAAATTGTTTAATGTGTTTGTAGCGGCTGTTGAAAGTCTCCATCATCTCTGTCATTTCTTGGCTGTTTCTGTTGACTGAATGGTCTCCTGATTTGGGCCGCGTTTTCCTGTTCTTCCCACACCTGGTAACTTTATGTTGGATGCGGGAGGTTGTGAATGCCTGGTTGCGTCTGGATTTCCTTCGAGGGCTGTGGAGTGTTGTTCCTGCAGGCAGTGACGGCGCCTCTAGGAGCTCGCTGGGAAGCCTTGCTGGGCATCTGGAGTCCCCGCTGTTCTGGGCTGGTGCTCCCTCTTCTGAGACGCGGCCTCGGGGGCTCTCCCGAACCTTCAGGTGTGCAGCGGGTCCTGCCCTCGGGCTGGTGGAACGTGGCCGTGTCCTGCCCTTGGTGGCCCCGGGGACCTTGCTGGCTCCATGGGGCTCCCCTTTTCCAGAAGCCTGTCCCTGAAGTAGAGAGGAGAGTGAAGACGGAATATCCAGTTACTTCTGTCCCGTCTCGTTTATTCCAGCATCACTTGTATCAGCCAAAGGGACAGTGCTGGACGCTAAGACATCCGCACAGTGTCCTAGGAGCGCAGACGTGGTGTGGGGGTGGCAGTTCATGTCCCTCAGCAAGCACCATCGGGGTCGCAGGGTGGTGCTGTGGCCTCAGGGAGGCTCTCCCAGGTGGTCAGCCCCGGAAAGGTGGGGCGGGTCCCCTGGGGCGGCAGCTCAGCCTGTTTCGGGGCCTCCCTAGTGGCCTGTTGGGGTTTGGACTGGCCTCGCTGCCCCACAGGCACCAAAGCCCATTTCTTATAGTAAATCTCTGAATATATTTCTTCTGGTTCTGTTTCTTTGGTTCAACCCTGACTTAGATATTCTCATGATAGAATATCACGTGAGAAAAGCAGGCTTCAAACTAACAACAAATTTGGAAAACATTTAAAATTATACAGAGGGAAGGCATGGAAGGAAACATTATTAATAATGGTGGAATTGAGTGTTTTTCATTGTCATCTTTGTCCCTTATGTTTTCTAATTTTTTTGCAATGAGCATACATTTTATTTTACTATTTTTTGTATTATTTTTATAACTTCTAAAAACTTTTTTAAAAGGGGGTTTGATTTTGATTCTGAGTAGCCGTGAGAATGGCTGCCTGGTTGTGGTGGTTTTGTAGAGACCGCTCTTCTGTTCTTGGGCCAGCGCTGTGTCCTGGGCAGCCTGAGCTGTTGGTGAGGCCCCAGCTTGTTGGGGGGAAACCTCAGGGGGGCACGCACCAGCGCCCGGGGCAGGGCCTCAGCCCTCAGGAGCTCACGGGTTTTCCGTGAACATCGCAGGAAGTGGCGGCCATGTCTCCGAGTCCCACCTGGGTCGGAAAGTGGGCGTGGAAGCAGCCTGTCCTGCTCTCCCCAGGTGGTGCCGGGTCCCCCGTCAGTGCCGGGGGTCTGCACCCTGTAAACTGTGAGGCAGTTACTCTTCTGATGACCACACACAAGCTCTGTCGTCCGGCACCCTGTCCAAAAGCCAGTTCCCTGGAACCAGGTCCGAGACGCTGGCTTCCACTGGCTCCTGTCGGCCGCCCACTGCGGGAGGCTCTGCCAGTGCTAGTCATGGGCAGCGGCCACTCGTCTCGGCCCACTGTCCTGTCACACGCTTGTTTGATTTAAACAAATTCAGCAGAGGCCCTGCGGGGAAATGCAGTAAGATAATAAAAGCGTGTGCACCTGTATTTTACATACGTTTTTAGTATAAGCTGTATTCACTGTGTACACTTTACACAAGAGTTCGCTGTTGGAATGTTCGTGACTGACAAGTGTGGTCCCCTAAGGGCCATCGACAGACAGGACACTCGCCCACCCAGCTCTGGCTTCTCTGCCCGTCCCCTCCAGGCCCTGCCGACCGCAGGGCTCTCTTGTACATATAAACCACGCATGTGGCACTTCGGGGTAGTTTAGGAGATATTGGAGGGAAATCTTAATTTGAGCTACGCCCTACCCCTGCCCAGGGCTTACAGGGCCCAGTTTTATTCCTTAGAGGGGAGTCTGGGCACATGTGTCCTGGACACACAAGAGGGCACCTGAGAAAGTGCTGGGCTCTGCCCGGCTCCCAGCTCCACGTTGTCGTGGTGAGGACATTGTGACGGGTGATGCCCAGGGTCCTGCTGGGACTGCCCGGACCCGCGCCTGTGCTCAGAGGATGGTGGGTGCTGTGCCGAGGGCAGAAGGAGAGGGACAGCCAGGCGCCTCTGAGAGCTGCCAGTGCAGGCTGCCCGGCTGGTCCGCGGCTGCATCGCCCTGCAGTTCGCCGCTCGGCCGGCAGGTGTCGCTGCAGCTGGTGCTGGGATGCGATGGAAATGTACACAGGCTGGGCCACCTCTGGCTTTGCCTTCATAGATCAGAAACAGAATTCTCTAACAAAGAAGACGAAAGAAAGGAAATGACTGCCTGGCAGCTGGGCTGCCTGAGGGGCGCTCTGCACTGTGATGTGCATGGCGTGCACACGCCCGGGAACAGGCCACAGCGCGTGTGATGGCTGCCGGCTGAAGCCTGGCCGACAGACTGGTCAGGAGGCTGCTCCGTGTCTTCGTGTCCACGTGGCAGGTCCCAGGTGCCCCTGGGGATGCACAGTGTGCAAGAGGAGCTCAGGTTTCCTCACGCCTCCTCCCGGGCGGGCACTGCTCACGGCCCTCAGGCGCCCAGGCCCAGCTCTCAGCAGAGCCCTCCAGCTCCTCCTCCCGGCTGCCCCCTCGGCACGTGTCTCCTCGCCATCTGTTCTCAGCTGGGGAGGTAATTCTGAGCCGTGTGTGAAGTGCCTTTTATGATTGGTTTAGGAGCTTAACGTTTTTAACATTATTATTGCTTTCAGAGAGGAAGGGAGAGGGAGAGAGAAACATCAATGATGAGAGAGAGTCACTGATTGGCTGCCTCCTGCTTGTCCCCCACTGAGGATCCAGCCTGTAGCCTGGGGTATGTGCCCTGACCAGGAATCAAACCGTGAACTCCTGGTTCATAGGTTGATGCTCAACCACTGAGCCATACATACCTGCCAGCTATTAGCACGTAGCTGTTCGCTTCCTCCCAGCAGAGGTTAGCCTGGGTACTGACAGCACTGATGTACGTGGAGTTGCTTGGAGACTGAAGCTGTGAGGCAAGGTGAGCTGCTGCCCGAGCCCGGGGGCGGCTCAGGGAGCCGTGGGAGAGGACAGTGTGAGGATCAGCGGCAGTTCTTCCCCGAGAAGTGTGTTTCAGGGTGTGAGAAGCTGACATGTACAAGGGTGACGTCCTTGTGTGGCGCCACCATGCGAGGGTGGGGCCAGCATTGTGGGCGCGGGGCAGGGCCATGGGCGCGGGCGGGACAGTGGGTGCGCCCTGTGTCAGGAGAGCAGCTCCCAGCGCAGAGAGCCTGCTCAGCACTAGCCAGCCAGCTCCCGTGAGTGCTTTCCTGTCACACCAAGGCCTCAGGCCAGCTGGCCTGCTCCCGTGGGAAACAGCGTGCACCCATCGAGGATGTTTTCATAGAATCTGATCACAGACGGCAGAGCCGGAAGAACGCGCCGGCCCCGCGCACCCACGCCAGCCCGTGCTGCCCTGCCCTCCGCCACCCGCCAGTGTTTCAGTGCCTGGCTTTCTGGTAATGTCCCAATTTACATAACAGTGATGACAGTGTGTGTAAATCTGCAAATAAGGCCCCAGCCAAACATTGCTTGTAGTTGACCCTCTATTCTCTTTTATTCCCTCAAAATTCATTTGTTTAAAAAAGCAAGTGTTGGCCCATAGAGTTTCTACAGTCTGCGTTTTGCTGGCCTGTGGTGTGGTGAGCTTGCTGGGGACTTAGGGTAAATGTTTTT
>NW_005370960.1:1772779-1781909 GCF_000412655.1 Myotis brandtii
AAAAAAAAGTAAGTTACAAGTGTGCCCTGGCCAGTGTGCTCAGTGGTTAGAGCGTCAGCCCATGCACCGAGGGCCCGTGGGTTCGATTCCCGGGCGGCCACAGACCTGGGTTGCAGGTCTGATCCCCGGCCCCAGTCGTGATGCACATGGGAGGCAACCGGTTGATGTCTCTGCCACATCCATGTTTCTCTCCCTCTCTTCCTCCCTTCCTCCCTCTCTCCCACGCTCTTTAAAAATCAATAGAAAAACAGCCTCGGGTGAGGATTAACAATAAAAAAGAAGTTACAAGAGAGTGTGATGAAAGTGAGTTCTCCCTAAAGGCAACCGTGGGTCATGTTTTCTTTTGTAAACTTGTGTTTTATAACATTTTTCACGTTGGCCCATGTTTTCCTGTCACGTGATTGCTGTGTGTGGACTCGGTCGCGTCCATGGGGGACAAGCAGTAGCAGGGACCTGTCTCCTGCTGCCAGCGTGTGGTGGGCGTGGCTGGCCTTTCCCCCACGGCACTGGCCCCTGCCCCTGCCACAGTTGGGAACCCGCCCGATAAGCCCAGTATTCACGGCTGTCCCAGCGGACTCCTGGCTGCCCTGGAGGGAGGTCTTGGGAGGGCCTGGGCGCGCCCACGCGAGGGGACGCTGACGGAAGCAGGACCTTTTGCCCTCAGAACATCCCCCGTGGCCGCACGTCACCCCGAGTCCCCTGGGGAGTGTGATGAGGTTGTTCCTGGCCTGGCCGTCACCGCGGTGCTCCGTGAGGGTGCTGCCGTGCTGCTGGAACAGGCGCATGGACATCTGGACAGGTTCCCGGACGGCCTCCTGCGTCACAGGGCCAGGCTGGGCCATCTGGTGGGTGGCAGCCAGGCCGGGTGCCCTGGCCCCTTTCTCGGCCGCTGTGAGCTTTCACCTCGCTGGCTTTGTGGGAAACGCCACGCCCTGTGTGTGTGCTGGACGTGACTGGCTGTGCAGGTGACTGTATTTTTCTTTTCCTCTCTCTGTTCACATCTGTCTCTGTGTTGGCCATTCTTCACTGAAATGCATCCACCACTGGAGGACGCGACCTGCATCTCCCCTCCCCCAGGCTTTTTTTGGAAATTAAATTTTCTATGAGAAAATCTGTTGAAATTTTCTTTGGGACTACGTTAAATTCATGGTTCGAGTCAGAGATTTGACATGTCTGCATTGAGCCTTTCTTTCGAAGGGCAGGTGTGCCTTCTGTATTCAGTCTGTGTTGCCCTGTAGGATTGTGGTTTTATTCAGTCTGTGTGTGGTGGGGTTTCCAGCCGTGTCTCAGGCGGTTTCCTTAGATTCTCTGAGGATGCAGGCTGTTTGGTACTTATTGTAGCATTTTAGTGACAACAGCATTTGGAAGTAAACTGCATGTTTAACACTTAGAACCTTAACCACAGCCGCACCTCTTGGTCCTGCGGCCGCAGCTCAGTGTGGGCTGCAGGCGTCAGAGGCTGGGAGCCACTTGCTGAGCCCCAAGGCAGTGGTGCCCAGAGTCCCCAGGTCTGTTTATTGTGCGTCTTTAAGACACTTTCCACTTTTAGAAAATCCAGGTGCCCCAAAACGTTGAAGAAATCACACAGAGACTGCCCATGTTCTGCTGCAGCCACCCGAGGGCCTCATTCCAGCGTGTCCTTTCTCCTGGGCCAGGTGTGGCCTCCTCCCTGCATGGGGCCACCTCCTCCCTCCACGGGGCCACCTCCTCCCTGCACGGGGCCACTCCTTGCACGGGGCCACCTCCTCCCTGCACGGGGCCACCTCCCTCCATGGGGCCACCTCCTCCCTGCACGGGCCACCTCCTCCCTCCATGGAGGCCACCTCCTCCCTGCACGGGGCCACCTCCCTCCACGGGGCCACCTCCTCCCTGCACGGGGCCACCTCCTCCCTCCATGGAGGCCACCTCCTCCCTGCACGGGGCCACTCCTCCCTGCACGGGGCCACCTTCTCCCTGCACGGGGCCATCTCCTCCCTGCCTGGGGCCACATCTCGTCAGTCGGACTTCTCTCTGCAGCTGTCCCTGGACAGGGTGGTTTTCTGTGATGTTTCCTGTGGCTGACAAGTTACTGTTTCTCCTTTGTAGCAGCTAAGTGTCTAGTGGGAAGAGGCTTAGTAAACATTTTGTTTCTCCTCAGGGGTGCCCACTGCTAGCACTGGCACAGGGGCTGCTGGGGCGGCTGTTCCCGCCCTCTGGGCTGGGATTGTGCTGTGAAGAAGGGCTCGCTCACGCCTCCATGTGGAACGGGGCAGGCGTCATGGTAGCACCCACCCCTTTGAGGAGGTCAGCTTCTCAGCTTAGGACCAGGCCGTTCCTTCCGGGACCAAACCTGCTGGTAGAGTCGCCTTTTCCCCCTTGGCCCTGCCTCTGGGGTCCCCGGCTCCCGGGCTCCCTGGTCCCCTCGCCATGCCACCTCCCGCAGAGCTGGCCTCGCTCCTGGCCGCACTCCGACAGGTGCCTCCTTTCTGGCGCAGGCAGTGCCGGTTCCTCCTCCCAGGCCTGGGCACACCCGTCCCCGGTCGGCTGGGACCATCAGCGGCTGGGTCACGGGCCAGTGGTTTGTGGCCAGGACAGAGGGGGCCCAGGCTCGCCCGCCAGCCCTAACCCCCCACCACCTTCTCTGCCTGGGCCTGGGAGGCCCACCAGCCCTCCCGCCTCCCCAGCCGCCTCCTTTCCTACTTTGCCCGTTTCTGCGTCTCCTCGGATGCTGAGCTTTTACTCATCAGACCCTGGTCACCTGCAGCAGGACTTGGACTCCCTTAAAAGGGACGTTTCCGTGTCTGATGCCAGTGTCAGGAGCAGGCAGGGTGGGCTCGAGCCACCCCGCGTGGCCTGTGTCCCCGTGTCGTCCCCAAACCACCGTAGGCCCGGCTGGTGAGCAGCAGAGTCACTCTCCCCTCGAGGACAGCGTCCCCCCAAGCTGACAGCCTCCCAGGGGGCGAGGCCGGAACTGTGAGTTGGAAGTTGGATGTAAAGTGGGGGTTTCAGAGTGACAGTGGGGTCCTGATAGGACTGGGTGGGGCTGTCAGGATGGGTAGAAACTCAGGGCTGTGACTTTGAGGTTCACTCGGAGGCCAGGTGAAAACTGGGGTGAGTCACCTCTGTGGGCACATTGGACGCCCCTCGGGGCAGTAGCTGGCTGCGGGGGGGGGCGGGGTGTGAAGAGGGCGGGGAGACAGGGACGAGAGCTGGGCCGTGGCTGCGGCGTCTGGTCTGTGCCTGCTGAGTGGGTGGTGCGTGTCCGCATCTCGACGTGACCACCCACTAGGCTGTCTCCAGGCTCTGCTTCCGCCGGGGCCGGGGCCGGGTGCCCTCCCGTTCCCCTGGAGGTTGGAGTGTGGTTTTCTCCGTCTCGGCACTGCTCCCTTCGGAAGTCGTCTGGTGATTGGAATCGTTTCCTCATTTTGGATGACGAGGAGTAGAGAATGGAGTTAAAAGACTAAGAATTCCGCATTCTTCAATGGTTATATTTATGGAACAGATGACCTACTTTTTGTTTTAAATGTATATCTCACTTTTACATAATTGTAAAAAATTGGAGTGCCTCTTTCCCTTGTTAAAATAATTAACATGATGTAAGGAAACGTCTCATGTAACCAGGTCTCATTTTTAGTCGGTTGGGGAGTTCATAGTAAACACCGGTGTGTTCACGTTGGCAGAGCGTCTGATCGGTGGTCAGAGCAGCGAGCACGCGGGCACGTTACGCGAGATCCCAGGTACCCTGCCTCCTTTATTTCGGTATAGAATCACTTAGTTTTTTCTTGTTGTTTTTTGTTTTTGTGAATCCTCACGAGAGGATATTTTTTCCATTGATTTCTAGAGAGAGTGGAAGGGAGGGGGAGAGAGAAAGAAACATCAATGTGAGAGACACATCGATTGGTTGCCTCCCACATGTCCCCTTGACCGGAATTGAACCAGTGACCCTTTAGTCCGTGGGCACTCTAACCAATGAGCAACGGACCAGGGCAGGACTGGGGACATTTGATTGTAGTGATAAGTCTAATCTTTTTTCCCTATTTAAAATTTTTCTTTTTATTTCAGAGAGGAAGCGAGAGGAAGAGAGAGAGGCATCAATGATGAGGGAGAATCATTGATGGGCTGCCTCCTGCACACTCCACACTGGGGATCGAGCACAAAACCTGGGCATGTGCCCTTGACAGGAATAAACCCTGACCTCTGGTTGACAGGTCGACGCTCAGCCCTGAGCCACGCCGCTGGCCGGCAGGGAGCCATGGTTTTGTTTTATGACCTCAGGGTGTGAACACGCCTGTGCTCTGCGCCCTGTGGACACTGCTCTGGGTGCTCGCATTGTCCATCTGGGCCAGCAGCAGCCTGTAAGGGACCCTCTTCGTCTGAATGAGGGTCTTGCTCTGGGGTCTGGACGGTTCCGGCTGCCGGGCCTGGTCCTGTGGGTGAGGACCTCTCTGGGGAGGGCTGGCGGCGACGCTGAACTGTGGTGCCAGCTGTAGGTAAAACGACTGATGCTGGATTTTAAAAAGAAACTCACAGGTAACAGCATTACCCAGGAGGCTTGAGCCACGCGTGGTGAGGTGTGAGGGGCTGTGGCTGGGCTGGCATCTGACTTGTGGTTCTTCCTCAGGGGACAGGAGCAGTTCCAGAGAAACCCCGACAGCTATAACGGAGCCGTGCGGGAGAACTACACCTGGTCCCAGGACTACACCGACCTGGAGCTCAAGGTGCCGGTGCCCAAGCACGTGGTGAAGGGCAGGCAGGTAAGGGGCTCTCCCAGCCGCTCCGCTCGGGCACAGGTGTCCCCAGCCCCCCCCCCGCCCCCCCAGCCACGCCAGCCGGGTGTGGGACCCCTCGCCCCGCCTCCTGTGCTGGGTGGATGCACCTGAGCTTCGCTTGTACATTGCAGTCTCTTGGGTCATGGCGTTCAGTCTCCACAGAAGACAAGGTGGGCAAGGCCGCTTCACAGTGGGGAGCGCGTGGCCGGGGCTGAGCAGCCGAGCGCTGGAGGGACAGGTGGCCCCAGGGCTGTGGGGGACAGGCGGGCGGCGTTTTGCTCGGCTGGCGCTGCTCAGGCCCCGTCCCAGCCGCCCTGGCCGTTGTGGGGCGCGGGAGGGCGCAGGGCTGCTCGGGCTCGGGGTGTGGCCGAGCCTGTGTGGGTGGCACCGGGACTTATGCAGTGGAGGCATTTCTGTGACACCACGGACTTAATTTACACTCGCCTCCCTTCATCTCTACAGTTTGCATTTCCCTCCCCCGTGGTGTTTTTCCACGGCATCTCATTATGCTGTGACCTCCTTTTAACAATTCTCGTCTCCGTTTCTTGGTGACCTGAGTGTTGGTCGCTGAGAGCCGGCGAGCTGAGTGCAGCTCTGGTTTGCTGACCTCAGGGTTTCTTGGGGCTGCCGCTTCCTTCGGGGCCGCGCAGCCGTTCCCAGGGGCCTCCGCAGCGACCCGTCAGCAATGTGTATTTTTGGTCTTTGTCCCTGGCACCTACCAGGTGCCATCCTGATGGCGGTGTGACTACAGCAGCGCGCAGGGGGTTAGGGGCAGCACGGGGTGCAGGGGGAGGTGGGGCCCCGAGTGTGGGGTCCTGGTTCTCTTCTCCAGCAGCTGCAGGAGCCACAGGCGAGAAGCTGGCCGCCTCCGCCCCCTGGTCTCCGTGGCAGGGGCCTGCCCGAGGGCGGAGGCGTGCAGGGCGGGTGTCCTGCTCATAGGCAGCCCTTCCGTTGTTTGTCCTGGTGCGTCTGAAGGAGACTTCTCCAGGCGGAGCTCGGGTCTCAGGCCTTAGAGACGTGGCAGGTCTTTGCTTTGTCCACTCTGCTTGCCTTCCTCAGGGTAGCCATGGCGACCGCGATGCCAGCCGGCTGGTTACCAAGCTGGCATTTTGCAGATCCTAGGGTTTGATGCTGGAGAGCTGACCTCAGAGCATCTTAGTGTAAAGGCTCATTGCAGGTGAGAAAGCTCCCAGAGGTGCAGACTAGGCCACACCAGCCCCCTTTCAGCCTGGGCCACACTGACCGGCAGCGGGTCCCTCCTCGCGCTCTCCTTCCTCTAGGGGGTCCTGCTGACCGGTGAGGCCCTGCGGCCCTGGCTCACGCTGTGCTGCGCCCTCCATGCCCTGGGAACTTCCGGAATCACGCCGGCCTCTGGGCATGCCCTGCCTGAGAGGCTCAGCCCCTGCTCGAAGTGCTGCTGGAGTTTGTGCCAAAAGCTCTTGGAAAGCTCGTGGCTGCAGCAGAAGCATGGGAAGGCCCTGCTGGGAGCTCCTGATGGAGCGGCTGCAGGCTGCACTCCTGCGTAGAACGTTTTTAAATACATAAGGCGGCTGCTCGGGGTCTAGCACGTGTACAACCACAGGGCCATCTGGACCGGCCGGCCCGCTCGCCATCACGGCAGGTTCCCCGGGGCCTCTGGCGGGTGTTTCGTGCGTCGCCATCAGCATGAACCTCTATGGTCCCTCCCACCTTCAGCACAGACCTGTTCCCAGTCCAGGCCTGGGGGGAGCTTTCTGAGTCTGGTCGGAAGCAGCCTGGCGAGTGGGGTCCCCGGGTGTGTAATGAGCTTTGGAGGAGCTCCGTCCCCCGTCCCCGGTCCCTGTCCCCCCCCTCCCTCGGGGCTGCCAGGCCCACCTGGACGGGCTACAGGGCAGAGGGCGAGGTGGGTGAGATGTGGCAGCGCCCGCGCTTCTGGCCGAGGCTTCCTGCCCGGGTGCTCCCTGGGCTCTGCCTGCCTTCGGCAAGTCCCCAAAGCTGAGGAGCCGTGGGAGCCCTCCATGCAGAGGCTCTTGCTGCTTCCTGTCCTCACGCTGCCACGTGCAATGCCCTGCGTCTAGGTTTTTGGTTTCCTGCAGTTTCTCGCTGCCTTTTATTTCTCTTGTCAAAAATAGCGAGCTTTCCCGGCAACTTGAGAAGTTCTAGACCCCCAGGTGCTTGCTGTCTGGCAGGCGCTTTCCTCCTGAGCTCCCCGGGGGGAGCTCTCCCCTCCAGCCGCCTGCGCCTCTCGGTTCAGGTTGCTGTTCAGCCCTCCTGGTCTCTGGGTTTGCAGTGTCCTGAGATGTAACTGACAGGAACACGGTCAGGACAGGGTGTGTGACTGGACCTGCTTTGTATTGAGAAACTAGAGGCCCGGTGCATGAAATTTGTGCACAGGTCGGGTCCTTAGGCCTGGCCGGCAATCAGGGCTTATGGGGGCCTTCCTTCCCCGGCTGCTGGCTGCTGGCTGGGGCCTTCCTTCATTCCGTGCTGCCCCTTGGTGGTCAGCACACGTCATAGCAAGCGATCGAACTCCTGGTCAAACTCCAGAGGGGACACTTTGCATATTAGCCTTTTATATAGAGATGATGGCACAGTTAGTGACCATTGTCTTCCTGTGAGGAGACCTTTGAGATCTCTCTCAGCCCCACGCAGAGCTGCCAGCCTTTGGGCGCCACGGCCAGGGCTGCCCGCCTCATGCCTGCCAGTCAGTGCCTTGTGCTTGCCACTCGGTCCTCCTCGGTCTGTTTTCATCCTCGTAACTTCCTCACAGTGATGCGGGGTCAGGTGTCTGGGTGCCGGGTGTGGTTATGTAGTTTGGGTGCAGGCCACCGTGTCGGGAGATTTCAGCCTGTCGGCCTCCGTGGCCCTCCCGCCAGCAGCCGCTGTGGGCCCCCAGCCGGGAGGCACGCTTTCCTTCAGCTCTGGAAATTGTCTAGTGGCTGCCACAGCGTCCGCAATGCAGGCTCGGCCTGGCCTGGCCTCTGCCTTCATCCGTCTGACTCTATCTTCCGTGTCTCTGCTGAGGCCTGTGTGAGCCACTGCATTTTAGTTCTGAGTGCTCTTTCTGCCCGACTGTTCTTATATTTCATCCTGGTTCTGTAGAGACCTCGCTGAAGGCACACGTAGGAAGCGTGTTCCGAAGCCTGTTTCCTGGCGAGCTCTGCAGGGTTTGCGTCGTTTCTCTCCCCGACTGTCTCCATGTTGCTGGTTTCCTCCCAGGATGCAGCCGCCCTCCCTGTGGGGGTTTTGGTTGAAGTGTGTTTATTCCCCAGCGAGGGTGCAGGCCGGGTGACCGCTGCGCTGCGTCGGGCCGAGTTGGGGACGGTCGCCCTCGTGCCGCGCAGGCCCTCCGCCGGCTGCTGGGCTTCTCCGGGCGCTGCCCTCGTGGCCGTGGCCCACGGTGGTGCCTGTCCCTCCCGCCCTCCGTGCCTGCTGACCACAGGGGAAGCCCAGGGGCTGGGGGCTCATCGCCCGCTGCCCGTGTCCCGGCCTCCGCTTCCTCCCCGGCCTCATCTGTGGCTTTTCTCTTTGTGCTCCGTCCTGTCGTCTCCGGGGGTCACAGGTCAGGAGCGGTGTGGTCCCAGGGTGACGTCCTCACCGGGACTCCTGGGTGTCTGCTGTCGGCGCCTGGTGCCCGTGTCCCAGGAGCAGGACGAGAAGCTTGCCCAGGCTTGGAATTGCGGCGTTCTCTGCAGCCTGCGGAGGGCGTTCTGTGTACTCGCTCCTGCGCAACCAGGACCTACGAGCCCCGACCGGCTTTGGGTGTTGGCTGCAGTGCTGTCCAGTCGGGGAGGCCTGTCGGCCGTGGTGGTCGGATCCCAGGGGGGGTGGGGGGCTGAGCCGAGGCTGTGCAGAGCCCACTGAGTGGAGTTCTTTCTCCTGGAGCTTGGGCGCCCCCCAGCCTGCATGTGGAAGGCCCCTTCGCCCCCAGGGTCTCCCCGCCTCCCCTCTTGTTCACAGCCCCGTGGGGTACAGAGTCAGTGCTGCTGACGCCGACAGCCCTGTGCCTGAGTGGCTTGTTTCAGGCCTTTCACAGGCGTCTCGTGGGCAGTGACCAGGGGAGGGCTGTCCCGGGGCCGTGCGGTCAGCTCCCATGTTGGGCAAATGTTACGAAAAGGTGACCACATCGTAAAGCACCAGGTTTTAGGATTTAAAGAGCAAGTGAAACAGGCAGGTCCGAGTGCTTGTCCTCTTCCGGTTACTGACCCGGTGACCTGGGCGTGGGGCCGACCGGCTCGTGTGGGCCTCATGGGTTGGAACCAGAGGAAGGGCCAGGAACGCGGCTTGCAGAGCGGTTTCCCAGGGACAGGCACAGAACCCCAGCGCCTGGCCTCAGGTGGCAGCGGCCTGTGGAGGGACAACCAGGGTCGGTCCTCCTGCCACAGAGGCTTGTGGAGGGAAAG
>NW_005370960.1:1782088-1782305 GCF_000412655.1 Myotis brandtii
CTCACTTCCCTTCCCACGGCCTCTGCTCTGCTCCCTCCTCAGGTCTCGGTGGCCCTCAGCAGCAGCTCCATCCGCGTGGCCGTGCTGGAGGAGCGCGGGGAGCGCGTCCTCATGGAGGGGAAGTTCACGCACAAGGTCAACACGGAGAGCTCTCTGTGGAGCCTGGAGCCCGGGAAGTGCGTCCTGGTGAGTGGGGGGCTGTGCGCCCGCGAGCGCG
>NW_005370960.1:1782520-1788754 GCF_000412655.1 Myotis brandtii
AGGCCGCAGGCTGGCCTGTGGCCGCCTGGTTTGGGTCATCACGGGAGCCTCGCGGGACCTCCGCTCCTGGTCCTGTGGCTCGGCCCCGGGGGACTAGGGTGGAAGGGCCCGCTGTCCTCGCCAGCCCTGGCCTGTGGTGGGACTTGGGGGAGCAGGATGCTTGCAGGGGGAGGAGGCCGAGGTGGGAGGTCGCCTGGTTGTCCAGTGACACGTGTCCTTAGGGAGGAGAGGGGAATGGGAGCCGGCAGAGGGGACCCAGACGGGAGTGAGTGGCGGTGGGGGCAGGGCTGGGGGCGTGTGGCCTCGGCTGTGCGGCCTCCAGGGTGAGAGAGGGAACGATGGGAACCCTGGGACAGGGTGGGGCCTCCCAGGAGCCTGCCCCCAACCTCCATGCCACTTGCCTCCCAGCTGCCCTCCAGAGCCCGGGCCCCAGGCAGCCCCGCCAGGCGGGGGCGGCAGCTAAACCTGGTGACAGTTCTCGCCTCCCTCCCGCCCACACACAGTGTTAAGGAGGCTTCGTGATTCCCGATTCCTGGCTCCTCCTTGGTTATGGAGCCTCCCCCGCGGCTCCTCGGCCTCCTCGTGCCCCTCCTCGCAGGGCGCTGGCCTCACTGCCCACGGAGCTGCTGAGGCGCGGCCGTCCCCGCCGACGAGATGCCCTCACAGTCACTCAGGCCTGGTCGGTGCGTCTCACTCGGGGGCTGCTGGACCCATGACAGGGTTTGCGCAGGCGCACCCTCCCCTTTGTCACAGCGCTCGAAAGGGGTGACAGGCTGGCTAGTCCTGGCTCCCCCGCCCCAGCTGCCACCTTCCTGCGATATCAGCAGGTCCCTGTCCTCCCGACACTGGTCGTTCTCCGTCTTTGCTGACTCACCCGCACTCCCCACGTCCCTGTCGGCTTTCTCGTGAGGACGAGGTTCCCCAGCCGAGCAGGGGCTCAGTGGTTAGAGCAGTAGCCACGGCTGAAGGCTCACAGGTTCAGTCCTGCTGGGGGCGTGCAGGAGACAACCAACGCTGTCTCTCTCCCATCGTCATTCCTCTCTCCCCCCTCCCACTCTCTCTAAAATTCAATGGAAAGCTCTGGCCGGTTTGGCTCAGTGGATAGAGCGTTGGCCTGTGGACTGAAGGGTTCCGGGTTCGATTCCCATTCAAGGGCACATGCCCAGGTTGTGGGCTCGATCCCCAGTAGGGGGCGTGCAGGAGGCAGCCAATCAATTATTCTCTCTCATCATTGATGTTTCTGTTTCTCTCCCTCTCCTTTCCTCTCTGAAAGCGATAAAAATATATTTTAAAAAGTAATAAAATTGAATAGAAAAATATCCTGAGGATTAAAAAACAAATACAGGTTGGATATGTCAGCGTGTTGGTGAGCGCAAGGCTGTGGTGGAAGTTAGGCCTGGAATGGGGGGGGCCTGTGGCCCTCGGTGCTCAGGCCTCGGCCCCTCCCGCCTCTTGGTGGCCTGGTCTGTGGCATTGTCCAGGCCCAGGCCCAGGCCCGCAGGGAGAGCGGAGGTTGGGGTTTCAGGGTGGGGTGGTGTCAGAAGCCTCCTGGGACTCGGGCTGGCAGGCGGGCGGCCCTCGTAGTGGATGGAGCGTTTCCTCGTCTGCCAGCCCTGCCCAGCCCGGCTCTGCTCCAGTGGCTTAAACCCCGGGCACTGCCCTGAGGGGCCAGTACTGGACTCGGCGCACGTCCTCCACAGGAGTGGCCTGAGCTGAGCAGGCTCCTGCCCGTCATCCTCATCCTCGCACCCCCCCCCCCCCCCCCCCCCCCACACACACACAGACTCTCACGTGTCTTCTTGGCCCAGACTTGAACCAGGGGCAGCTGTGGGGGTGCCGTCCGCTGGGCAGGAGCGAGGTGTGTGACTGAGGAGGGGGGTGGACGCAGTCCCCAGCACAGACGGGCGGGTGCTGTGTTTTCTTCCACGTCGGGTTCAGTGCCGTCATAGATAAGGGCATGGGGGGGGGGCGGGGAGCCCTTGACACCCGCATGGCTCAGCGCTCGGCCCTGACCCCGCAGGCAGGACCAGGGTCTGGGCTTGGGAGCAGAAGCGGGCAGCGGAGGGCGGTGGGCCTGTTGGAAGGAGCTCTCGTTGGGGGTTGAGCCTTTGCGGCGTCCCAGGGAGGCCTGATTGGCAGGGACAGGTGGGGGCGGCCCCTCAGGTGAGAGTGGGCTGGGTCCTGGCGCCCAGCGGGTGTGGGTGGTGAGGACCTGGGGGCAAGGGCCCCGACCCCCCCAGACTGCAGTCCCCACACTGACCCGCCCGCCCACCCCAGGTGAGCCTGAACAAGGCGGGCGAGTACTGGTGGAGCGCAGTCCTGGAGGGCGAGGAGCCCATCGACATCGACCAGATCAACAAGGAGCGCTCCATGGCCACGGTGGGCGAGGAGGAGCACGCCGTGCTGGACCGGCTCACCTTCGACTACCACCAGAAGCTGCAGGGGAAGCCCCAGAGCCACGAGCTGGTGCGTGCCTCGCCCGCCGCCGGGCTGGGTGGCTGGCCACGGGTGCGGGGTGGTGTGGACTGGGAGGTGTGGGTGTGGATGGGACGGGCAGAGCGGGTGTGGACGGGGTGGGGTGGTGCATTTGCTGAGGGCACGACTGTCCCCTGCGTCCTGACTCCGGCGGCTCCAGCTGGTCAGCGGGTCAACCCCCAGACAGGGCGCACAGTTCACACCTGGTCGGAGCTCAGGTGGCAGAGGAGGTCCTCCCGAGTCACTGTGAGTGGTCAGAGGCCTGAGGGTCTGCGTGGCCGAGGCCGTGGCAAGGCGAGAGGACGTTGGCGACGGGAGGGGTCACGCTGAGCGGTGGAGCCGGGTGGCCGGGGAGAGGATGAGTTAGATGAGTGCAGCCGTCCCTTATGCACGGGCGCCTGTAACCGCGGTCGGCACGGAGTCGGTGGGCCGTTCCTCCCAAGCGGGCTCGCCTTCCCCTTCAGGGCGTACTTTCCGCTCCTCACGGCGTCCAAGTGCCAGCGTCACCGCCCTGCCCTGGGCATCGAGGGGAGGATCAGGTGACTGGCACAGCCTGTGATGCCTGACGGTTGATCTGACCCCCGAGACGTGGAGACGCTGGACAAATGGACGCGTCCCATCCGGGCGACGGAGAGGGACAGGGAGGGACCTCATCACCCACTCAGAGCAGCGCACGATTTGGACTCGGGTGTCTGTGTCTAGACTTTTCCATTTAACGTACTTCAGACGGCGGCTGACCGTGGTGACACCACGGAACGTGAAACCCTGGGTCCGGAGGGCCCGCAGTCTCCCCGGCTCTCACCATCCCGAGGGGTTAGGCGAGGAGGGTGCTCCTCGGGTCAGTGCAGCACCAGGTCCCGCATGGAGGGCCCTCCCCCAACACTGTCCAGATGCTCAGGGTCTCGCGTGTCTCCTGGGGCCTGACTGGTGCTGTGAGTGCCCTGGTCCCACCACCGGGGGCCTGTAGGTCTGTCCGTCCACCCATCCGCCACGTCCTTACTGCACGCAGTGGGGTTGGGTTGGTGGGTCAGACGCACCAGGGCCCTAAGAGCACGAGGTGGGTGGTCCCCTGAGCTGGACTGGCCTGTCCTTCCTCCCGCATCGCTGAACCGCACCCGCTGGGCCGACAGGGCTGGGGCTGACGGAAGGGTCACAGCATCTGCTGGTCGTGTCATCGCTGAGCTCGCCTCTCGTGCTTGAGCAGAACTTGCTGTGGCCACCAGACGACGAGCAGTCTGGGCACTGGCCCCACGGGGAGGGCCTCGCGCAGTTGGTGCGGACGCTGGTGTCGCCGCCTTGTGCACGCGGCGAGAGGCAGAGTTCCTGATGACTGGCCAGAGATGGCGGCCAATTGGGACGACTGTGAAGACGTGCCTGGGAGGCCCGGGGGCTGATGGAGGGGGAGCAGGGACCCATGGCCACAGTCCTTGGGCCCTTGGATTTGGACAGATTCCTGGTGGGAAGGGCCAGCAGCACATGAAGACGCAGCCCTTGGCGGTGACAGACCGGGGTCGGGGGTCTGCATGGAGCTCGGCCTGTGGAGGCTCAGTTGCCCAGGCGGGTCCTGGAGGAGGAAGCGCGTGTGTCCGGCTGGGCCGGGGTTAACCTCCCTGTCTGTTTTCTGTTGTAGAAAGTCCATGAGATGCTGAAGAAGGGGTGGGACGCTGAAGGTTCTCCCTTCCGAGGCCAGCGATTCGACCCGGCCATGTTCAACATCTCCCCGGGGGCTGTGCAGTTTTAGTGACGGGACCCTCGCCCTTGCGGCTGGAGGCGGGCCTGGCGTGCCCTCCTGGGGACCTGCTGTCTGATGCCCTCCCATCCCTTCTTTCAAGGGCCTGTGGCCTCGGCCTTGCCTGCCTCTCCAGACGCTCAGAGCAGGGCGGGGCCGCCCGAGGGTGCTGGTGGAGCAGGGCCCGCAGCCCCCCTCCTCGCTGCTATCTGTAGCTCTGCTTGCTGTTCTTGTGCCCCGGGAGGCGGGAGGCGGGAGGCGGGGTGGGTGACTCCAGGATGTTTGGGGACTCGGCCTCCCTTGCTGGGCGAGACATTCTCAGACGGGCACCAGGCACCCGGTCCTGGGTGCTGCTCTGGACGTTGGAGAAAGTCCTGTGGCCGCCCACACAGCGGGTCCTCTGACCTCTGACCGCTGCCCTGTCCCACCACCCTGCACCTTCCTTTTTGGACCTGGTTCCTGTCGGAGTGAGCTGAGCGGCCGCCCGTCCCTCTCAGGAACCCCGACCACAGCTCTGCTCCCACCACCTCGGACCCAAACCTGCGCTCTGTCCCGCAGGCCACGTGCCCATCGGCAGGACCCGGCCTCCCCCACTGGAGCCTGGAGATGCGGAGCCTGTGGCAGACAGCCCTTCTGGAGGCGCCCACGCTGTGTGTGTGGGCGGGAGCTGGTTCCTCGCCGGCGTTTCTGCTCAAAGGGCAGCTCCCCTGGGTCCCTGTGATGCCGTGGGCAGGGGGCAGACGGTGCTGGTGGCCCGAGCCCTGACCGCACGTGTCACTGGCTGGTCCTGCACCTGCGGGGACCCCTCCTCAGGCCCCAGGTCTCTGTGTTGTCCCTGTGACAAACATTCTCGACATGTTCCTCTGCGCCCCCCGAGGGGTCTCCCCAGAGGCGAGGTGGGTGCGTCTGCGTCTCAGTGATCTGGGAGACGGGGACCAGGACTGGTGGCTGTCCTCCTGGGCCTGCTTTTATTTTCCGTGTCGTGTCTTTCCACCGCGCCGCTGTCAGCGTCTGGGAGGGGTGCTGGTCACAGCGGCAGCTCTGCCCCTGGCTGCCCTGCAGCCGCTGCTCCTGCCTGTTTTCTCTCTGCAGACGCAGCAGCAGCAGATGGGCCACGGAGCCCGGCGAGGCCCGAGGACAGGACCGTCGTCTGCCACGTGGGTTTGCAATAAATGTGTTTAAACACTCGGCCTCTGCGTGGGCTGCTGCCGTGTCATTCTGTGTGCCTGCTGCCCGGCCCTGTGGGCATTGATTGGTCAGCATCTTTTTAATGAAGGAAGGTGCTTCTGGGGCAGGAAGTGAGGAGGAGGGACCCCACAGCGTTCGGGGTGGGGGCGCAGTCAGTCCTGTGGGGGTGTGTCCTGGCGGCTGCAGCCCTAGGAGCCCCGACAGTGGCAGCCCACACCCACGTGACAGAGGCTTGTGCATGAGGAAGGGCTGTGGGGCCCCAGGCGGTGGGGCAGGTGGGATGGGCCCCGGTCTGAGCTGGGCAGTGGTCCCTGAGCGCCTGGCTGCTGCACTCCAGCACCAGCACCACGGGGCGTGGGCCCCCTCGGGAGGGAGCCAGCAGCCTGTCCTTCAGTCTCGTGCAGGCCCCAGGCCCGCCTGGCTCTGTTCTCACTTCCTGGTTCTATTCAGATGTCTCGGGGTCCCCAGCACCCTGCCTGGTGAGGTTCAGCAGCTGCTGCCTGCTGGGGGGGCGTTGGAGGACAGGGCCCTGGGGGCACGGCCCCTCTGGCTGTCTTCCTGGTGCCAAGAGCTGCGGGAAGGGGGCCTGTTCCTCGTGGGACAGGGTCCTCGGGAAGCTGCCCAGGTCATGACCTTCCAGGGGCTGGGGCAGGTCACTGTGGGACCCGGCAGTGTCCCTGGTTGTCCTGGACTCGGAGGACACAGTTGCAGAGCACCTGCTGGGAGCCCACCCTCCGGGGGTCACAGAGGTTCTGGGGTGACAGGCTGGGAGGTGCCAGCAGCCCTGGGGCCCCTCAGGGCCGTGGAGGGAGCAGAGGCAGGGCCAGGAAGAAGGGGAGAGG
>NW_005370960.1:1788782-1792551 GCF_000412655.1 Myotis brandtii
GGTATACGGCCCTTTCTGTCACCACCCCGTCATCCATGTGCGTCCTCCATGTGCGGGGTTTCCCCACACCCACCGTGACATCCTGCCAACCCCTCCCTGCAGGAGCCAGACCAGGCTCAGGGGCATCAGCCTTGGCCCCTGACCCCCACTTGCATCCTGGGACAGCAGCTCCCGCCCTCCTCCTGGGCCTGCCCCTCCCCCAGCCCTCTAGGGCACTCGGAAGTTCTCACCCTTTAAAATTGCTTATGGTGGTGAAACAACAGACTTCACCATCTTAACCATTCTTTATTTTATTTTTAATTTAAATCAGAGAGGAAGGGTGAGGGGGAGAGAGAAACATTAATGCTGAGAAAAAATCATTGAGTGGCTGCCCCCTACACGCCCCACATGGGATGGAGCCCACAAGTCGGGCATGTGCCCTGACAGGGAATTGAACTGCGACCTCCTGGTTCACAGGTCAACGCACAACTGCTGAGCCCCGCCGGCCGGGCCCGTCTTAACCACAGCAGCCGCCGAACTGCAACAACTGTGTGAGGCACATGCGAGGCTTTGCCGGCTGAGGCGTCTCTGGGTGTTCTTCCCGGATCGTCATGCTGCCTGCACGCCTGGCCTTGGCCACTTGGTCTGCAGCCCCCAGAGATCACAGATGCAGCAGAGCCGGCCTGGGCAGACTGAGCCGCCCCCAGCGCAGTCAGGTTGTATTAGTCGGGAGGGCTGCCTGATGAAGTGCCCGGACAGGTAGCTGACACAACAGAAATCCTTTCTCGCTTGGAGGCTGCAGGCTCCGTGTTCCCCGAGGCCTCTCCCCAGGGCTCGCAGACACTGCCTTTGCACTGTGTCCTCACATGGCCCTTCTGAGCCTGGGGATCCCCAGTGCCTCCCAGGTATGTCCTAATAATCCCCTTACAAGGCCATGGGTGAGACTGGATTAGGCCCACCCACAGCATCCCGCTGACTTAATTACCTCCTTCAGAGCCCCGTCCACTTCTGAGGTGCTAGGGGTTAGGGCTTCAGCACGTGCATTTGGGACACATTTAATGAATAACCCTGCTCCAATAGCTACACCGTGGCCAAGGCCGCAGGTACACAGGAACACGCTCAGGCGGGACGTGCTGCGGGCTCAGAGGCTGTCTTCCCAGGAGTCAGGCGGGGCCGGTCATTTCTTGGGATCTGTGGGGTTGCGGCAAACCAAGTCCGAGGAGGCAGTCCCGGACTGCACACCGTGCCAGAAGCAAGCGAGTGCAGCTGTGCTGTCACTAAATAAAGTCAACGTTAAGGCAATAATAGGGATAAAGATGGATGCCACGATAACGGGTGTACTCACCAAAAATACACAACTGAAGGTTTTGTATAAGCCTAACCACATAATTTCAAAATATATAAAGAGAAAAAAACTGGCAATAACAGTGGAAGCCTTTAACCCGCCTCCTTTAATACGTTAGAGAACAAGTAGACAAAAAACCACAACTCAGTAAAGAGATCTGAATAGCATGACTAAGAAATGACGTATCTGACATAATAGAATGCCATACCCACTAGTGAAAACGCACACTATTCTCCTATGTATCTGAGACATTACAAAAATTTATATGTTTGAGCCATAAGTTTTAACACATTTTAAAAGGTTTTAAATTATTCAAATTATATCCTAGGAGTAGAAGGGAACTTTTTTTTTTAATTAAATCTTTATTGTTCAGATTATGACATTGGTTCCTCTTTGTTCCCACCATAACTCCCCTCCACCCAGTTCCCACCCCACCCTCCGCCCTCACTCCCCACCCACTGTCCTCATCCATAGGTGCACAATTATTGTCCAATCTCTTCCCGCACCCCCCACACCCCTTTCCCTCCCCAAGAATAGTCAGTCCATTCCCTTTCTATGTCCCTGATTCTACTACAACCACCAGTTCATACTGTTCATCAGATTATTTATTCACTTGATTTTTAGATTCACTTGTTGATAGATGTGTATTTGTTGTTCATAATTTTTATCTTTACCTTTTTCTTCTTCCTCTTCTTAAAGAATACCTTTCAGCATTTCATATAATACTGGTTTGGTGGTGATGAACTCCTTTAGCTTTTTCTTATCTGTGAAGCTCTTTATCTGACCTTCAATTCTGAATGATAGCTTTGCTGGGTAAAGTAATCTTGGTTGTAGGTTCTTGCTATTCATCACTTTGAATATTTCTTGCCACTCCCTTCTGGCCTGCATAGTTTCTGTTGAGAAATCAGCTGACAGTCATATGGGTACTCCCTTGTAGGTAACTGACTATCTTTCTCTTGCTGCTTTTAAGATTCTCTCTTTGTCTTTTGCTCTTGGCATTTTAATTATGATGTGTCTTGGTGTGGTCCTCTTTGGATTCCTTTTGTTTGGGGTTCTCTGCGCTT
Source organism: Myotis brandtii (assembly GCF_000412655.1). Classification (NCBI taxonomy): domain Eukaryota; kingdom Metazoa; phylum Chordata; class Mammalia; order Chiroptera; family Vespertilionidae; genus Myotis; species Myotis brandtii. The sequence goes on from NW_005370960.1 coordinate 1,791,171, forward strand.
CCTGGACTTGGAAGTCTATTTCTTTCACCAGGTAGGGGAAGTTTTCTGTCATTATTTCTTCAAATAGGTTTTCAATATCTTGCCCTCTCTCTTCTTCTGGTACCCCTATAATTCTGATGTTGGTACGCTTGAAGTTGTCCCAGAGGCTCCTTACACTATCTTCGTATTTTTGGATTCTTTTTTCATTTTGCTTTTCCGGTTGGGTGTTTTTTGCTTCTTCGTATTTCAAATCTTTGACTTGATTCTTGCGATCCTCTGGTCTGCTGTTGGGAGTCTGTATAATATTCTTTATTTCAGTCAGTGTATGCTTAATTTCTAGTTGGTCCTTTATCACAACATCGAGGGTCTCACTAGATTTCTTAAGGATCTCAATACATTTATCGGCGGTTTCCATAAAATTCTTGAAAAATCTTAGAACCGTGGTTTTGAACTCTATATCCAGTCGTTTGCTGTCCTCCATTTCTGTCATTTGTGACCTGTTTCTTTGTCTTCGCATTTTGTCTGCTTCCCTGTGTTGGTAGAGTGGTTTTGTGTGCTAGGTGTCCTACAGGGCCCAGTGGCTCAGCCTCCCCAGTTACCTGAGGTGGACACTCTTGGTGCACCCCCTTGTGGGCTTTGTGCACAGTCTTGTTGTAGTTATGCCTTGATTGTTTTAGGTGTCACTGGGAGGAATTGACCTCCAGGCCAATTGGCAGTGAGAATCAGCTGTGTCTGCAGTGGGAGAACTTCTGTGCTGAAGACACCCTTCTGGGGCAAGACTTGCTTCAGTGGGGCTTTGGTGCTCACTGAGTCTGCCCCCTGAGTGTGTTCCTTATGAATCTGAGGAGTTGTAATCTGGGTGGTCCCACTCTGACCACTGGGTACACTGGCTCTTGGATCTAAGGAGGTGCTAATTAAGCCTCTTCCTGAGGTTACCCAGCAGGAGCTATGAAGAGATATGCAGATTCCCCTTCCTTTTTTGGGGGTTTGGGGGTGCCCAGATGAGGCCCAGCTGAGAAGCAATGCAAGCTGCTGTGGGGCCTTGGGCCTTCTCTTGAAGTTCTGGGTCTGTCTGGTCCAGCTGCAATTTGTTAGGTAGTTGTCAGGTTGGAAAGGACCCGGGCATTCATATGCAAAAGGCTTTGCAGCAGCCTGGATGGGGCGGGGTCTCAGAATCAACAGGGCGGAGCAAGCAGCTATGGCTGATTCTCAGCCCTGCCCTAAGGGGCCGAGTGTCTCAGTGTCCCGGTAATTGCTGCCAGCACCTCTGAGGGAAAGCCGCCCTCAAGTTCCGAGTTCCGCCTGCTGCCAGACCGTCCAGTTTCTCCCTGTATGAGCCCTGGGACCCCAGAGATTTCCCGGAACCGGAGTTCAGAGCAGTCAGGAGCTTGTGACTCCCTCC
>NW_005370960.1:1792624-1796418 GCF_000412655.1 Myotis brandtii
CAGTGATGGCGAACCTTTTGAGCTCGGTGTGTCAGCATTTTGAAAAACCCTAACTTAACTCTGGTGCCATGTCACATATAGAATTTTTTTGATATTTGCAACCATAGTAAAACAAAGACTTATATTTTTGATATTTATTTTATATATTTGAATGCCATTTAACAAAGAAAAATCAACCAAAAAAATGAGTTCGCGTGTCACCTGACACGTGTGTCATAGGTTCGCCATCACTGCTCTAGCCACTGAGCCAAACTGGTCAGGGCAGAAGGGAACTTTCTTATTCTGTTAAAGAGTCTCTATAAATACCTTCACTAATGATGAAATATTGAAAACTTTCCCTTGACGTTAGGAATGAGACGAAGATATCCACAGTCACCACTACCACTCAACGTGGTATCAGAGAGCTTAGCCCGTGCAAAAGGCAAGCGGGGAAAGGTCAAAAGGAAGAAATAAAATAGTAACTTACAGATGATGTTACTGAATACATAAAACATCCAAAAGAATTTCGGGCACCTTATAAAAATTAATATGTGAAATTAGCAAGGTTGCTGGCTATCATGTCAATGTTTTAAACATTGTGTTTACATATACCAGCAACAATTCAAAATATTTTAAGAATTATTTACAATAGGATGTTCAAAACATCAAAAAACTAGCAATAAATCTAACAAAAGACATACAAAACCTGTACATAGGGAATTATGAACTTTATTGAGATAAAGGACACCTAAGTGGAGGATGTGTTAATAAAGTTTAACTGGATAGATCTGGAGATCTACTGGCTTTGTTAAATGATTCATGGATTGGACAGCATCTCGCTGGGCAAAGCAGAGAGGCACTGGGAGGGGTTTTACAGGATGGAAGGCTGGTATGGGAGAGGCAGGCGTCACCAGCAAGGAAATATGGAAGTTCATTGGAGGACAGTTCAGATGACAGGACGGGTTCTCATGGGCTGAGCTACGGTTTCAGGGCTTGTTGCTGGGCAAGAAGAAAATCCCCTTCCGGATGGGGTAGCGAAGTGCTGCGCTCTGGAGTGGGAGGTAGTCTCCTCCTGTTGGGGTCTGTAACCTGATTAACTGGGACTGTGATTGACAGCTGTGACTGATGACTTCCTGTTGGCCTAGTGGACAGCAGTGGTGGGAGCGCGAGGGCCCCCCCTACAGGCCTTTCTGACTCCGGTTTCAGCAGCGGTTCCTTAGGTTCACAGATAGGTGTTGTGCTTGTGGAATGCTAGACTCAATATGGAAATTTTTTCAGTTCTCTGCAGTTTGAGCTAGGTATTGAACACACATCACTCCCCGAGATAATACTGGCAGGTGTGTGTGTGTGTGTGCGTGCGCGCGCGCGATTACAGGCTGCTTCTAAAATCCCCTTAAGATTGCAAAGGACAGGAGCAAAGTGCAGGAGGAGGAGCAAGCTGCTGAGAAGTCGCAAAACCATCCAAAGGGCTCCTGTCCTTCAGCCAACCCCCCAGTTAACACTTGCGCACGTTGCCTTACAGGTCTTTTTCTCTGTGCGAGTCCGACTCACTGGGAAATAAGCTGTGGGCAAGATGACGGTCTCCCACACAAACGCGGAGGAACTCACGTCAGGACGTCAGCCTGGCTGCTGTGCCGTCGTCGAACCCCAGACCGGGGCCGGGTGGGCTGCTCCCCCACACGTCTCCGGGCGCAGCCTCCACCTGCCGGGCTGAGTTTGGCCGCGTGCGATCAGGTTCTTGCTGCCCAGACCAGCTCTTCAGTCTCACTGGCCTTTCAGGACTTGACGTTTCTGAAGCGTTCGGGTCAGCTGCTTTGAGAGTGTCTCACGGCGTCCTGTGCCCCCTGGTGGGTGACGCAGAGGTGGTGCTGTGATGCCCACTGTCCCGCTCCTGGCACAGGGCTCACACCTGCCATGTCTGCACCGTGTGGTTGTCCCCCTGTAGACCCGGCATCTGGCTGCGCCACCCCCTTGACCTGGAGGACGGCTGAGTCTGGGCTGCGAGTCTTCTATGTGGACTCTCAGCTTCATTTGCGTGGATGTCTTCACGTCAGCCTTGTTTTTGTTTTTTTAAAGAATTAGTTTTTTTAAAAAAAATTTTTTTTATTGATTTCAGAGAAGGCAGAGGGAGAGAGAGAGATAGAAACATCAATGATGAGAGAGAAGCACTGATCGGCTGCCTCCTGCACGCCCCACACTGGGGATCGAGCCCACAACCCGGGCCTGTGCCCTGACCGGGGATCAAACTGTGACCTCCTGGTTCATAGGTTGACGCTCAACCACTGAGCCACACTGGCTGGGCACATCAACCCTGTTTTTTGTTTTTTTTAAAATATATTTTATTGATTTTTTTATGGAGAGGGAGAGGGATAGAGAGCTAGAAACATGGATAAGAGAGAAACATCGATCAGCTGCCTCCTACACACCTCCTACTGGGGATGTGCCCGCAACCAAGGTACATGCCCTTGACCGGAATCGAACCTGGGACCTTTCAGTCCGCAGGCCGATGCTCTGTTCACTGAGCCAGACCGGTTAGGGCTCAATCCTGTTTTTTAAGGACGTTTTTACTGAGCACGGATTTTGGGGTTGACAATGTCTTTTCCTTCAGAACTTGGCTGATGCCGCGTTATTAGCGCCCGGCTTTCACTGTTCTGGTGAGAAGGCAGTTGTAATTCTCACCATTGTTCCTTGGACAGAATGTGTCTTTTTTTCTGGCTGCTCTCAGGGTTTGCGTTGGGTTTCAGGACTGTGGGTGTCTGAGTGTGGTTCTTTTTATACTTGTGCTGATTGCTGTTTGTTGAGATTATTGGACATGTAAATTGATGTTTTCCATCAAGTTTGGGAAGTTCTTGGCCATTATATCTTCAAATATTTATTCTGCTCAGTCTCACGCCCCTTCTTCTGAGACTCGGTGCGTGTGTGGGAGATGGTTTCTTACTGTTCCCAGGTCTCGGGCTCCTGTTTCCTCAGCCTCTCACTCAGATCATTCCTACTGCTCTGCCTGTGCGTACACCTGCCATTTGGGGCTGAGGTTGTGGGTCCATTCACTGATGAAAGACAAATCTTCCTTTAATTCTTCGAACATACCGATAGTATTGCCCTCGCAGTCTGCTAGTCCAGCATCGGGGTCACTTTGGGTTCCGTGTCTCTGTTTATTTTTTGCCTGGGATCACACTTGTCTGTTTCTGTGTAAACCTGGTGTTACTTCAGTCACACCCTGGACACTGGCTGGTGTGTGTGAAACCTGAGTCCTTTACCTTCCTCGGAAGGGACTGGGCTCTGTTTCTGCAGCAGTTCGGTCGCTGCCCGGGGGCCTGACGTCGTTGCTCATCCTGGAACCTCTGAGGCGCTCCCAGGGCCCTCTGGTACCCACCACCCAGTCCCACCCTCGCACCCACAGCCTGGCTGTCGGCCAGGACCCACGGGCCCCGTGCTGTCTGGGGACCCTGCTCAGCTCCCTCTTCTCCAGTCCTGCCCCCGCCCTCTGCTCTGCTGTCCTGGCCCTGTCACAGCCTGCCCGGCCCTGTGACCTCTGGGCCTCAGTCAGGTGAGAGCTGAGCGATCACTGAGTTGTTCTGTTGGGGTCCCTCCCACTGCCCACCACGCCTGCTCAGGAGGACACCAGGCTGCCAATTCCCCAGTGGAGTCCTGCCCTGCGCCTGGGCTGCCCTGTCTGAGCCCCAGGCCTGGGGCGCCAGGGGGGGCTTGGGGGGTGGGAAACCACCACGCCTCAGGAGGACACCAGGCTGCCAATTCCCCAGTGGAGTCCTGCCCTGCGCCTGGGCTGCCCTGTCTGAGCCCCAGGCCTGGTGGGG
>NW_005370960.1:1799242-1806188 GCF_000412655.1 Myotis brandtii
GCATGGCGCTTGCTCGGGTCCCCACTGCGGGAGGGAGCTCAGAGGCGACGGTGTGTCTCTGGACAAAGGCCCAGGACCTCTAAGTTCTGTCCCTCATTTGGACCCTTTGTAGGGGGCTGCATAGCCTGCTTTCCAGCTCTGAGGGGCTGGGGGAACCCTGCTGGGGGCTGGCTCCACCCCCTCCCTGCTGGGGCTCCCACCTCTCTCAGCTGCCTCCTTTGTGGGGCGAGGTGACAGGGTGCGGGTGCAGCAGGGTAGGGTGGCGGCTGTCCCGTAATTACCCGCTGTGTGCAAACCGCGTTATATTTGGCTCCCCCCACGCACGGGCTCCGTCTCCACGGAGCTTGTCACGTGCGGGCAGCTCCGTCCCCTCCTCTGAGTAGCTGCCGGCTGGTCCCAGCGGGGGGAGGGGGGGCGACTTGGGTTGTTTCCAGTTTTCTCGGTTATAAATAGCACCGCTGTGCACGTCTTCATTACAAATCCTTCCTCCGAAACCCTGAATAGCCGAGCCCCAGGCGCCCAGGCCCGTGAGCGCATCCTGCAAAGCCCTGCGGGCCACGCTGCGGGGGACGGAGGGCCTGCAGGCTCGGCCACAAGCTAAACCAGCGCCAAAGGGAAGGAAGGTGTTTTATGGTCTTTCGTTTAGGAAAAGCGTTAGGTACCTGGGCCCTGGCCAGGAGGGAGGAGCCTCATCCCCTCATCGACTGTTGGGTTTGTTTGTTTTCCCATAGTTCTCATTGTCATGTCTTTTTTTTTTAATATATATATATTTTTCATTGATTCCAGAGAAGGAGAGAGAGAGATAGAAACATCAATGATGAGAGAGAATCATGGATCGGCTTCCTCCTGCACCCCCCCCCCCCCCCCCCCGGGTGCACAAATTTGCAACCCAGGGTGCCCTTGGCCGGCATTGAACCCGGGACCCTTCAGTCTGCAGGCTGACGCTCTATCCACTGAGCAAACGGGCCAGGGCTCATTGTCATTTCTTTATTAGTACAAATATAATGAGTGAAACATTCTTACTGTGTGAAGTTCAGCACAGTTTTTACATTTCTTCTATGTCTTTTTACCTTTTTTTTGAGCCAAATGAAAAATTTGCATTTCAAATACATTCTTCCATTTCTTTTTTTTTTTTAGATTTTTTAAGATTGATTTTTAGAGAGAGGGAGAGAGAGAGAGAAGCGTTAATGTGAGAGCGAAATATCCATTGGCTGCCTCCTGCACGCCCCCTACTGGGGATTGAGTCCACCCTGGACCAGAATGGAATGGGTGGCCTTTTGGTGCAAGGGTGACACTCAACCAACGGAGCCACACCAGCCACGCCCTTCCGTTTCTTGGTAAAACGCTGTGCATCATGCTCTTTAATAATCTTTGCCTCTTATTTCATTTTTGTCCCCCATTTTGTACCTGCTTTTTTGGACTTCTGTTATTGACCAGACTTTGTTTTACTGTTAAAAATTTTTTAAAAACACATCTGGCTTTTGGTGTTGCTGACTAGCTGTGCTGTTGGTGGTTTTCGTTTCATTCATCCCTGTCTGCCCTTCTCAGACTCACCCTCACCCTTCGCGGGTGATTTTGTTCTTTCCAGCTTCTTCAGCTGTGAACCGAGGTCCATGCCAGTCTTGCTGTTTCCTCGCGTGGCCAAAGCAGTGAGTGCCCACTGTGCAGCCTGACCTTCCCGCCTGGCACAGGACCCTGGGCATGACGACCGGGCCTCCAGGTGGGAGCGCCAGGTTGGCCAACCCTGATGGCTGAGCAGAGGGCCAGGCGCTCTGTGGAGCCCAGTGCTGTGACCAATAGGGGTGCCCCACGGGCTCTGTGGAGCCCAGTGCTGTGACCAATAGGGTTGCTACTGGGGTGCTACCTCTGCGTGCTGAGGTGTTACCTCTGGGTGCTGGGGTGTCATCTCCAGGTGCTGGGGTGCCTCCTATGGTGCTGGGGTGCCACCTCGGCTGCTGGGGTACCACCTTGGGTGCTGGGATGCCACCCACGATGCTGGGGGCCACCTCGGGTGCTGGGGTACAGGGAAGTCGGGGCTGATGCACACAGGTCTTCTGTGGTCGTACTGGGAGCCCTGGGCCGGTGGCCACGTCAGCATGCCCTGCCAGCTTGCAGGTGAGCACAAGAGAGGCCTGAGAGCAGGGTCTCCTGACTCACCAGGAGGCAGTTTCCACCACAAGTGCCGTGTCTGTGGGAGGGAAGTGCAGCTGGGATGACTACACAGCCCCTCCTGCTGGCCACTTGGGACACAAGTCCTGCTCCCAGACAGCCCTCCTTGATGGACCACCTGTGTGACCAGCACGGGGTCGGGGGACTGGGTTGGGACAAGTCTGCCTTCTGGGGCCCAGGGTCAGAGGCATCTCTAGGAGCGCGGCGGTGACACTCTTGGGAGAGATGGTGCAGCTGGACAGCAAGGGGCCACTGGCGGGGGGTGGGCGGGAGCCCCAGCAGCCCGAGGCCTGGAAGTGTTCAGGAGAGGCGGCAGGAGCAGGGCTGAGCAGTGGGCTCAGCAGGGGTCCCTCACCCCAAGGTGTGGCTTGCACAGTCGGGGCTGCCCACCTCGTCCTAGACGCCTGCAGGGCCCGTCCCCTCTTGTCCTCGGCTCGGCCTTTGCACAGGACCTGACCAGGTCCCCGCTTACTGGTGGCTTCATTGCTTTGCTTGTTAGTCGCTTAGGTGGCTCCAACTCCTGTGGGAAACTCGGGCACCAAGCAGAACGTGCACGTGAACAAACGACAGATGGTGGCGATGTCTTGTGGGCCCTCTCCCGCCTTCGCCATCCTGACAGGCCAGCCAGTTCCAGCACACGGCCCATCACAACTGCCACCTCTGCCTGCGGGCCCTTCCCCGTCCCGGCACCCCGCCACTCAGACCTCAGCGTGGGCGTCGCCCTCAGAGGGGCTGCCCTGGGCACACGCCGAAGCTGCCGCCCTGTTGCTCTCCAGTGGTCACCGTTTATTTTATTATTTTATTATTTTATTACTAGAGGCCCGATGCACAAAATTCATGCAAGGGGCTTGGTCCTCACAGCCCAGGCTTCATCCGGAAAGTTGCCCAGAAGGTCGTTTGGCAATTAGCACATTACACTTTTATTATTATAGATTTTATTTAAATTTTATTTCTAGAGGCCCGGTGCACGAATTCGTGCACCAGTGGGGTCCCTCAGCCTGGCCTGCAGGACCAGGCCAAAACCGGCTCTCTGACATCCCCCAAGGGGTCCTGGATTGTGAGAGGGCACAGGCCAGGCTGAGGGACCCCACCGGTACACGATTGGGGCCAGACGCAGGAAGTTGGCCAGCCGGGGAAGGACCGCAGGAGGGCTCCAGAGTGTGTCCAGCCTGTCTTGCTCAGTCCTGATCAGCCAGACCCCAGCAGCAAGCTAACCTACTGGTCCGAGCATCTGCGCCCTGGTGGTCAGTGCACATCATAGCGAGCTGTTGAGCGGCCTTAGCATATCATTAGCATATTGTGCTTTGATTGGTTGAACGGATGACCGGACACTTAGCATATTAGGGTTTTATTATATAGGATATAGGATTTTATTCTATTTTATTTTGTTTCATTTTATATTTTATTTTTCCCCCTTGTTCACGTGCCTATTCTCACGTGATCGCGTGCCCCCCTTGTTCTCATGACCACTTCTGGGTGTTCACGTGCTCCTCCCCCCCTTGTTCACTTCCCTACTCTCCTGAGTTCATGTGGCCCCACCCCCGTGCTCACCTCCAGCGGTCACTGTTTTAAATTGATGTAGAGGATATCACTGCTCAGTGTTTTCTTGTTTGCTTCTGGTTGGTCTTCAGCAGAGCCCTCCTCCTTCCTAGTGGCATCGCCACATGAACAGGCCCGCAGTCCCTGGGGCACAGAGCAGTGGGTAAAGGCACCAGCTGCAAAGTCATGTGAATCTGGGGCCAGGACTGAGCCCAGTGCCAGCACCTTCTGTGCCTCTGTTTCCTCATTTGTACAAGGAGGCTAACAATAGCTGCCACCTTGCAAGGTTGCTATAAAGTTTAATAAGGTGGTGGGCAGACCTTTAGAAGTTTCCAGTAGGTTGTGAGTACATTGTAAATCGTAGCTTGGTCTTCATCACCATCACCACCACCATCATCATCACAATTTTCATCATCACCATCATTATCATCACCATCACTGTCATAACCATCACCACCATCACCACCATCACCATCACCACCATCACCATCACCATCACCATCACCATCACCACCATCATCACAGTTTTCATCATCACCATCATTATCAGCATCATCATCACCATCACCACCATCATCATCACAATTTTCATCATCAGCAGCAGCATTATCACCATCATCACCACCATCATCATCACAGTTGTCATCATCACCATCAGCAGCAGCATTATCACCATCATCATCACAGTCTTCATCATCACCACGATCATCACCATCACCACCATCATCACCATCAGCATCAGTTTTTACCATCACCTTCATCATCAGCATTATCACTATCATCTTCATCACCATCATCATCACAGTTTTCATCATCAACATCACCATCATTACCACCATCAGCACCATCATGACCATCGCCACCACCATCATCACCATTCCCCATGCCTGCCACAGCGCCCAGCACAGGCTGCCACCTCAAGGGCCAGGTGGTTGGAGAGGGATGGATTGGAGTCTTCCTGCTCTGGGGACCAGCCTGCCCCTCCAGGCAGATGGCTGCGCCTGGGAGAGGTGACCTGGAGGCGAGGGGGTAGAGGAGGCCATGGCTTTCCTTGGGAGAAGGAGCCCGTGTGCAGCACTTTGGGCTTTGCAGATGTGATGCTGGTTGCCATGGGGACTGTCCTAACAATAACCTCCCAGAACTGATATTCCCACACCCACCCCAGCTGCTATTTGGGAGGGAGAGCCCTCCTTTGGGATGAAAGCCAGCTAGAAAGGATAAGGAGGGAGGCGGAGATGACACAGGGGTGCGGGTGGAAGAGGGCCCTTCCCGAAGGAGAGGTGGGAGGCCAAAGCCAGGTGAGAGGCCCCTGGGGCCCAGGAAGAGTCATGGGTGACAGCCCTTCCAGCTTTTCCACCCCACTGCCTGGAGGGGAGAGTGGGCTGTTCTGTGAGTGGGGTGAGGGGAGGGGCTGTGGAGGCAGGGGCACTCTGGGTCTTGGTAACCACCATTCCCCCTGGGGGTGCCCTGATCACCCCACCTTCCTGCCTGCAACACACCTTTAATGTTTCAGCCTGGGGAGGGGCTGCCTGGGGAACCCCAGGTACTAACAATAGAAGGAGGGCCTCAAGCTGCACCCCTTAGTGACCCTGACTTCTTGTGTGACCTTGGTCCTGGGTAGCCTCCCCACCCAGGGGAAGGAACCTCAAAGCAAACCCCCAGAATGCTGCTGCGTCCTCACCTGGGGCCCTGGAAGCCATGCACATGTGAGTGTGAATGTGTGTGTGAGCGTGCAAGTGTGTGTGTGAAAGTAAAAGACGAGAGGGTCTCTGGAGCAGTGGGGGGTCAGGCCCAGGCCGTGCTGGGCTGTGTGACACGGTGCAGTTGCCTCACCTGTTTCTGCTGTCCACCTGGTGAGGTGGGGGTGACGAAGCACCTGCCTCGGACAGACGGTGGAATGAGGTGAGACATGTAGGATACGTGGAGGCCTGGCATGGCTGGTGCGGTCGGAGTATGTGTGGCCTTGGCAGTGCCTGAGGGCTTGTGGCCCAAGAGCTTGGTGAGTCCAGGGTGCGGTGTTGTTTTGTTTGCTGATTGCGCTCTACGTGTGGGGTTGCCTCCTCCTCTGCGGGCCCTGCGTGTGGGGAAGGTTCCGGGGGGTCTGGGCACATCCCCAGAGCCAGCCTCCCCGGCTTGTGGGGTCTCACGGGAGAGGTGGGTGTCGCCTGCCAGGACAGGCCAGCGGCTCTGCCAGGCGTGGAGGTGGTCTCCCCTCCCACCTTCCTGCTGAGAGCAAGGCCAGGCCCCCACAGGCCCTCCATGTCCCCCCGCCCCCCCAGGATTTACCGTTACCCAGTGTCCTCTGCTCCTAGCTGTCTCCTGGGTCTAAGTCGGTTCTGCAGAACCACCCAGGACCCAGACTGGCCCCCTGGTCTGCTAATCTGTGGGACAGCCATGTGCCAAAGGGCTGCCCCCACCCCAGAGCCCCTTCCATGTGAACTTTGACCCAGGAAGCATTTATTGTGGCCAAGGGCCGGCCTTGCACTGGCTGCCAAGGTGAGTGCTGAGCGCACAGGCCCGGAACCCACAGCTGGAAGCCTGTGGTGCCGCCCGGGCTCACGTGGGCAGCTGGGCGACCCACATCGGGAGCTGGCTGCTGGAAACTTCCTTCCTCGGGGCCTGCCCAGGACTGAGCCTGCCCTGGCCCCAGCCCCTTGCGTGTGGGGGCGCCAGAGCCCAGTGGGCCTCTCGCTGGATCCGAAGTCCCTGTTCCAGATGGCAGCCTGGGCGGGCCCTGGGGAGGCTCTTCCGTGGAAAAACGGGGTCAGCCAGCCTCTCTGCCTGGCCTTTTCCTGCCCCCCCCCCCCCCCCCCCCTTAATTGAAGATGGACCCTATTGGATGAGGCTAGAGCAGGGCCAGGCAGGTGGACTAGGCCTGGGAGAGGGAAGTGTCCCAGGCAGGGGCTGTGAGCTCTCGGGAGCCCCATCCCTCGGAGCAGCCCCTGTTCCTCGGACTCGCTCCCACCCCCCCCTCCTGTCCCCGGTGGGGCCTGGTCTGGGAGGCCTCCGAGCAGCTCCGGACGGAGGGGCTGGGGTGCAGTGTGGGGGGTTGGATGGCATCCTCCTGGGGCGGCTGACGCAGGCGCCCTGGCCGCCCACGTGCTCCCAGGGCAAGTGGGCCTTCAGGGGAAAGGGGGGCTGGTTCGTGTACAGTCCCAGTGAGTGTGTGAGTGTGTGTGCTGAGTGTGTGTGTGCGCGCGCGCGCAGGGGGGTCACCAGCCCGGAGCCCGTGTGCGAG
>NW_005370960.1:1807514-1816664 GCF_000412655.1 Myotis brandtii
GGAGGCCCGGGAGGGTCCTGGGGCCTGGGCGTCCCGCTCAGTGCCGAGCCCCTTCCGCCTCCACCCCTCGCAGCTGCTGGAGGATTCCTCTTACACACCCAGGGTTGGATCCTTATTTTCTTTATTTCTTTAAAAAAAATAATACTTTTATTGATTTCAGAGAGGAAGGGAGAGGAGAGAGAGAGATCAATGATGAGAGAGAATCATGGAAAGGCTTGCCTCCTGCAGCCCTAGGAGCCCGCAGCCTGGGCACGTGCCCTGACCGGGAATCCAACGGGACCTCCTGGTTCATAGGTAGACGCTCAACCACTGAGCCACACCGGCCGGGCCTTATTTTCTTTCTGAAGACACCTCTGTAGTGATCCCTGCAATGGTGAGGGCTGCTGGTCTTGGTGACTGGTGCCCAGGATGCTGTTCATTGGTGACTGGGGCCCAGGATGGTGATCATTGGTAACTGGGGCCCAGGATGGTGATCATTGGTAACTGGGGCCCAGGATGGTGATCATTGGTAACTGGGGCCCAGGATGGTGATCATTGGTAACTGGGGCCCAGGATGGTGATCATTGGTAACTGGGGCCCAGGATGGTGATCATTGGTAACTGGGGCCCAGGATGGTGATCATTGGTAACTGGGGCCCAGGATGGTGATCATTGGTAACTGGGGCCCAGGATGGTGATCATTGGTAACTGGGGCCCAGGATGGTGATCATTGGTAACTGGGGCCCAGGATGGTGATCATTGGTAACTGGGGCCCAGGATGGTGATCATTGGTAACTGGGGCCCAGGATGGTGATCATTGGTAACTGGGGCCCAGGATGGTGATCATTGGTAACTGGGGCCCAGGATGGTGATCATTGGTAACTGGGGCCCAGGATGGTGATCATTGGTAACTGGGGCCCAGGATGGTGATCATTGGTAACTGGGGCCCAGGATGGTGATCATTGGTAACTGGGGCCCAGGATGGTGATCATTGGTAACTGGGGCCCAGGATGGTGATCATTGGTAACTGGGGCCCAGGATGGTGATCATTGGTAACTGGGGCCCAGGATGGTGATCATTGGTAACTGGGGCCCAGGATGGTGATCATTGGTAACTGGGGCCCAGGATGGTGATCATTGGTAACTGGGGCCCAGGATGGTGATCATTGGTAACTGGGGCCCAGGATGGTGATCATTGGTAACTGGGGCCCAGGATGGTGATCATTGGTAACTGGGGCCCAGGATGGTGATCATTGGTAACTGGGGCCCAGGATGGTGATCATTGGTAACTGGGGCCCAGGATGGTGATCATTGGTAACTGGGGCCCAGGATGGTGATCATTGGTAACTGGGGCCCAGGATGGTGATCATTGGTAACTGGGGCCCAGGATGGTGATCATTGGTAACTGGGGCCCAGGATGGTGATCATTGGTAACTGGGGCCCAGGATGGTGATCATTGGTAACTGGGGCCCAGGATGGTGATCATTGGTAACTGGGGCCCAGGATGGTGATCATTGGTAACTGGGGCCCAGGATGGTGATCATTGGTAACTGGGGCCCAGGATGGTGATCATTGGTAACTGGGGCCCAGGATGGTGATCATTGGTAACTGGGGCCCAGGATGGTGATCATTGGTAACTGGGGCCCAGGATGGTGATCATTGGTAACTGGGGCCCAGGATGGTGATCATTGGTAACTGGGGCCCAGGATGGTGATCATTGGTAACTGGGGCCCAGGATGGTGATCATTGGTAACTGGGGCCCAGGATGGTGATCATTGGTAACTGGGGCCCAGGATGGTGATCATTGGTAACTGGGGCCCAGGATGGTGATCATTGGTAACTGGGGCCCAGGATGGTGATCATTGGTAACTGGGGCCCAGGATGGTGATCATTGGTAACTGGGGCCCAGGATGGTGATCATTGGTAACTGGGGCCCAGGATGGTGATCATTGGTAACTGGGGCCCAGGATGGTGATCATTGGTAACTGGGGCCCAGGATGGTGATCATTGGTAACTGGGGCCCAGGATGGTGATCATTGGTAACTGGGGCCCAGGATGGTGATCATTGGTAACTGGGGCCCAGGATGGTGATCATTGGTAACTGGGGCCCAGGATGGTGATCATTGGTAACTGGGGCCCAGGATGGTGATCATTGGTAACTGGGGCCCAGGATGGTGATCATTGGTAACTGGGGCCCAGGATGGTGATCATTGGTAACTGGGGCCCAGGATGGTGATCATTGGTAACTGGGGCCCAGGATGGTGATCATTGGTAACTGGGGCCCAGGATGGTGATCATTGGTAACTGGGGCCCAGGATGGTGATCATTGGTAACTGGGGCCCAGGATGGTGATCATTGGTAACTGGGGCCCAGGATGGTGATCATTGGTAACTGGGGCCCAGGATGGTGATCATTGGTAACTGGGGCCCAGGATGGTGATCATTGGTAACTGGGGCCCAGGATGGTGATCATTGGTAACTGGGGCCCAGGATGGTGATCATTGGTAACTGGGGCCCAGGATGGTGATCATTGGTAACTGGGGCCCAGGATGGTGATCATTGGTAACTGGGGCCCAGGATGGTGATCATTGGTAACTGGGGCCCAGGATGGTGATCATTGGTAACTGGGGCCCAGGATGGTGATCATTGGTAACTGGGGCCCAGGATGGTGATCATTGGTAACTGGGGCCCAGGATGGTGATCATTGGTAACTGGGGCCCAGGATGGTGATCATTGGTAACTGGGGCCCAGGATGGTGATCATTGGTAACTGGGGCCCAGGATGGTGATCATTGGTAACTGGGGCCCAGGATGGTGATCATTGGTAACTGGGGCCCAGGATGGTGATCATTGGTAACTGGGGCCCAGGATGGTGATCATTGGTAACTGGGGCCCAGGATGGTGATCATTGGTAACTGGGGCCCAGGATGGTGATCATTGGTAACTGGGGCCCAGGATGGTGATCATTGGTAACTGGGGCCCAGGATGGTGATCATTGGTAACTGGGGCCCAGGATGGTGATCATTGGTAACTGGGGCCCAGGATGGTGATCATTGGTAACTGGGGCCCAGGATGGTGATCATTGGTAACTGGGGCCCAGGATGGTGATCATTGGTAACTGGGGCCCAGGATGGTGATCATTGGTAACTGGGGCCCAGGATGGTGATCATTGGTAACTGGGGCCCAGGATGGTGATCATTGGTAACTGGGGCCCAGGATGGTGATCATTGGTAACTGGGGCCCAGGATGGTGATCATTGGTAACTGGGGCCCAGGATGGTGATCATTGGTAACTGGGGCCCAGGATGGTGATCATTGGTAACTGGGGCCCAGGATGGTGATCATTGGTAACTGGGGCCCAGGATGGTGATCATTGGTAACTGGGGCCCAGGATGGTGATCATTGGTAACTGGGGCCCAGGATGGTGATCATTGGTAACTGGGGCCCAGGATGGTGATCATTGGTAACTGGGGCCCAGGATGGTGATCATTGGTAACTGGGGCCCAGGATGGTGATCATTGGTAACTGGGGCCCAGGATGGTGATCATTGGTAACTGGGGCCCAGGATGGTGATCATTGGTAACTGGGGCCCAGGATGGTGATCATTGGTAACTGGGGCCCAGGATGGTGATCATTGGTAACTGGGGCCCAGGATGGTGATCATTGGTAACTGGTGCCCAGATGGTGATCATTGGTGACTGGGGCGCAGGATCCCAATCATTGGTGACTGTGGTGCCCAGCTGGAAGAGTGTGGGGTGTGCGAATTCTCCAGCTCACCCTGCAGGTCCTGGGGTTGCGCCTGACCTGGAGATGAGAGGGTGGCTGAGGGAGCCCCTGGTTGGTGCAAGGCCAGGCCCTGGGGACCCACAGACTCCCTTCCCTCAGGTGAGGGCTGTTGGGAAGCCCTTCCTCTGGAGAGCAGAGCAGAGCAGAGGTCAGCCACCCTGTGCCCCCGAGTCCCCGGCCCTAAAGGAAGGCATGGGTTGGGGATCCTCAGATGGGGGCAGAAGTTGGCTGTGGGAGGAAGGTCGCCCATTCGGAGGTCATCGTGTTGTTTGTCTGCTTGCACCGGGGGCACCCCATCCTTGCCCTCGCAGTGCACCCCTGGAGTTCAGAGCTCCTCACTTTTCTCTGAGCTCTCTGGGTCCACGGCTGTGCAGGCCCCCGCCCCTGGCTCTGACTCCAGCCATGGCTGCTTACGGGGCTGTCTGCCACCTACCCACCCTGGGGAGTGGAGGAGGCCCTTGGGGCTCCCTTGGGAATGAGAGGGGGTGGCAGGCCCTGCAGTGCATGCTGGGTGCCCACCCTGCCCACAGGGACAAGAGCAGCTGACAGCGGCCAGGCAGCTGAGCCCAGGAACAGGCCTGAGTGGGTGGGAAGCCTCACCGTGGAGGGGCCAGGAGCCAGGAGGGCTTTGGCTCTGCCCAGCACCCTCTGCTGGAGCTCCCTAGGTGCTAGGTCCAGTGAGGGCTGCCCAGGGGCCTGCCGCAGCTCTGCTGGGCGTGCTGGGCAGGGAGGAGGCCAGGCCAGTGCAGGGAGCCCCGGGCGGGGTCCACAGTGGCCATGTTGGCCGGCTGTTGTCAGCGCCGGGCCTGCTGGAGGCACAGTTGGTGTTGCTTCCTGGCCCAGGTGGACGCGTCCAAGTTTATTTAAAGCTGCAGCCCCTGGCACCAGTCCGGCAATGCTGAGTGCCCAGGAAGGGCCAGGCCCCTGGCCCACAGCTGCCCCCTGATGTGGCCCCAGCTTCTCCCCTCCTGCCCCCTCTCCTTCTTTGCCTGTCCCCCCAACTGCTGCCTCTGCTGGCATTGTCCCCGGGGCCTGGGCAGTGGGTCTGAGGCCAAAAGGAGCTGTTTTCTGGGCTCTGCCCTCAGGCAGCCTAACCTGGCCCAGGTCCTGGGTTAAAAGCCCCCTCGAGTGGGGGTCCTGTGCCAGGCAGGGAGCCGGCGTCGAGGGCTGGGCCAGCACAGGCCAGAGGGGAGAACTCCCAGGAGCAATAAATAAACACACAGATTTCTTCAACCAGAATTGGAAACTTACTCTTTTATCATTTTGGCTTTAAGTACTTTTTAAAAAAAAAATATTTTGATTGATTTCAGAGAGGAAGGGAGAGGGAGAGAGAGAGATAGAAACATCTATGATGAGAGAATCATGAATCGGCTGCCTCCTGCATGCTCTACACGGGGCATGGAGCCTTCAATCTGGGCCTGTGCTCTGAGCGGGAATCGAACCGTGAACTCCTGGTTCCTAGGTCGACGCTCAGCCGCCGAGCCGCGCCGGCCGGGCTGAAGCTCTCTCTTTGTCACAAGCCGTGAGCATTGCAGGTAAAGGTGAGCCTGTGTCCCTCCTGCATGGGGTGTGGGTCCTTCCAGACCCTTTTCGGTTGATTTACACGGATGTCAGTGACCACCACTGACGTGGAGGATTCTCCGTGTGTGTTCTCTGCACTTTACATGAAAACCCGGAAACCTGTGTTTGCTCTCAGCTGCGCCTCCAGGGCCCGTGTGGTGACGCGCTGTGACCTCCGGCTGCTGCCTGTGCACAGTGACCGTGGCAGGAGCACGCTGTCCCGCCCCCGGGGGCAATCTGGGTTGTTTGAGGTCGTCCCCTCTCTGACCCCACCGCGGTCTGCTGAGCACAGGCCTGCGCCTCAGGGTGTGTCCCTGGTGTTGGGGCCGCTGCCTGTCTGTGCCCCCGTGGCTCACGCCCGCCAGCCCCTCCTGAGTCTTACATGCTGGGTCCTTCATTGAATCAGAAGAGGTGCTTGTGCCCAAGTTCCCGAGCCTACGGCTTTGGAGGTTGTCTCCTCTAAGAGGTGGGGGCTCGCCCAGAAGAAAGCAGCTCGCGGGAGGTTCTGAGCGTAACTCGGTGCATGGACCGTGCCGACGCCTCTGAGGAGCAGGTCACCTTGAACCTGGGGTTTATTTAATCAGTTGCCACTGAACGATGCTGAGGGAGGCCCAGCCTCCAGTCCAGGCCAGAGCTGACCTCGACTCCACCCTGTGGTGTGACCCTGGCTGAGGCAGCCCCTGGCGGGCTCGGTGGGTAATCAGCTCTGACACTCAGGGCTCAGGGGGTGTGGGTGTGTGGAGCCAGGACCCAGGTGTGGGTGGAGGAGGAGCCATGGTGGTCGCTGCCTCCCGCCCCGCAGCCCTCCTGCCTCAGGGCCTTTGCCTGTGCTGTTCCTCCTGCCCCACCGGCCACGGCCACGCAGCTCATTCCCTGCTGCTTGGCGAGGTCACGACCCAGACCCCCATTCGGTCTTCCCCGAGCACCTGGCACCGTGGGACACACAGGCAGCCGCCCAAAGGTGGGGCTTCAGGCCCTGCCCACAGCGGGGGCCCTCGGCCCTGCCTCTGCTCCGAGGAGGGACGCCCAGGGGGCTGGAGCCCTGCTGGGAAGGAGGGTTTCAGACGGGCTCGCACGCGGCGCTGCTGCAGGAGCACATGAAGGTGATGCTCGCTTCGTTACTACCGAGCGGTATTTTTATACCATAACCTACTTTGCTGAGAGCTAAGAATATAGCTCGCGCTCGCTACCTGCACTCTCTGCTCTGGTGACAGTCGCCGGCAGCGACACGGTGGTGGCTACATTGGCGCGGGGTCTGCCGTCATGGCCCGAATGGGAGAGGTGAGTGCGGCACGGCCTCCGTCCGGGCCCAGGCCACGGGCAGGGCTCGCGTGCAGGCCCCGGGCTCTGGATCCCGCGCTCCGCTTCTCTCCGGAGCTGGTGACCGTACTCCCTTCTGCGTTGTGAAATGCTGTGATTCCACACCGGCCGGTGGTGACCAGTCTCTGGTTCGATTCCCAGTCAGGGCACATTCCCGGGTTCGGGGCTTGATCCCCAGTAGGGGGCGTGCAGGCAGGAGCTGATCGATGATTATGTCCCATCATTGATGCTTCCATCTCTCCCTTCAGCTCCCTCTAACATCAATTAAAAAACATATTTAAGCTCTGGCCTGTGTGGTTCAGTAGTTGGAGCGTCAGCCTGCACACCGAAGGGTTTCAGGTTCGATTCCCCATCAAGGGCTTGTAACTGGGTTGCGGGTTCACTCCCCGCCCCTGTTGGGTGCATGTGGGAGGCAACTGATTGATGTGTCTCTCACATCGATATTTCTCTCTCTCTCCCTCTCCCCCCTTTTCACTCTCTCTGAAAAGCAATGGGAAAAATATCCTCATGAGGATTAATAAAAAATACCAAAACATTTTATTTAATTTTTAAAATGTATTCTGATTGATTTCAGAGAGGAAGGAAGAGGGAGAGAGAGAGAAACAGCAATGATGAGAGAGAATCATAGATCAGCTGCCTCCTGCACACCCCACACTGGGATTGAGCCCGCAACCTGGGCATGTGCCCTGACCGGGAATCGAACCCTGACCTCCTGGTTCATAGGCCCACGCTCAACCACTGAGCCACACTGGTTGGGCAAAAACAAACATATTTTTAGAAAATGATGTTAAAAATGTTATTATTCCGCTGGCTGACACTTGCCGGCTTGTGGTCCGCTCTGGCCCTCAGCTCCTCGGGCCTCGTCAGGCCGTGCTTGTGCCTCCCCAGCACCAGGCTGTCCCCTGGCTCCCTCTCCTCGTCTCCATGGCAACCAACACTCTGCCCCCATTTGGCAGACGCAAGGCTCGGAATTTTATTTTATTAATTAAACTACAAGGACAATTTCATCTTATTAAAAAAAAAAGCAATTCACACGTCTGTGCAATAAATGTGACTCGTACACGCATCGTTTCCTGGCTCCCAGAGGGACCCTGGACTGTGTGTTAATGACAGCAAAGGGATCTGTGTGGGGTGTGATACCTGTGTGTGTACAGACACGCTTACGTGTGCAGATCACACGCATCCACGATTTTAAAACCGCAGGTGGAATCTCCATATGTGTGATTCTCGATTTGTTGGCCCCCAGCCCTTGTCCGTGACGACAGCTCTATGTCAGTCTTTCTTATAGCCCAGTGCCTGCCAGCTCTCAGATGCAGGCACGTGTGTGTGTGTGGGGGGGGGAGGGCGCGGATTTTTAAACAAAAGATGGAGCCCGGCTGGTGTGGCACCAAAAAAATAATGACAATAAAATAAAAATTTAGCCAAGTTCCTAGCAGAGATGGTTCCTTATGCGTCCACACTGAGCCGCCTGAATCGAGCTGCTTCGCAGGACGGACCAAGCGGAGTGGCGGCCAGTGTCCGCTCCCTGAGGCCGCCTGGTCCGAGGCAAGGGATTGGCCTTTCTGGAGATTTCCAATCTATTTTCAAAAATCTAATTTTCTCTCTGACTCTGACAAAAATGGGACCTGATTATTTTTAAAGCATCTTTCACCACGGCGAGCCGCCTTGTTAATGTAGAGACATAAAAATGCATCATGTAGCGACGAGGTTTTCCAAAAACGATCCTCTTGGCATCGCACAGGAAATGCATGTTTTATTCATGCGAAGAGCGGGATCGATTTAAACGGAAAACATGCCGTCATGTCAGAGGGGCGGCCAGGCGCCAGCCTCGGGGCCTGCACCGTGGACCCCGGTGGGCGCAGTCCTCTGCCTCGTCGCTTAGTTATGCTTCTTTGTGAAGCCAGCGCTGAGCCTCTGTTGATTCTGGAACAGATTGGCACTCGCGGGCACAGATTTGAGAACATTTATGGAGGAAGCATGAGCCACGCTGTTCCGTGGGAGCCGGTGTGAGAGCCGCCCCCTCCACATGACACAGGCAGCCGCACGGGAGGGGAGGGGTGGCCGGCGGGAGCGCACGTCTTCTGATGTGCCTGTCCCTCGAGGAGCCTCTCTGTCCCCCAGCCCCCACTGGACTCCAGGGCTCAGGGCCGTGCCCCGCGCACAGTAGGTGCCCAGCCGAGTGGCCTCGCAGGCTGTGGTTCTTCCCAGTGTGTTGGGCACTCGCCCCGTGGACGATGGGGCCTTGGGGGGCGGGAGGTGCTGGTCCCCATCGACAGCAAAGTCCCCAACACGGACGGTCAGGTGAGCTCTGCTGGGGCCGGGCAGCAAGAGGCCACGGGGGCTGGCCGGGCAGAGGCCCAGCAGGTCCGTGCCCACGCCGCCCACTGGCCATACTGAGGGCCCATCGCCCTGGCCTGGGAAGCATCCCCACTGTGCAGCCAGGTGTGGCCCTGATCCCCTCCAGTGGCCGCGCCGGCCCTTCACCCAGAGAGCCCCTGACAGACGCCACG
>NW_005370960.1:1817618-1823482 GCF_000412655.1 Myotis brandtii
CCTCCTGGCATCGAGCTCGGGCAACCACCCAGCCTGCACTGCACCTCACCCGGCGGCCGTGTGGCCCCTCCAGCCACCTGAGGACCAGGACGGCCCTGCCTGGCTCCTGGTCTCGGGAAGTTCCCTCTATTTCTAGTTTGTTGAGTGTTTTTACTGGGGAAACAGCGTTAGAAATCAATAGAAACTCATTTAAAAAAATAAATAGAAGAGGAGGGTGTTTTTCTCAGCCCATGTGAGGCCAGCGTCACCCTGACAGTCAAACCAGACAAAGACATCACAGGACAGGAGACGAGAGAGCCGCTCTCGTCGGCGAAGTCCCAGCAGCGCGCGGGAAGGGCCGCACACTGTCAACGGGCGGCATTTATCCGGGATGCGAGGCTGGTGTCGCACGTGGAGGTCAGTCAACGTTCACCCTGTACCAATAGAATAAACAGCGGAGTTTCGGGGCCTCCCGATAGAGGCCAGCAAAGCACTCGACAGTCTCACTGTTTCCTCAGTAAACACTCCACAGACGAGAAACAAGAGGGACCCTCCTCCGCTGCCTCCCGAGACCCGGAGCCAGAGGGGCCGCCCTGAAGCCCGTCGGAGCCGGGGAGCGAGGCCGGCACAGTGGCACCGAGAGGCGTCATGTCTCATCCCCGACGTACGGTCCATTCGCAGTGGTGCCTCGGACAGGGAGGCGCTGAGAACGAGCCGACAAAGGCCCATCAGGACGTGAGCGTTGGACACACAACCTGCTGCTGAAAGAGGTGGAAGGCCACTCGCCTCCGTGCGAAGACGTGAGCTCGGGCGGCAGGAGACTTGGAGCCGCACCCCCTCCACACTGACCGCAGCCCAGGGTGATGCCTGTCGAGGTTCCAGCCGCCTTTTAAAAAGATTCACAAGCTGATTCCTTTTAAAAATATATTTTTTAATTGATTTCAGAGAGAGAGGGTGAGGGAGAGAGAAACATCCATGATGAGAGAGAATCGTGGATCGGCTGCCTCCTGCACGCCCCACACTGGGGATCCAGCCCGAAACCCGGCATGTGCCCTTACGGGGACTCGAACCCTGAGCTCTGGGTCATAGGTCGACGCTCAACCACTGAGCCGCGCGGCCGGGCTCACAAGCTGATTCTGCGGTTCGTGTGGAAGTGCAGGGACCCGGCAGAGCCAGGACGGTCTGGAGCAAGAAGAGGACCTCGAGGACGTACACTTCCTGGTTCCAAAGCTGACGGTGCAGCCACAGCGGTCAGATGCGTGGGTGCTGCGGGCACAGGTGCGTGTGGGCCGCGCGTGGCAGGACAGACGCACGGCCCTGGGGCAGCGTGGGACCAACATCCACGGTCAGCTGAGTTCTGACAAGGATGACGAGAGTTGAATGAGGACAGACTCACAGTCCAGTCAACAAGTGGACGGCTGGGCACCCACCGAGAATGAAGTGGGAACCGTCCTACCAGACACACAATTACCTGAAAACGGGTCACGGGCGTCATCGTCGGAGCGAAAACGGTAAAATTCTCCGAAGAAAACCCAAGTCACTTGCGTTTGGCCGTGGTTTCTTAGCGACGACACCAGAAACACAAGCCGCCAGAGAAGCCGCCAGGTCGGACTGAGCACTGGGCCCTGTGAGCTCCGGGACGCCCTCGGGGCGTGGGAACGCGCGTCGTGGTCTGGTCACGGACCTGCGTGTAGAACAGTGTACGGACTCACTGCCGACGGCAAAGAGATAAATGACCCGAGTGGACAGTTAGCTTACGAAGAGGCGCTCGACGTCCTAAGTCATCGGGGAAACGCGACGGAAGCCACAGCGCGGTCCCAGGCACGGCGAGGGGAGTGGACACCGCGTCCTGCTGGCGGGGACGAGCGGCCGCAGCTCCCGGGCAGACGGTGGACGGTGCCTCGGCGCCCCACTCCCAGGCGTAGCTCGAGATGTGGAACGCCCACAGGACCGCTCACAGCCGGGTCCCGGGACAGTCACAGAGCAGACACCTGCTCTCGCCCTGGGCACGTGGTTGGAGCTTTGTCCCAACATCGATCCCCCGCGAGGGTACATGCAAGAATAGCCAATGAATGCGTAAGGAAGTGGGGCAACACATCGCTGTTTCTTTCTCTTTAAAAACAACAAGTAAAAATCTGAAAAGAAAAATGTCCCAAACGTGCGTCCACTGACGAACGGATAAAGGACGCATGTGCGGAGCCAGGCCTGCCCGCGGGCACTGCGTCCCCAGCCCCACCAGCCCGTCCCTCACGGCCCTGCCCCTCACCTCTGAGCGGGAGCTGATGCCTGTGGGCGCCCTGTCTTGTTGGTGGCCGGCTTCTCAGTAAGGCCTCATAGGGCCCAACCCTGCCTTCGTGACGGGCACAGCGACAGGCGAGCCCCCCGGGGTTTCGCGGTAACAGGCTCCACGCTGTGTCCTGGGGAAACCCCGTACCGTCCCTCTGAGACCTGCCACGCGCTCGCGCTCACGCTCACCCTCCCAGTGAGAGGCCCCGAGGGCTGACCTCGCGATGTTCGCGTTCCTCGGGAATACAGCTGAGGGCCACGAAGTGTGATTGATCGGAAAGGAAACGAGCCCCTGGGACTTTAACTGATACACACGTGGCCTGGGTCGGGCTGCGTTTGGAGGCGTGTGTGGCAGTGGGTCCCCCCTGCACTGCCCCCGCCCTGGGAGCTGTGAGGACTGCCCGGCCCTGGGACGGTGCGGGTGGGGCACCGCGGTGAAGAGCTGCCCCTGCAGGTCGCTGTGGGCGAAGTCCTTCCTCGCAGCCACTCGTGCGCCTGCGTGAGCCCGGCCGAGTTGGCTTCGGGATCGTCTGCACGCACCTGCCTGGTCTCCGCGGTGTGGAGCCTGGACCAGGGTTGTCACCGTACAGGCAGCCCCTGAGGGGGCAGGGACCTGGGGGCGCTGGCAGGGTGGCCCGGAGGGTTGGGGGCCCCCTCAGGACTGGAGGGGCCCTGTCCTTCACAGAGCTCCGCCCAGAGGACGCAGGTGAGTCGGGACCTCCCCGTCCCCCGAGCGGCTGTGCCTGCTACAGCTCTGAACAGCCATCGCCCGTAGCGGCCTGGTCGTTAGGAAACGGTCAATTGGATTTACCGTAATATCTATTTTTTCCAGGAAGGGAATCAAACACTTTAACGAAGTTTTGCCTCAAAAAGGATTGTAGCAAAAACGTGTTCCCTGTTTAAGACGCGGCTTTCCATCGCCCAGAGCCCTGGCTTGGGCGCGTGTGGTGTCAGCTGTGTGGGTGGGGGAGGCTGTGCCCGTGGGGCCTGGGCTGCGGGTTTGGGAAGGGAGAACAGAGTCAGCCCCGCTCCCCCCTCCCCGCGCCCTGGGCCCCAGCAGCCTCCTGCCTGGACTCAGACCCTCGCACGACATTCCCTCTTCCAGGGAGGACCTTCTCATGGCCCCAGGCTGCCAGTTTCCTGGGAGCAGCCATACCCCACTTTCCTTCTCTGGACCCTCAGGGGCTCCCCCTTCTGCTGCTCCCTCAGAAGCACTGACCTGTAGGCCTGCGATGTGGGACTTGCAGCCTCTGCTGTGGGAAAGGGGGGCAGGCAGCTTTGCAGCCTACTGACCTGGTGCTTCTCCACAGCCCTCGGTGAGTCCTGTGTGGCCACACTGACCTCTGTCCATGGGAACACTCGCTGGGTCCCCCTGGGTCCCCCTGGGCCTTGCTGGGTCCCCCTGGGTCCCCCTGGGCCTTGCTGGGCCTCGAGGACTGGGCAGAGCAGCGGGGATGCAGGCTTAGAGTCCGCCAGTGGGCCCTGTGTCCTGCTGACCCATGAGGACCTGGGGTGGGGGCGGCTGCACTGCCAGCTGCCAGGGAAGGGCCAGAGTGGAGGCAGGAGCTGTGGGAACCCCGTCCTTCACAGATCCCTGCCCACGGCCAGCCTCAGGGGGTGCTGGGCGTCCCAGGGAGACTAACCAGCTCTCTCTCTGTGTCTCTGTCCCCGTTTGACTCCCAGGGGGGCTTTCTCTGTGGTCCGACGCTGCGTCAAGCTCTGCACCGGCCATGAGTATGCAGCCAAGATCATCAACACCAAGAAGCTGTCGGCCAGAGGTAGGTGGCCGTGTGCAGAGGGCTGGGCGCAGGGGCAGAGAGGGGGTGGCCGTGTGCAGAGGGCTGGGCGCAGGGGCAGAGAGGGGGTGGCCGTGTGCAGAGGGCTGGGCGCAGGGGCACAGAGGGTGTGAGTGGGGTCCTGGCCACTGTAGGACCTGGGCAGGGAGGAGGATGGGGACCCCACCCTCGGAACGGGGATCACACCTTCTCAGGGGTTTGGGGGCCTCCATGGAGCTGGAGGGGCAGAAGCGTGGTGGCCAGGCCTCTGGGGGCCAGGTGATGCCATCTGCCGTGAACTGGGGGCCGGAGGACTGGGGTGCCGGGCGATGCTGAGGCCGTGTGAGCTGGGGATCCTTCCTGGTCTTCGCACACGGACGCCTGCCTGTCCTGGGGAAGGCGCAGTGGCCTGCAGGGTGGAGCGCGGCCCTGGGCGCCTGGCCTCACCTGCCCGCAGCCTCAGAGCTCCTGCTGAGACGCCCTCATGGGGTCGGACGGTCCCAGGTGTGGGCAGAGGTGGAGTGTGGGGGGCGAGGATATCGGTGAGCAGCTGTGACGGGGTCTGTGTGTGGAGTTGCTGCCTGAGCAGGTGCCATGGGAGGACAGATGGAGGCTGAGGGGCTGGGACTGGGGTCAGGGCCGCCGGCCAGGCAGGTGCCTGGGTGCCCAGCCCTGTGGAGTCTGGATGTTGTGTTTTCCTGCTTCACTCTTTATTATGGAAAATTTCGAATGTCCCTGAATAGAGAGAAATGATAGAATGAGGCCCATCTTCAAAACTCACCGGCCCATTTTGTTCCATCTGTAACCCCCCCCCCCCCGGATCTGAGGGCAGAGCCCAGACAGACCATCTGTTCAGCATGTTTTTCTAACAGAAAGGATTCCAGACCCCCCCCCCCACACACACACACACACAGGGACTGTCCTGGCTGAGGGCAGTGGGAGGGAGGAGAGGGTCTCAGTCCCGACTCTCGCCCGGGGCCGAGGGGAGCCGGCAGCCGTCTCGTCACCACAAGCCGGGACTCTGCTCTGTGGCCCTGGCGTGTTCCTTAGCCACCTGGACCTCAGTTTCCCCGGAGGTGACCGAGGGATAGGCTAGTCTCCACTTCAGAGGAGCATCGTGCAGGGTAGAGGGCGTGAGGTGCTGCCGGAGACCCCCTCCCGTGCTCCCAGGTCCCCAGCCGTCCTCTGGGCCTCCCAGGGGCTGACCTCCCAGAGGCTGACCTCCCAGGTGCTGACCTCCCAGGTGCTGACCTCCCAGGGGGCTGACCTCCCAGGGGCTGACCTCCCAGGGGGGCTGGCCTCCCAGGGGCTGACCTCCCAGGGGCTGACCTCCCAGGGGCTGACCTCCCAGGGGCTGACCTCCCAGGGGCTGACCTCCCAGGGGCTGACCTCCCAGGGGCTGACCTCCCAGGGGCTGACCTCCCAGGGGCTGACCTCCCAGGGGCTGACCTCCCAGGGGACTGACCTCCCAGGACTGACCTCCCAGGGGGCTGACCTCCCAGGGGACTGACCTCCCAGGGTGCTGACCTCACAGGGGACTGACCTCCCAGGGGCTGACCTCCCAGGGTGCTGACCTCCCAGGGGCCGACCTCCCAGGTGAGGGACAGGCCACAGTGAGGAGTTCTGGGCTCACCTCTGTGCCTCCTCTCACATCCAGCTCATGCCATCCCCTCCCCAGGACTGGGGGGCACCCCGTGGAGGGCGTGACGGGTGAAACTTCCGCCTCATGACCCATGGCGAGAAGCGACCCCACTCGGGAGACCAGAGGGGCCTCGAATCCCCGAACGGGCGAACAGTGGCTGCGCTGCATCGCAGGGGCACTGG
>NW_005370960.1:1823596-1824390 GCF_000412655.1 Myotis brandtii
CTTCCCTCTCCTCCCCGCCCCCTTCCTAAGTCCCAGGGCCAGCAGTGTGGAGGGCCCGGTCCCAGCAGGGAAGCAGCCAGAACAGGATGCAGGGCAGGTGCCCCCTGCAGGGGGCGGGGCCGCAGCGGGGGAGGGGCCAGCCACCCACCGGGTCCCTCTGCCCACCTGTCCTGGCTCCCCCCACCCCACAGCAGGGAGCCTGTGGGAGCCGGGGGTGAGGTGGGGGCCTGGGAGGGTTGGGTCAGGACAGGGGCCGTCACGGGGCATGAAGGCGGCACCTTGGAGGGGGTGCCCTTGAGGACCCGAGCCCTTCCTCTGCCTCAGTTTCCTCTACCTGACGAGCCGGCTGCACGGCCACAGGTCCTCTCCCAGCTCCCCCAGCAGCTTCCTTCATTCCGTTTATTTCTTGGCTAATCCTCACCTGGGGATATTTTTTCCATTGATTTTTATTTATTTTTAAAAAATCTATATTGTTGAAAGTATTACATATGGCCCGGCCTGCGTGGCTCAGTGGTTGAGTGTTGACCTATGAACCAGGGGGTCAGGGTTCGATTCCTGGTCGAGGGCCCAGGCCCCGGCTGTGGGCTGGATCCTCAGCAGGGACGTGTAGGAGGCCGCCGATCCATGATTCTCATTATTGATGTTTCTCTCTCCCTCTCCCTTCCTCTGTGAAATCAATAGGAATATAGACCAAAAAAGAGAAAGTGCTGCACGTGTCCGCCTCCCCACTGACCCTTTCTGTCCCCCCCTCCCCCCAGGCCCTCACCACCTTGTCTGTGTCCAGGAGCTGCATC
>NW_005370960.1:1824486-1830797 GCF_000412655.1 Myotis brandtii
CCTCCCTCCGAGATGCCAGCCTGTTCCGTGCTTCTGTGTCTCTGGACCTATTTTGTTAATCGTTTATGTTGTTCATTAGATTCCACAGATGAGTGTGATCATGTGACACTTGTCTGTCTCTGACTGGCTTATTTCACTGAGCACCATGCTCTCCAGGTCCCTCCAGGCTGTTGCAAATGGTGAGTTTTTCTTTGCTGCTGCGTAGTATTTCCTGGTGTAGACGGACCACAGCTTCTTTATCCACTCGTCTGCTGACGGGCACTTGGGCTGTTTCCAGGTCTTCGCTATGGTGAATTGTGCTGCCATGAGCACAGGGGTGCATACGTTCTTTCTGATGGGTGTTTCTGATTTCTTTCCATTGATTTTTAGAAAGAGTGGAGGGGAGGGAGGGAGTAAAAGAGGAAGAGAGAGAGAGAATAAACCATCGATGTGAGAGAGACACATCTATTGGTTGCCTTCCTGCGTTCCTGGCCAGATGGAACCTACAACCCTAGTAAGTGCCGATGCTCTAACCACTGAGAACACCAGCTAGGGTGAGGGTCCAGCTGTTTTTTAAAAACAACGTTTTACCTAATTATGAAAGTAACACCAGATCATCGTCAAAGCTGGGGAACCTGCACAGAATAAATAAAATCACTCACAGTCCTGCCACCCGCGTGAAGCGCTGTTACCATGGTGATGCATTGTAGGCAGGTGATGGAGTCCTGACCCCCCTCCCCCACTCTCTGGCCAGGGGCCGCTGCGCTTGGGCCATGAAGGCCAGCGACTGCCGTGATGGGGTGGACAGGGCGCCTGCGGGGGGCAGCCAAGTGCCCCTTCTCGGCCCCACACCAATAAGTTACGTCCCAAACTCGCAGGAGCAGGTGGAGACCTCCTGGGTGGGGCCCCGCCCTCGCGACAGAGTTCAGTAACAGGACACAGTCCTCAGCCATTTGCTTCCCAAAGACGGGCTCCCACATGCATTTATCTCCTGGTTTTTATTTATGGCTGAAACCAGGCAGTTGTTCCAAAGAGAACCACCCCTACCTTCCAGGCTCTCCCTGACCTCGGCCCAGCTCCGCCCCCTCCACACACACTGGGTGTCTCAGCTGTCACCCTGTGACACTGTTGGGGCAGGTGGCAAATTGGGATGTGGACTGTCGGCCGGATTCGAGTGTCATCTCAGCGTGGGGCTACTATGTGGGGTAACTGCCCCGAGATTGTCCGTGTTCCCACAAAACGCACAGCTGGGAACGTGCAGGCACACGGATGTGCGTGTGTGTGCGCGTGTGTGTGTGTGTGCGCGCGTGTGTGCATGTGTAAGGAGAGAGTGCTGTCCGTGAGAACTCCGTGCTGATCTTGCAGCTTTTCTCTGTGTGAAAAATGTTCAGAATACTAAGTTTAAAAAACACGATGGAAGGAAAAAGCGCCCTGTAAGCCCAGCACCCTGCACCTCTGGACCCCACAGGTGTGGGGGGTTGCATTGCCGTCTGTCTGTCTGTCTGTCTCGTGGGGGTGCTGGCTGCGCCCAGTGTCTGAGGACACCTTGGCTGCTGCCACAGCGTGGGGTGTGGAGGTGAGGGGCCCTCCCCGTGCCAGGGCCCTCCCAGTGCCAGGGACCGATGGCAGCAGGGGAGGCACAGGAGCCAGAGCATTTCCGGAGGTTGAGTGGCCGTCCTGGGAGGAGGGGGAGCCAGCTGGACGCCCCAGGTGCCCCCTCCTCCCTGTCTGCAGGCCTGGCTGTCCCGCTAGCGAAAGGCACGTGTGTTTGCAAGTACGTACGTGTGTCCTGACCCTCCCAGCCTGTGAGCAGCACACGTGTGCATGGTGGCGTGTGTGTGCCCAGGGCATGTGCGCTTGTGTGAGTGTGTGCACATGTGTGTGCAGAGCACAATCCGGCCTTTTCTCTGCCGGCGGCTTTTCTCGCTCAGCCTTGCGTGGGGTGGTGCTGGGCGTTGGGATGTGCTGTTGTGAGAGGCAGCCACGCTTCTCTCTGCTTTCTGGTCAGTGCAAATGCGTTTTCCCCATTTTTGCTTTTACAATCTCCGTCAGCTTTTAAAATCCTCCTCACACCTGTTTGTGTGAAGTATTTCACTTCTGGCTGGTAAGTTGCTGGGTCCTGGGGCGGCCTCTGGAATGGGGTCCTGCGTCGGGGGTGTGGGTGCAGGGCAGGACCCGTGACCCGAGGCCTCCTCCTGCCCACGTGGCGTAGACACACCACCGGGCGCAGCCCCTGGCTGAGGGGTGTGTGGGGTGGAGGTCAGGTCCTGCGCCTTCTTCCCAGAGGCTGCCCGAGGCCCGTGCCACAGGCAGCCACCTCCGGAGACAGCGGCTGGTCCAGCACAGGTGGTCTGGGTGGCCCCAGGCCTGGGAAGTGACCGGCTGCCGGGACAGGAGGTGACACCATGTCCCTTTCTGCCCCCAGATCACCAGAAGCTGGAGAGAGAGGCTCGAATCTGCCGCCTTCTGAAGCATTCCAACATCGGTGAGCACCGTGGGCGGGGGCCTCCCTCCCTCCCGCAGCAGGCGGCCTGTCCCTCCGGACCCCAGAGGCCCCTCTCTTCTGCATCAAAGCCCCCTCTCCCCATCTCCTCCTCATCAGGGGATCTTGGGGCCAGACAGCCCCTTGGGGAGATCGAGGCTGGACACGCCCTGGAGGCCATGCCCACCCTCAGTAACTCCCAGTCAAGATTCTCAGGAAGCAGGCAGGTCCTGGATGTCCTGCGGCTTCAGAAAAGCCACAAGGTGGCTGGTGGCAAAGAAAGAAGGTTGGAAACCCAAGACCATGGCAGGCACAGCCCGGCCTGGGGTCCAAGGCCTGGTTCTGCAGAGCCCTGCGTCTAGCAGCCCCGGACCCAGAACTGGGGAGGGGGCACCACGGGGACACATGCAGCCTCCAGAGCCAGGCCTTGGTCTCGGGGTGCAGCTGCAGTGGTCCCTTCTCTCTGGCACCCCAGAGCGGGTCTGTGGGTGGGACAGTTGGAGCTGCTTGTCCCCAGACCGTGCTGACCCTGGAAATAGGTGTGGGTCTTGGCCTGCCGCCCCTCTGCCTGCCCTTCGCCCCCGCGGCTCCTTTCTGGGGCCTGGTATGTGAGTCCCGTTGGGATACCCAGACATCCCATGAACCGGGGCCCCCGGCCATCAGGGCCATGGTTTCCCTCCGGTCTGCGCTCCCCCCCACCCCCCCCCTTGTGATGGAAGCCCAGGCCCTGGGGGGCTCCCCTCGCACAGGCAGCTCCGGCTGCCAGCCTCACGGTCTCCTGTCCCCGCAGTGCGTCTGCACGACAGCATCTCGGAGGAGGGGTTCCACTACCTGGTCTTCGATCTGTAAGTGCTCAGCGTCGGGCCTGGGTGGGACCCGGCTCCCTGGCCTCGCCCCCTCGCCTCCCTGTTGCTTCGCACTGGGCTGCCTAGTCCCATGGCTGGGCCACTGCTCTGGGCCTCCTCCTCCAGACAGAACCCTCAGAAGGGGGCAGAGGAACAGGCCTCCCATCCCCTTCTCTCTCGGTGTCCTCACCACTCGGGTGAGGCCCCTGCTGGCACGTGCATGTGAGCGTGAGAACGCGTGTGTGTGAGAACGCGTGTGTGTGAGAACGCTTCCCCGTGTGCACTTGTATGTGTTGATGAGTGTGCACGTGTGGGTGTCAGCATAGGTGTGAGTGATCGCATGAGCGTGTGTGTGCGTGTGTGTGTGTGTGTGTGATTTGTGAGGGTATGTCTGTGCGTGTGTGTGGACCTGGGTGCGTGTGTGAACTGTGATTTGGAGGGGGTGTGCGTGTGTGTGCATGGGTGTGCATGTGTGGCTGGTGGGGTGTGTGCATGTGTGTGCATGTGTGTGCGTGAGAACGCGTGTGTGTGAGAACGCGTGTGTGTGAGAACGCGTGTGTGTGAGAACGCGTGTGTGTGAGAACGCGTGTGTGTGAGAACGCGTGTGTGTGAGAACGCGTGTGTGTGAGAACGCGTGTGTGTGAGAACGCGTGTGTGTGAGAACGCGTGTGTGTGAGAACGCGTGTGTGTGAGAACGCGTGTGTGTGAGAACGCGTGTGTGTGAGAACGCGTGTGTGTGAGAACGCGTGTGTGTGAGAACGCGTGTGTGTGAGAACGCGTGTGTGTGAGAACGCGTGTGTGTGAGAACGCGTGTGTGTGAGAACGCGTGTGTGTGAGAACGCGTGTGTGTGAGAACGCGTGTGTGTGAGAACGCGTGTGTGTGAGAACGCGTGTGTGTGAGAACGCGTGTGTGTGAGAACGCGTGTGTGTGAGAACGCGTGTGTGTGAGAACGCGTGTGTGTGAGAACGCGTGTGTGTGAGAACGCGTGTGTGTGAGAACGCGTGTGTGTGAGAACGCGTGTGTGTGAGAACGCGTGTGTGTGAGAACGCGTGTGTGTGAGAACGCGTGTGTGTGAGAACGCGTGTGTGTGAGAACGCGTGTGTGTGAGAACGCGTGTGTGTGAGAACGCGTGTGTGTGAGAACGCGTGTGTGTGAGAACGCGATGTGTGTGAGAAGCGTGTGTGTGAGAACGCGTGTGTGTGAGAACGCATGTGTGTGGCTCTGGTTCCCCGTGTGCACTTGTATGTGTTGATGAGTGTGCACGTGTGGGTGTCAGCATAGGTGTGAGTGATCGCATGAGCGTGTGTGTGCGTGTGTGTGTGTGTGTGTGATTTGTGAGGGTATGTCTGTGCGTGTGTGTGGACCTGGGTGCGTGTGTGAACTGTGATTTGGAGGGGGTGTGCGTGTGTGTGCATGTGTGGTTTGTGTGCATGTGTGTGCATGTGTGGTTGGTGGGGTGTGTGCATGTGTGTGCATGTGTGGTTTTGTGGGGTGTGCGTGTGTGTGCATGTGTGGTTTGTGGGGTGTGCGCATGTGTGTGCGTGTGTGGTTTGTGGGGTGTGTGCATGTGTGTGCATGTGTGATTTGCAGGGGGTGTGCGTGTGTGTGCATGTGTGGTTTGTGTGCATGTGTGTGCGTGTGTGACCGTGTGCGTGCGTGCGGGGCTGAGTGGGAAGGCACCTGGCCCGGCCGCCTCTGGCTTCTGCTGGATTTAGAAGGGGTGATCTCACCCCTGCTCCCCGACAACCCCCTGGCCGGCGCTATATTTAGCTTCTGTGAGTCAGTGCCCTGGGGACATGGGGCGGGCAGGGCCATAGGCTTCAGGCAGCCCTGGGGCCTCCAGGCTGCCAGGGGCCAGGAAAGCCCCACTGGGTGCTGTTGCCATGGTGACTGGGCTGCTTGCATGGAGGACACTCTCTCCCTTAAAGGACAGCTGCCTCGGGCCATGGGGCTCGGAGGCCTGAGGAGCCCTCGGTCAGGAGAGGCCCGGACTGACCCTGCGAGGTGCGGCCTCCTCTCAGTACCCGTCCCACAAGACACCACTTCGGTCCCCAGTCAGGTGGCCAGAGCTGCTGGCGAGGCTGTCCCCTGACGCTGTCCATGGTCCTTCCGTGGTGGCAGGCTCACCCCCCCAGGCAATGCCAGGCCAGGAGCTGGAGGTGCCCTGCCCAGGGACTTGGTGGCTGAGGTGGGCCTGTGTCACTCAGGAGCAGACGGGGAGGGAATGGTGTGTGTGCTTGTCCGTGTAAACGTGTGTGCTGTGTCAGTACGTGCACCCGTGTGCACGTGTGTGTGTGTGTGCCCGCAGGACCCTGCTTTCTGCCCTCTCTGTCCACACCCACGTGTCCCAGCCCAGGGTTCCCCGCGGCCCTCCAGGCAGTGGCTCCGGCCCGGGGCCCACCATGTAGGGACTGACACAGTGGCAGTGGGACCTGGAGCCCCTAGAGACCTCGCCCACGGGGAGGCCAGACCCCTGCTCTGAGGGGCCACCCCTCTGGCCCTGTGGGGGGAGGAGGAAAACCGCCTGTGTGCTTCCCCGCAGGGTCACCGGCGGGGAGCTGTTTGAGGACATTGTGGCGAGAGAGTACTACAGCGAGGCCGACGCCAGGTGCCTCTCTGTCCACACCCACGTGTCCCAGCCCAGGGTTCCCCGCGGCCCTCCAGGCAGTGGCTCCGGCCCGGGGCCCACCATGTAGGGACTGACACAGTGGCAGTGGGACCTGGAGCCCCTAGAGACCTCGCCCACGGGGAGGCCAGACCCCTGCTCTGAGGGGCCACCCCTCTGGCCCTGTGGGGGGAGGAGGAAAACCGATCTTTTCAGGCCAGGAATCAGCCTCGAGGCCCCAGCACTGCTGCAGACCTGGGCCAGTCACTAACCTCAGCTCGAGTGCCCCTGTCACGGGGTCGGGGGAGAGCAAAATGTGAAATGCCCGTCAGTGAACTGTCCGTCTTGGGTGGCAGGCAATGGGGCAGAGGTGCCAGTGGAGGAGGTGGGGGAGGGGAG
>NW_005370960.1:1831097-1832688 GCF_000412655.1 Myotis brandtii
GTCATGGAGGGAACTGAATGGATATCCGAGGCCGTGACTCCTGTGTGCTTCCCCGCAGGGTCACCGGCGGGGAGCTGTTTGAGGACATTGTGGCGAGAGAGTACTACAGCGAGGCCGACGCCAGGTGGGTGAGGAGCCCTCACTCTGCCCCACGCCTGCCCCTCTGGCCCCGCTGCCCCTCACATGGGCCAAGCAGACAGTCAGTGGGCGGACATGCCAGTCTGCCCCCCCCGGCCGAGCCCACTGGGGCCCTCTGAGCAGGTCAGGGGACAGGGCCGCTCTCCGTCCTCGACCAGCACGGAGGGTGGCTGCGTGCGGAGGACCAGGCCTGCTGGCTCCCCGGCGGGAAGGGTGTCGTCCTCGGGTGGCTGGTGGCAGGCAGGTGGGCGTCCTCCCGTCCCCTTTGGATGTCAGTCCATGGCCCCCAGCCGCCCCCCACTCCCCGGCTGCCCTCCTCATGCAGATTCCAAATGCTTGTCCCAAAGACAGACCTGGATTCCTTCCCCCAACATCCTCCGGGGCCACCCTTCAGGCCAGAGAGCCCCCTGCCCCCAGACGTCCTCCCTGGAACCCCTGTGGGGTGCGGGGCAGGAAGCCAGGTCCCTGCGTGGGGGGTGGAGAGCGCAGGCCTCCAGGCGGGTCAGCCTCACAGGGGACGAGGGGACTGAGGCCCCAGAGGTGCCCTCTGCAGTGTGGCTGCTGGGGGGGCTGCTGTGTCCCCGCCTGTGGGCCAGATGCCACCCTGACCTGTGACGGGAGGTCACTCCTGACGGGTTCTCAGCTGAGGGAGGTCACTCCCCACCTTGCCCTCCTGGCCAAGGAGACGTGCATTTAAAAAGGAAGAAAGGCTGGCCATGGCCCTCTCTAGGGAGTGGAATTACGGATGCTTTTCCATTTTTAATCTTCTTTGTCTATTTTAAAACGTTAATGAATATGCATTACTTTTCTAATCAAGGAAAATGCAGATTATTTTTTAAAGTAGCTTTCTGTGACTTGCTTCTGCACCACAGGCCACCTTGCCTGTGTGGGGCCTGTGTGCCCGTGAGAAGGTGTGAGTGGTGGCGCCCGAGCTGGGCAGCTGGGGTGGGAGGGGGAGCCGGGCCACCGCGGGGCAGGCGCTGGCTGACTTCTGAGGCTCCTCGAGGAGGAGTTCCGTTCGCAGGCAGCCTGGGAGGAGGAAGGCACTTCATCTCCTACTTAGTAGGAAAGAGAAGGGGCACAGGCTCCAGCGGGCATGTCCAGGGCGGGTGCCCGCCTGCTGCTGGGAGGCACAGGTGCAGGCCAGGCCAGGAGAGGGGCCCAGGGCCATCTGGGCTGAACTCACTGGAGGAGGAGGGTGCCCCCTGGCTGATGGGAACAGCTGCTGCCCTCACTGTCATTTCCCGCCCTGGACCCTCTGGCCCAGCTCCTGGATCCTCAGTGCCCACCACTGGGCACCACCGGGGCCTGGCACCTTTCCCACAGCGCTCGCCCGGCTCCAGGCCTGGGGCCCTTGGACCCTCCCTGGCTGCTCAGAGGGACTTCCCGGAGCACCGTGTGGACCACACCCTGACCACGCCCTGGGCATGCTACTGACCAACCACCCCACACG
>NW_005370960.1:1832901-1835764 GCF_000412655.1 Myotis brandtii
ATTCCCACCTGCCCCACAAGCCAATCACACCTCCCTTTGCTCACCTGGCCCGGGGGAGGGGGCTCTGCGCTGGGGCCCCCCCTGCGATGCCCAGTTTCCTCTCAGAGCCAGACCGGGAGGAGGGTGACCAGGAGGAGGGGTGCTCCTAGCCGTCCCCGTGGGGAGACCCTCTGTGCCTCTTTCCAGGGGTCCTGGGCCCCGAGGGGAGACCGGTGTTTGTTGTGTTGGTGCTTTGGGTCAGGATGGAGTCTGGGGTCACCTCGGGCTTCGTGGGGAGAAGCCCGTTCTGGGGGGGCTGCGTGTCCCTTGGGGTTGGGCGGGCCTTCCCTGACCAGTGACCCCCAGGGCCTATGTCCGATGGGCAACCTCGTGTGGGCCCCTGGGGGTCCCTGGGGGAGGGAGGCCCCGTGGGAGCGGTTCCGTGACCTCTTCCCACCGAGGAGGCGGCGAGGCCTCTGAAGAGGAGGCGGATTCTTCATTTCGGAGGAGGAAGCCAGGCGTCTCTTATCAAACCTGGAAAACAACGTTCAAAGTGTTTACAGCCCAGTTTTAAAACCCTAAAAAGCAATATGGCTCGTGAGATGGGGAGGGCCGTGGGATGCCGGCTGCTGGCGCGGAGAGGAACCCAGAACCGTGAGGACACGTCTGGGGCCTGGCCAGCGTCTGGGACGCCTCTTGGGAACAATTCTGACCACGAAAGTGACTTTCTAAACTGCTCGGAACGTGACCAAGGGCCCACGAGGAGGAGGGGCCTGTGTGTGAGCCGGGAAGAAGGCAGGACCCTGTGGCAGGCCATGGCCAGGCGGCCTCATGTCCCCGGCCGTGGTCTCGGCTTGGAGGTCAGTCCAGGGCGAGAGCAAGGTGAGAGGGTCCCGGGAGCCGTCCCCAGAAGTCCCCAGACTTGGCTGTCGGGATGGGCTGCTCCCCAGGCCGGGGGTGTCCTGGGCACCCACAGGCTGCAGACGGGACTCCCACGCTGGGGAGACGCTGGGAAGAGCCAGCCCGAGACGGCTCAGCACTGCCCGTGGGCACGTGGCACCGTGTTCTGTCCAGCCCTTGGCGAGCCTGGGGTGAAGCCAGGGAAGTCTGGGTCCTGCCTGCCCAGGGGGCCTGGTGCATCGAGCGGGGCCTGCAGGACGGTGGACGGCAGAATGCAGGCCTGGATGTCGGCGGCACCGGCCAGTGCTTGGTGCTGGGAGAGTGCAGACCCAGTGCCCGCTCAGCGGGAGCCCGAGCCCCAGGAGGGGACCCGGAGGGGGGCAGGGCGAAGCCCACCCATCCACGCTACCCCGAGGGCAGCTGTGCAGACAGCGTGGGCCCTGCAGACGTTTGGGGAACAACTGCAAGGCCGAGGACGAGAGAACGGGTCCGACAGTTACCGCGGCCTCGGTCAGCGGCTGGACGCCGCCCGATGCCCACACAGGACTGGTCGCCCAGGACGGCGTGGGGACCGCGTGGGTGAGGCCCCCGCCTGGCGGGGCCACAGGAGGCAGGGAAGCAAGGCACCGTCGAATCTTCGAGGACGCCCAGCACGGAGATGCCAGAGGCGTCCTGGAGGGCGGGCCTCTGGGGTGAAGACGCTCATCCATTTGCCCAAAGCGGAGACCCATTCGCAGCTGCGGGCAGGTCAGGGCTGAAGGTCCCCGCGGGGCGTGGACAGCACTGGAGGACGGAGGCTGGGCTGTGAGGCCTCTGGTCCCAGCAGGAAGGTCGGGGTCCGCAGGACAGCGGGGCACGCAGATACCCCCACCCGGGGCAGAGCCAGGGTCTGGCAGCAGCAGAGCAGGGCAAGGCTGGTCAGCGGGGGTCACCCGGCCAGTGTGGGTGCTGCCGTGTGGGGTGGATGAGCGCTGGGTCTGAGAGTGAGGGCCCTGGGGGCTGGGAGAGCCCATGCCCCATCCTCCTTGGCACGTCCTGGGGCCTTTGCGGGGCCTCGGCCTCCTCCCCGCAGCCTGTCCTGAGCTCAGTGCTGCTGGGCATGGGCGGGGGACACAGGCAGGGCTGTGCCAGGCAGATGAGGCTGTTGTGGGAGGGGCAGGGGCAGGAGGGAGAGCCTGGGGCCAAGTGGGGGGGCCTGCCTCCCGCAGGTCTCGCCTGGCTGCCTCTGACCCACAACTTCAGCCACGGGCATCGCTGAGGTGCTTGGGGGCGGGGGGACTCCATGGGGGCTCCGTGCAGTGGCTGGTGGTGCCCAGATGCGGTCACAGCTTTTGGAGGACAGGGCTGGCCCCACTCCTTGGCCTCCTGGGTCATTAGAAAACAAAGCCCACCCCGAGCTGACCCTCGGTCACTCCGCAGGGCCCAGCAGTGGCAGGAGGTCCTGGGGGATCTGCCTGCCCTGCCTCCCCCCATTCGGAGGGGCTGTGAGGGAGACCCGTGGTGGGGGGACCCTGAGGGCCAGTGCCTGGCCCTGGGGGCTGCTGGACTCTTGCGGGGGGGGGGTCTTACGCAGGGACACGGAAGCACAGTGGGCGGTGCTGGGCAGCCGGGCCTGGAGGGAGCCGGGCTCAGGGCCTGGGTGGTGCCTGCCGGTCCCCCAAGAGCGTCTGGCCCCGGCTGCCCAAGCTGAGCTGGGGAGGTAGTGGGGGGGCGGGTTCTAATTTATTGGGATGAGTGGCACCTCCTCTGGCCCATGAGTGACTGGGAGCTGCAGCATCAGCACTGCCCACTCCCTCTCTCTCTTTGCCCTTTCACCTCTGCCCTTTCACCTCTGCCCTTTCCTGCCTGGGTTCCCCCAGGCTGTGTTGCAGGGTGTGGTCTCCACCCTGGCCTCCCGCCCAGAGGGCCCAGCTCAGGGTCAGGCTTGGCCGGCATGAGCCTGGGGAGGGGCTGGGATCGGGGGGCCTGGCAGGGGGGGCACAGG
>NW_005370960.1:1836552-1838707 GCF_000412655.1 Myotis brandtii
ACCCCCTCCTTCCCAGTGCCCCTCTTCCTGCCCCTCTGTTCTTTGACCCCAGCTTTCTCTGGGCTGGGGCCTCTGGGCTGTCATTTCTGCTGAGGGGCCCCCTGGTGGCGTGAGGCAGCCTTCCCTGGAGCTGGCCCTGAGTGTGCGTGTGCGTGTGCGCACGTGTGTGCGTGCGTGTCTGTGGGGTGCTCTGGGACAGACCTGCTCCTGTGCCCGGCTCCCTCTGTGCATGCCCCATGGTCCCTGTCCGCCCACGTGTCTGCTTGATGCACCTGCCCCACCCCCGTCACTGTCTCCTCTGAATGGGCCTCACTTGGGGGCCTCTAAGAGGCGGGGCCACAGAGGTGTGGGCAGGAGTCCTCGCCTCCTTCCTGGACCCCAGCATTCATAGCCAACGGTGAGGCCAAGGCAGAACTGTGGAGGTGGGGGGCGGGGGAGGGGGGTGCACACAGAATCCTCGCTGGAAAGGAGAAGGCAGGTGGGGGAGCTCCCCGTGCGACAGCAGCCGGTCCCAGCTCGGAGGACGGCCCTGGCTGGGCCCCTCCCCGGTAGCGCTGTGGGCTGCTCTGGCCACGGCAGGAGCGTGGGGTCAGCAGAGCGGTTTCACCATTCGGGGCTGCGGGGAGGCAGGGGAGGGAGTGTCCTCATTCCTGGGGGGGCTGTGCCCTAAGATTCAGCTCCAGCCTCCGCCACAGACCTCCTGACGCGGGTGCCCAGCGGGGGGGTCCCCTGCCTGACTCGCTGGCTGTGGGGGCCGGGCAGACTCGACACGAACACCTCGGGGTCACAGGTAGAGCCGCCAACCTGGGGGTGGCGTTGGCCTTTCTTGGTGGCACTGAAGTGTGTGACGGGAGCGTCCAAGCCTGTAAGGAGTTTGAGCTCATCTGTGCCAAACAGGACGTTGTGGGGAGCAGGTCCCAGAGGCTCCGAGGGCAGCAGTTTCAGGGTCTTTCAGAATCAAGGGGACGGAAGGTTCGGGGACGTGTGTGACCGTGTGTGTGTGTGTGTGTGTGTGCACATGGGGTGTCTGCACACAGCCCTCATAACACCTCCAGGCTCCCGGCTGAGGGGATGGTTGTCAAAAATCAGACCATGAGCACAGGTCCCCTCAGGGCTCACTCTCTGGGCTGGACTGAGGTGCAGGCCCGGCAGGGGGGACACAGGAGGTGCTGCCGTGGGGCTGGGGCCGCAAGAGCAGCGGGCGAGGTGCCAGCCCCTGGTCTCTGCCAACGTCCAGCCTCGTCCCTGACGCCCTGTGGCCTCAGCTCAGCCCTGGCCAAGTGCCCCAGCCCCTTCCAGAGGGGTCACCCTTCCTCCCCCCTCCCCTCCGGGAGTGTCCTCATTCCTGGGGGGGCTGTGCCCTAAGATTCAGCTCCAGCCTCCGCCACAGACCTCCTGACGCGGGTGCCCAGCGGGGGGGTCCCCTGCCTGACTCGCTGGCTGTGGGGGCCGGGCAGACTCGACACGAACACCTCGGGGTCACAGGTAGAGCCGCCAACCTGGGGGTGGCGTTGGCCTTTCTTGGTGGCACTGAAGTGTGTGACGGGAGCGTCCAAGCCTGTAAGGAGTTTGAGCTCATCTGTGCCAAACAGGACGTTGTGGGGAGCAGGTCCCAGAGGCTCCGGAGGGCAGCATTTCAGGGTCTTTCAGAATCAAGGGGACGGAAGGTTCGGGGACTGGGCTCCGGGCCTGTGAACGAGACCAGGCTCTCCCGAGGGTGGCCCCACTCACGTCCAGGTGGGTCCCAGACGCACGAAGCCCTAGGCAGGCCTCGCTCACGGCAGGCCGGGACGTGACCTCCACCACGACCTCCCGGTGGACGGAGGGTCGATGGCCCGGTGGACGGAGGGTCGATGGCCCGGTGGACGGAGGGTCGATGGCCCGGTGGAGCTACTTTCCACAGAGCCTGTTCCTCGTCCCCGTGGCAGTGTGGTCTCAGTGGGATGGCCTGTGGGGAGGGTGCCCGGTGGTCAGGGGCGAGCCATCCAGCAGCCGAGAGCTCTGAGCGCTGACCACGGCGGGAGGTGGGAGAGGGAAACGGGTGGGAAGGGACCCGGTCAGAGGGCAGCAGCCGCCCTGGCTCCCGCAGCCCTTCCGCTGAGCAAGGGTGCTGCTTCCTGAGCGGGAGGCTGGCCTTGCCCACCGGGGAGCCATG
>NW_005370960.1:1838928-1839592 GCF_000412655.1 Myotis brandtii
TGGTCCTCCCTCTGCGCTGGGGGTCACCGTCCCCCAGCAGGCACCCCACCATGTCTCCCAGCAGCCAGACCCGGGGCGGGAGGAGCCCCTCGGAGATGGTGCCCCTGCCAGGGCTTGTGGGTGCACTCGCTCTGGTCCAGCGCCCCAGTTCCCGTCCTGGGTCTCGGGATCCCAGCCGCACTCGGAACCAACCTGTCCCTGTGAGGCTCCTGTCCCTGCGCCCGGGCTGTGGGTGCAGGCCCAGGGCCCACAGGTGTCAGCAGTGCCGGGAGACACCCACATCGGTCAGGCCTGCCCGCCCACCTGCACCCTCTGTCCCTCTGTCTGTCCCCTTGGGGATCCCTGCAGCCCGAGAACCTGCTCCTGGCCAGCAAGTGCAAGGGGGCGGCCGTGAAGCTGGCAGACTTCGGCCTGGCCATCGAGGTGCAGGGGGACCAGCAGGCGTGGTTTGGTAAGCGCCCGCTGGGCTGGCCGGGGGGAGGGAGGGCTCAGCCGCCCCAGGCCCTCACTCCCCCTCCCTTCCCGCTAGGGTTCGCGGGCACACCGGGCTACCTGTCCCCGGAGGTCCTGCGCAAGGAGGCTTACGGCAAACCGGTGGACATCTGGGCATGCGGTGAGGCCCGGGAGCGGGCTGGCGGGGGGGAGCAGTGGGGGCAGCAGACGA
>NW_005370960.1:1839695-1839972 GCF_000412655.1 Myotis brandtii
CCCCAGGGGCTGCCCCAGCTGGAGCCCCTCCCGCCCAGACTGGACCTGGGGCTCCAGCTGCTGCTCAGACCCCCTGTGCCAGTGATCATGGGCTCGGGGGGCGTGCAGACCGCCCTGTGATGGGGTGAGGATGGGGTGAGCTGAGGGGCCGTGAATAACATGCTGCCAACGTGAGGGTCTCCGAAAACGACATGGGCTGCCGGCGGGGAGCCCAGGACCCCGGTGCCTTCCTGGGGCTGCCTGGCTTCAGGCAGGACCCCCTTAGCCGGGGCTGGGA
>NW_005370960.1:1840198-1840448 GCF_000412655.1 Myotis brandtii
AGCCCGGCCCGCTGGGGGGCCCCAGACCCCCCTGAGCACCGTTTGCTCCTACAGTTCCCCTCCCCCGAGTGGGACACGGTCACACCCGAAGCCAAAAACCTCATCAACCAGATGCTGACCATCAACCCCGCCAAGCGCATCACCGCGCACGAGGCGCTGAAGCACCCATGGGTCTGCGTAAGTCCCGCAGCCTCAGGCCTCCCCGGGTGGGCGGACCTTGGTCCTGTCCCTGTCCCTGGCTGCCCTGAGC
>NW_005370960.1:1840860-1841140 GCF_000412655.1 Myotis brandtii
TGGCGGGGGACAGGAGGGAGATGGCCCGGCCCCCCCACAGGCTGCTGCAGGCAGGGGTGCCCCCCGTGGCCCAGCACACGTGGCTGTGCCTGTTGGGGGGAGGCCCCCGAGGGGCCCTGCAGTCCTGAGGCCCTTTGAGGCTGTGGGCAGTAGGCAGTTCTGCAGCTGGTGAATCCTGCCAGACGCCTGTGGGCTGGGCCTGGGGCTCCCGGCCAGCAGATGCCCGGTCCCAGCCCCTGTCTCTCCCCAGGGCGCCATCCTCACCACCATGCTGGCCACC
>NW_005370960.1:1841386-1842227 GCF_000412655.1 Myotis brandtii
CACCCCACAGCCCCGCGCCTTAGGCCCCTCAGCCGTGCCCACATGCATTTGCCTGAACCCCCAGCCCTGGCCCCTGAGTCTGGGGGTCGGGAGACCCCTTTGGCCAGAGCTCTTTGCTTCGGAAGCTCCGTCCCCCTTGTCCATCCTCATTCAGAGTGACCCTGACCCACAGGGGGTCTGGGTGCTGATGGGGGGTCCTCAGGAGGAGGCCCAGAGGCAGAGACGCCGCCCCGAGAGCCTACGGCCATCTGTCCACCTGGCCTTGTGCCCCTCTCCCCCCGCCCCCCACACCCCACACGCACATGCACTGGCTCCGCTGCTCACATGCCACGGGGGGTCTGTGCCGAGTCGGCCCTGTGAGCCCCGAGAATGACTTTGAAGGCCTCCTGGTTCTTTCTACAAGGGCCCTCTCCCCTCGTCCCCAACCATGAGGGGAGACACTGGTTCTGCTCCCAGGAGGCCCAGGTCTGCTCCCGCCCACCTGTGGCCTTGGCCAGACCCCGAGGGCTGCCGACCTCGTCCTCCTCGTGGGCCCACAGCCCAGCACCGGGTCCCTCAGGAGGGAGGCGCCTGCTCCAAATGTCAGTCTCCGCCTGTCGTCCTCCTGTGAGGGGCCCTGGAACCCCGCGCCCCAGCCAGACTCTAACCTTCTCTGCTTCCTTTGTCTCTTCTCTCCCTCACCTCGCCCCGTCTGCCGCCCTCCCCTTCTAACCCGGTGCTCACAGTGGGCAGACAGACCACCGCTCCGGCCACAATGTCCACCGCGGCCTCCGGCGCCACCATGGGGCTGGTGGAACAAGGTAGACGCTTGGACCCGCGTCCGCAGCCGCATGGAGCTCCC
>NW_005370960.1:1842657-1843306 GCF_000412655.1 Myotis brandtii
CAGCTGCGGGAGGTGCCCGCTGAGGGCAGGGCCACAGCTGAGGGCCCCTCCCAGGCCCAGGCCCTTTCCCTCCTGCACACCCACCCTGCTCTGCTCCGATCCACAGCCTGGCAGCCCCAGCTCCCTGAAAGAGGACCCGGCATTCCAGCTGCCTCCTCCGGGCACCGGGGTGGGGCCAGCCTCAGGGGGACACGCAGGGGCCCCAAAGAGCTGTCCAGTGCCTCATCCTTTGGGTCCTTCTGAAGCACCTGGGTGGGGGCGGTTAGGGAGCAGGGACCGTGAGGCCAGAGGCTCCCGGTGCAGCCCTGCTGACCGGCACAGGAGTGAGGCGGGCGCTGGAGCTGCCCTACCTGCTCGCCCGCAACGCCCCCTCCTGCATGAGCCGCGTGCATGGGGGCTCCATCCTGGGCACTGAGGGCCACTGTCGGGGGAGGTCAGTGCATGTGGGGGGACCAGCATGGCTGCCCCGTGACCGGACTGGCCTCACCGACCCCGGCAGACGCGGTGGGGGTGGGGGTGGGGATGGGGGTGTCTCAGGTCCGAGGCCTGGCTTCTCTGTGGGTGACGGCACCCTCAGCCCGCGGAAGTCTGGGTGTCTTTGTAGAGACGTTGCCGTTCGTCAGAGCCCTGGCCGGGCCCCGCAGGGCCT
>NW_005370960.1:1843404-1845560 GCF_000412655.1 Myotis brandtii
CTCCCGAGGCCTGGGGTGCGTGTGCCAGGCCCTTGGCTGCTGCCGGGTAACCACGCGTGAGCTTCCCGGGCCTTTGCTGGTGTAGACGGGACTCAGCGGGGTTCAGAGTCGCCGGGGACAGCGTTGCTAGGAGACAGGCTGGCACAGGGGCTGGAGGGGAGCTGGGTAAACCCCAGGCCGGGCGCTCGCCGCTGCGTCCCGAGGGGTTTCACAGAACCGGGGACTGAAGGGGACCCTCTGCCTGGGCCTGACCCAGGGGCCTGCGAGCTGCCCACGGGGAAGACTGGGCAGAACCGACTCCGTCTCTGCCGGGAGCAGCACAGGCTGCGCTGCCTCTGACTCGGAGCCGGGAAAGCCGCCGGGAAAGGGGAAAGCCGGGCCCAGGCTGGTGCCCCGCCCCCGTCTCAAACCGGAGAGGGGGGTCAGCGTGCTCAGCCCCAGGGCAAGTGCCTTTGAGACGGCTGATGCCTCTCCTGCAGGCCCAGCTGGTCAGCCAGCGGACAGGGGGCCCTGGGCGCCACCTCAGACCACTTCCCTTGAGGGGAGTGGGGCTCCCCTGTCCCGGGGCAGAGGGGAGGTGACGGGAGGCGAAGGCTGTGCTGGGGGAGACCCACGCTGGGTCTGCAGGGCTGTCCGGCCTCCGGCGTGGAGGGAGGCTTCCCCGAGGCCCCAGGAATTTCTGGTCCTCGGATGCCTGAGGGCAGGGCCGCCAGGGTGTCTGTCAGCGTCCTGAGTCCGGCTGCCCTGGCCCGGCCCTTGGAGGGCCTGGGAGGTGGGGGGCACGAGGAAAGGACGGTCTGGGGTCCTTCACGCCCTGGGACCCAGCAGACAGCGCTTCTCACAGAGGGAGGCCAATGAGAGGCAGGCTGCTGGCTCAGCGCTGCCCTGAGGATGCTGGGAGGGAAGCTTTAAAAAAATATATATATGTATGTATACGCCCTGGCCGGTTTGGCTCAGTGGATAGACTAGCGTCGGCCTGCGGACCAAAGGGTCATGGGTTCGATTCTGGTCAAGGGCACGTACCTCAGTTGCA
This sequence comes from Myotis brandtii, assembly GCF_000412655.1. Classification (NCBI taxonomy): domain Eukaryota; kingdom Metazoa; phylum Chordata; class Mammalia; order Chiroptera; family Vespertilionidae; genus Myotis; species Myotis brandtii. The sequence goes on from NW_005370960.1 coordinate 1,844,438, forward strand.
GGCTCCTTCCTGGTCTGGGTCCTGGTCCGGGCGCGTGCAGGAGGCAACCAATCGATGTATTTCTTTCACATCAGTGTTTCTGTCTTTCCCTCTCTCTTCTACTCGCTCTAAAAATCAATGGGAAAATTTCCTTGGATGAGGATTAACAAAAAAAAAATATGTATGTATAGATATTAATTGCTTTTAGAGCGAGGAAGGGAGAGGGAGAGAGAGATAGAAACATCAGTGATGAGAGAATCATTGATCAGCTGCTTCCTGCACGCTCCACACTGGAGATGGAGCCCACAACCCAGGCATGTGCCCTGACCAGGAATCGAACTGTGACTCCTGGTTCATAGGTCAACGCTCACCACTGAGCCACGCGGGCCGGGCTAGGAGGGGAGCTTGTGAGAGGAGGGACAGGCCCTGGGGAGCAGGAAGCCATGTCCAGTGCAGCTGCTCGGATAGCCTGAGGGCCTCTGACCCCTGCAGCCTCCTGTCCCCACGCAGAGCCCGAGGGCAGCCATGAGGCCCTGGCCCCCGCTGGCCACTGCACCGGTCCCGACCCCCTTCCCAACTGAGCAGTATCGGGTCCCCCTCAGAGGGCTTGCTGAGCAGATACCCCCCAAGTCTCTGCCTCAGAGGGCCTGGGGGTCCAGGGGGTGCTAATGCTGCCAGCAGGGGACCCACACTCTCTGGGTCTAAGTGCCTGTCTCGGCTCCCAGCAGGTGGTTGCTCCCGGGCCTCTGAGCCCCCCCTGCCCCGTCCCAGTCCCTGGGACAGGCAACCCTTCAGAGCTGGCCAGCCGGAGCCTTCGGGGCCCGCCCAGGTCCGGGCGAGGGACCCTCCCTGCTTCTCTAACCACACCCGCCGGCCTGCTGGGCACTGCTTGACTGGCGGGGGGCAGGGGAGCAGGGGGGCAGGACGCACTGTGGTCCTGGGCGGGGCTGCGCTCTGCCTGAACTGACACAAACCTGTTTTCTCTCTCCCCCTCACGCCCTCCCCTCCCCCTTACCTTTGTGCGAGGTAAGCTGACTTCCTTCTCTGCCGTTCTGTCATTAAAATGAGCCTCTGTGGAGGGCAGGTGCTGGGGCTGAGGCCAGAGCTGTGGAGGGCAGAGGGGAGGCCGGCAGGCTGCCCTGAC
>NW_005370960.1:1846757-1847261 GCF_000412655.1 Myotis brandtii
AAGAACCCCGCTCAGCAGCCAGACAGGCCAACTCCTGCCTCACTGGTGGGTCCGTGGTGAGAGGCCCACAGGGGACCAGGGGCCACGACACCAGACCCAGGTGCTGCCCAGCACAGGCTCCAAGGGAGACGGTGGCAGCGGGGCCCCCACACAGCCTCCCAGGACGGGGGTGGGCTGGTCTCACTCTGTGCCCCCGTGATCTGCAGGGAGGCAGGGGCCCCGGGCAGGTGTGGGACGGGCCCTGCTGGCCTGTGGCTGCCCAGAGGGAGGGGAGGGGCTGGCCAACATGGGGACCCCCAGCTGGGGAGGATCCTGGGCTCCAGGCCTCACCTGGGGTGGGGGGGTCCTGTCCAGGAGACCCCACAGCTGGTGGTCGGGTTGTGGCCATAGAGGTGGGGTTGCTGGTCCACCTGTTCTCAGTGATGCTCAGGGGGCAGGGGGCTCAGGGCGGCCGGGTACAGGGGCCCACCTGACGCCCCGGGAAGGCTGGGTTTGCTCAGGGCC
>NW_005370960.1:1847392-1848622 GCF_000412655.1 Myotis brandtii
GCCCCTCCCCCTCGCAGCTGCTCCCCACGGCCCCTCGGCTCTGCTGGGCGCCCGCGGCCCCTCCTCTCACTGCCTCCTTCCTTCCTCTGTAGGAACCTCAAACCACCGTCATTCATAACCCTGTGGACGGGATCAAGGTACTGCCCTCACCCTCGGGGAGCTTCTGTGGGGGCCGGAGGCAGACCCCTGGCCCCGGGAAGGACTGGGCATTGACCCTGTGGGGGCAGGTGTCCCCAAACCCATCTCGAGGCAGCACGGAGCCCACGTGTCCACCGCTGCTCCTGCCGGGAAGGCCCCGGGCGCTGCCTGTGGAGGCATCGCTGCTCCCAGCCCTCTGGGGCCAGGGGCCCAGGGTCCATGATTGCAGAGCGGGGCCACTTCTCAGGACCTCCTGGCTGCCGTCCACCCTGTCCACTCTGCCCTGGCTGAGTGCGGGGCCTGGGGGGGGCGCCCAGACCGGTGACCTCGCCCACCGTCACCTGCTGCCAGAGCTCCCTGCGGGCTGGCCGCTCCGCTCCTCTCCGCTCCTCATCTGCTCCCATCCCACCCGCATCTCAAGGGCAGGGAAGGGCTGGCCCTCGGGTGGCGGGTCCCCAGCTGTTTCCAGGACAGGCACCCCCAACCCGAACCCAGGCCTGCAGCTGGATCCCCCAGCCACGGGCTCCTCAGAGGCCCCCAGCCCGCCATGGGCTGGGCCAGAACCCATGACCTCTGCCTCTACTGGCTGACCGCGGTGCCTGGAGGCCTGCAGGTCCTCGCACCCGGCACAGGGAGGGGGCTCCCTGGACAGCCTTCTGGGCTGTGGCGTGAGTCCTGGGTCTCGACAGGCAGACCCTCCTGTTCGCCAGGCGGGAGGGGGTCCCTCGGGACCCTGTGGGGATACCCCTTCTGGGGAGCAGGCTGCCTGGGAGCTTGGTGATGGGTGGGTGGCAGCTGCTTTGTTATCTGAAGGGCAGCATCTGGGCTCCCAGGCCACTGGAGGGGTGGACCAGGCCCGGCTAGACAGGGGAGGCCGGGAAGGAGGTGTGGGCGCCCCACACTCTGCTGGGCCACCCAGGTTCCCTCCCACTCTGGGTGCCTCCCCGCGTCCCAGGAGCCTCGGGACTCTCTCAGGCCGGGCTCCCCCTGCCTCAGAGCCGCCGAGCAGTCTTCCCACCGCGCACATGGTGTTGCCTTGGGACGTGGGCGGTGGGACCCGGCTGCCTGTGCCCCTCTGGGGCCAGGGTCCTG
>NW_005370960.1:1848955-1849550 GCF_000412655.1 Myotis brandtii
CTGCAGGCCTCCAGCCACGCCTGCCAGCGAGGAGGCTTCCGCCCTCCGCCCTCCCACCCGTCCCCCAACTCACCCCAGGGCCAGGCGCCCAGTTTCCACAGGAGAAACGAGTTCACAGTTGAATTTGCTGAATGTCTTCAGGTTCCTTAAGGTCATGACCGTCTGGCCAGCAGTTGAGTGGACGAGCAGTCGAGGGCCTTGCCAGGGTTCTGTGCGATCCCGTGGCCTCGATGTGGGGGCGGGGATCTGGTGCCCAGGCCCCAGCCCAGGCCACACCCCCACATGGGGCTATGGACCCCCTGACACACACCAGTGCCCTTGGGGCTGCCCAGGGCACCCCACTGGCCACACTGCAGTTTGGGGGCAAAGGCCAGGCCCACCCTCCCGGCGGCTGCCCAGCGCGGAGGGGAGCACGGGCCTGAGCAGGGAGACGGAGACGGAGACAGGCTGGAGCCAGCAGCATGGAGGCCAGCCCCCATCTGGCCTGTGGGGGCTCTGGTCCAGGCCTGCTGGGGGGAGGGGATGGGGGTGGGGCACGGTCAGGCCGCTGCTTCCCAAATCTGACCCCACCCTGTGCAGCTGGGCCAGCACCGTG
>NW_005370960.1:1849647-1854652 GCF_000412655.1 Myotis brandtii
CCGCTGCGTGGACCTCAACACCCGCTGTGATGGGGCCGCTCTAGACACTCCTGGGTTGGGGTTCTCCAGCTTCACCCCCACCTCCTCTCTCTTCTGCCCCTTCTCTCTGCAACCCCCTCCCTGCCTGCCTCCTGGTCACGTCTGTCTGTCCACCAGCCGCCGGGGCCGGCCCCGTCTTCCTGAGCTCGGTGAGGAGGGCTCTGGCCCGTGAGGCCGAGGCCCCCTGCCCTGCCCTGCCCGGCTCCCATCAGCCCCCTGCCTGCCCCATGCAAGTAGCCGGCCCTGTGGCTGTGGGGCCTCCTCAAAGGGCCTGCAGCCCTCTCCGGGGACCCTGAGAGCCACGGGCGGCTGAGCCCCCGTGTGAGTCGTCTCCACTGGCTCAGGCCTCGCTTCTACCTCAGGGGGCTCCTCCCTGAGACAGGCCCAGGCGGGAGGCAGGGCTCCCTGTCCCCTCCTCACGTCCACCCCGTCTGCCAGCCCCCAGGGCCTCTGGCGTCCTGAGCTCCAGCCGGAGGGGCTCAGGGACCGTGGAAGCCGAGGGCCCCCTGCCCACCCATGTAAGTGACGTGGCTCTGCACCCCGCCAGGCATGGCTCAGTGGCCAGGCAGCGGCAGCACCGAGGGAGCCCTTGACGGTGGGCAGGCCTGTGGCCGAAGGAGCAGAGGGCCTGCCTCTGCCCACGTGTCCTCCCCACGGCTGGCGGGTCCCTCACATCCTCACCCTCCATCCTGTCACCTGCCTCCCAGGCCTGTCACATTGTCCTGGGCCAGGTGCCCCCTTGGCTGGCACCTCTGCTCCAAGCAGCTTCCCATGTGACCCTTCCATCCTCCCATGACTCCCAGTGTCCCCCTATTTCCCCCACAACCCCTCCATCCTCTGCATGTCCCTCATGACCCCCTTTTCATCCTCCACCCCCCGTGACCCCCTCTGTCTCCCCAAGTCCCCCATGACCTCCTCTGCTTGGCTGTCAGCCCTCAGGTTTCCTCTCTTGCACGCCCCCCCCCCTCGTGTTCACATCTGTTCTGTTCCACCTCAGCCCCCAGGATCTCTGACATCCTGAACACAGTGAGGAGGGGCTCAGGGACCCCAGAAGCCCAGGGCCCCCCACCCTGCCCGTCTCTGGCTCTCCCAGGCCCCCCACCTGCCCCAAGTAAGTAACATCTCGAGGGGCCCTGCGCTGTCTCCCGGGCTCTGTGCTGTGGAGACCCAGGCCACAGTGTGGGTCCTCACTCCCCCACCCCCGCTCTGGGAAGGGCAGCTGGGGGCACGGAAGAGGCCGGGGCTTCCACGTGAGGTGCCTCTGGCCTCTCAACCGGAGTTCGTGGCTAGAGACGGGCATGAACACCCGTGTCCGTAAGCACCTGAAGACGGTCCAGGGTGAGTGGGGCCTGCAGGCAGCGAGGCTCCTGGAAGCGGAGGGGCCAGCGGCTACAGGGGCGCCCGGGCGTGCATCTGGCATCCCTCCGGCTGGGTCCGGGGCTGAGGGCAGCTCCATGGGGGGCTCCCTGGCGAGGGGAGGCCTGGCTTGGCAGCAGAGGCCTCAGCCAGCTGCCCCCCAGGAGGGAGGAGCGAGCTGCTGGCCCGTCTGCGGACTGCCCGCCAGTATCGCTTACAGGGATGGATGACACCCCGGGCTCAGCCACCCCCACCCGTGGGGAGGCTCCGGGCTCAGAGGAGAGGCAGCGGGCAGGGGCAGGCATGGCGGGGGAGTGGCTGGGTGAGTGCGGCCCCTGCCCACCCTGTGGGCCAAGCGGGGGGAGGCTGAGGCTGAGGCAGGGCGGCGGGAACTGGCTAAGCCGTGGGGCAGGGCTGGCGGCCTGTGGCCTGCTGGCCAAGGCCCTGTGGACGGCCCTGCCGAGAGGGCTCTGTGCTTGGCTGGAGGGGCCAGGGCCTGAGTGGGGCCCCTGGGTGTCCGATGGGACTGAGGGGTTGGGGCGAGCGGGGGGTGGCACCACTCGGCCAGTGGTGGGATGGGGTGAACCTGGTAGGCACACGGGACTCAGGGGTGCAGCGTCTCGTCTGAGTTCAGAGGCTCCATGTCCCAGACCCGGGACCCGTGCCCGAGGCTTGGAGACCTGCAGGGATGCTCCCAGGGGGCCACCTGCATGGACCAGCCCAGGCTGCAGCCCTTCCCGTGGGGCCAGCGCAGCAGCCCGGCAGGCTCTGGGGACAGGCCTGCGTGGGGCTGCAGCCTGGCTCTGCCTGTTTAGGGTCTGACTGGAGCTTGACTAAGGGTCGTGGGGACCACAGAGGGGCCGTGAGCAGGACTAAATGGCAGGGGATGGGTTCTGGAGCCAGCAGAGGTGGCTTGGCCTGGGGGTGGGGCATTGGGGCGCCGAGGGCAGGGGCCTCCCAGCCAGCCTCCCTCAGGGAACAGGGTGAGTCTTGCTCCTGGATGTGCCCCACTTGAGTTCCTGGCACCCCAGCAACTTGAGTGTGTGTGAGTGTGGACGGGAGGGTCCCCAGGTGACAGGACGGGGTGGGCAGCTTGGGGAAGGACTGTCTGGGGCTGAGGTCTGCTCTCCATGGGTCTGAGCAGGTGAGCCAACCCCAGGCGTCCGGTCTCCAACTTGGGGATGCCCAGCACGGAGGCCCAGGCAAGGGGTGTCCCGGGGGGCGGGGGAGAGAGGCGCAGGCGCCGTGGGCCCTCCTCTCTCAAGTGCACGCCGCCAGCTGTCTCGGTGTGTGATGGGGTCGTGCTCACTGGCCAGGCTGCATCTCCGTAATCAGGATTATACACCATCCTGACCCTGCAGCTGTCTGCCTGGATGGCTGGGCCCCGCACCCCGGCAGACACCAAGGCACAGGGCTTGGTGCCAGCAAGGAGTCACCGGGGTGCCCTGGGCCCCTGGCCAGTGGTGGGAGCAGTGGCCCCCCTGAGCTGGTTCGTGTCCACAGATTTATGCTGTGAGCTCAGGAATGTCCCGTCTACTTAATACTTTCTCACACCAACTCCCATTTTAAATTACAATTTGTTTAAAAACACTCAATAGTTCACCCTAGTGAGAGGCGAGGGTCATTTACAATAGCCGGTGACTATGGCCTCAAAGTGCAGGGGAACCAGCAGGAAAATGTCTCTCGGCTCCACGGGGGCTGTGGCCAGGGCTCGTGGGCGGGGCAGCTCCGCCGTCTGAGAAGGGAGATGACCAGGTCAGTGGAGGTGGAGGGTCCGGGCAGGGGCTGGACTCACCCTGAGCAAGGGGCCCGGACAGGATGAGGCAGGAGCTGGCAGCTGTGGGAAGGAAGTGGCCAGGCCTCACGGGGAGGGTCTGGGGGGACGATGGGCTGCAGACAGGGGAGCCTGAAGCTGGAAACGGCCTCCACGAAGGTGATGCTCAGCATTGGGACTCGCCCAGGCAGAGGGCGGAGAGGTGGGCCGGCCGCGAGGCCTGCACGGAGACCTGGGACCTGGGGAGCTGGAGCCGCAGCCCCTCCTAGAGGCCAGCCTCCAGGGCCAAACCTGCTGGTCAGACAAGGGGCAGGAAAGGAAGGCAGCACAGAAGCAGAAGTGCCCAGAGGGGCCTTTTCAAGACGGGAGCCTCCGCACGCAGACGGGCACACGCTCCCACCTGACACGCATGTGCGTCACCCACCCCTCAGGTGTCAGACGCGTGGGCTCACACCTGCAGGCAGCGTCTTCTGCCACAGGCTCAGTCCCCCTCCAGGTGGGTTCCCGGGACAGGGAGCGCCCAGACAGCCCCAGGGGCAGCCGGCCTGGACCACGGGCACATGCCTCTGAACGCCAAGTGCGTGGGGAGCTGAGCCCCTGGCAGCCTCAGAAGCCCATCCCATGTGGCAGCCCTGCAGAGTTCTTTCAAGCCATGGGGTCATTGCTTTCAGAGACCACCGCTGTGTGTGCATGCCTGTCCGTGCGGGCACAGAAGTGGTGCAGACCTACCCAGGGACAGTGAGTGCGGAACAAGATTGAGGGGACACAGGCACCTGCAACTATGAGAGATGTTATTTCTTTAAAAAGCATCTGGAGCCAATAGGACAATGTCCAGATTTGAGTCCGCCCGGAGTGGCTGGATTATCCTCTCTGCTTCTTCCATGTGTTGAAAATATTTTGCACAAAAATAAATGTACTTAGAGACAAAGGGCCCCGGGCAACCACCCTGGGGCCAGGCCTGCTGAGGCCGAGGCCAAGTAGGCGGGAGCCTGGAGGATGGCGGAGAGGGCGGGATGGACGAGTGGTGTGCTGGCTGCACCTGGGCCCAGGACTGCAAGCAGGTAGAGACCAGAGGAGGCGCAGGCCAACACCTGGTTGGCTGCCTTCCCGGGGGACGGGGGAGGCTCATGCACTCTGCTCTCTGAGCTGCCTGGCCTTTGGGCAGAGTCCTCCCCGAGCCCCCAGTCTTCTCCCTGCTGTGCTTGCCAGCCCTTCCTAGTCCCCTGGAGCAGTGGTCGGCAAACCGTGGCTCTCGAGCCACATGCGGCTCTTTGGCCCCTTGAGTGTGGCTCTTCCACAAAATACCACGTGCGGGCGCGCACGTACAATGCGATTGAAACTTCGTGGCCCATGCACAGAAGTCGGTTTTCGGCCTGGGCGAGTCTATTTTGAAGAAGTGGCGTTAGAAGAAATGGGGGGTGTCGGTCGGTCGGTCTGGGCTGGACAGTTTGGGCGCAGGGCTTCGGTCCCCTGGAGGGGAGAGGAGAGGTGGGGCGGGCGGTGGCCGTGGGTCACTGGGCCTCTCCCTGCAGCGCGGAAGCAGGAGATCATCAAGATCACGGAGCAGCTCATCGAGGCTGTCAACAGCGGGGACTTCGAGGCCTACGCGTGAGTCGGGGCCTGTGTGGCTCCTTGGGCAGCCTGGGGGATGGGTGGGCTGAGTGTCCCCCGAAGAGAGGGCTGGACGCCCTGGGTGGGTGCAGAGGGGGCCCTCCTCACCTGGGTCTGCCCCCCAGGAAAATCTGCGACCCAGGCCTGACCTCGTTTGAGCCTGAAGCTTTGGGCAACCTGGTCGAAGGGATGGACTTCCACAGGTTCTACTTCGAGAACTGTGAG
>NW_005370960.1:1855084-1855615 GCF_000412655.1 Myotis brandtii
CTCGGGTGCCCGCGGGAGCTGACCCTCTGCCCTCACCGTTGCAGAGCCCGACGGATCATGTTTGGCGCCGAGCCGCCCTCGGCTCGCGGCCTGCCTGTCGCATGTTTGTGTCTGCCTCTTCCTCCCCTGGTGCCTGTGTCTGCAGAAAACCAAGACCAGAGTGGTTTCTTTTTAAAAACAAGATGACAGCAACCACCACAAAAAAAGAAAAAAAAAATGTTGGATGAAATGGGAAAAAAACCCTAAACAAAGGAAAACGCTGTAGAAATGACTGGCACTGGTGGGGCCTGAGCCTGCTGGCCACTCTGCACCGAGCTCCACTTGTCTGTCTGCTCCGGGCCTCCAGCCGGGCGGGCACTTGTCCACCGGGCAGGCCTGTTGCCCTCACGTGTTTGTTCGATGGGGCCCGCCCCCCACCCTGCTGGCGGTGGGTCGTGTCAGGTGTCGTCTGGGGGGCTGCAGGCCACGGCCTGAGCGCAGCTGTTCCCTCTGCTTCTTTTCCCTTCCTCTACCCCCCCCCCCCAAGGGGGG
>NW_005370960.1:1855629-1861220 GCF_000412655.1 Myotis brandtii
GGCTCCTCCCGGGCCAGCGCCCCGCGCCCCGATGCCCCAGCATGGACGGGCAGTGCAGAGGCCAGGCCAACCCCAGGGAGGATGCCTGTGAGAAGCTCTGAGGGCCCAGGCTGGCTGTGCTCTGCCCCCCTGCCAGAGGCAGGAAGTGCAGATGGGTGCAGCTAGCTTCAGACTCGGGGGGGCGGCTACCCTTGGCAGCAGCCCTGTGGGGAGGGGACCCATGGGCTGGCCTCGCTCCTGTCCATGGGGCGTTCCTCCGACACAGGGGGGTGTGGGCTGGAGGGCCCAGGGCTCAGGACTTGGTCCTGATGCAGGAAGGAGGGGTCAGAGGGGGCGGGGGCTCCCTGGGCTCCAGGGCACTGCAGGGGTCCGGGCCCAAGGCAGTATGCTCTGGGGGCAGGGCAGGGCAGGGCAAGCCAACCACTTGCCAGGCTTCAGGGGGCTGCAGTGTGACGGGGACCCTGAGTGGGAGGAGGGGGGCAGGGCTCACTTCGGGGAGGCTCAGGGATGGCCTCGTGGTCAGATGGTGGCAGAGAGCAGCCAGGGGTGGGGGCAGGTCCCACCGGCCTGGTCACAGAGATCTGGGATCCTCCTGCCCCAGTACCAGGCACTCTTCAATTCACATGGTTTTCAACAAAGATTTTTTTTATCTCCCCCCAAAACCAACCCAAGGGAGGGGCATAGGATGGGAAACAGGACACAGGACCTGATCTCCAAGGAGACTGTCCATGCCACTCAGAGTGGACACTCATCTGCCCACCCACAGCTGTGCTCAGAACAGCTGTCCCCACCCGTGGACATGGTAAACATCTGCCTGGCCCCACGGGCATGGGCAGTGAGTGGCAGGGCTTGCCTCCCACAGCGTGTGCCTGGCCACTCTCGCCTCCTGGGGCCTCCTCCCACTCCTCCTCCTCTCCATGGAACTGCCTGTCTGGGTTAATTTGGGGATTTTTTTCTGGGGGATAGTTCTTTTGCATGACCCCTACAAGCAAGCCACACCCGCTGTCCCAGCTTGATGTCCATGGTGTGGCCTCGCTGGCCCGCCCTGCAAGGGTCGGCGGCCGCGGTGCTGGCCGGCTTCCCTCCTCTCTTTTTGCTGAGTTTTGTTGTCTTTTCTTTCTGAGCCTTGTAAGTGTACAAAAAATTATTTTGTTCTGTCTCGGGAAACTGCAAATAAAAGGCAAACAGGACAAACTGCTTCATGTGCAGCTCGGTGCTTTCTGCTCGGACCCCACCACCCCTCACCCAGCCCCTTCCGTGGGGCCCCAGCTGGGCCTGGCTGTAGAGGCTGAGTGCAGACCTTCCTGAGCCTGTCAGGGTGGACGACCCGCCTGGGGTCCCTCTGTGCAGCCGCAAGTCACAGATTCAATACCTGACCCCCCACACGCACCCCCAACCTCTCTAGTCACCCCAGTGGTGTCTGGGGTGGGAGGAGCTGCAGGGCTGGGCTGCACCGACCTACCGAGTCATTCCCTCCATCAGCCACCCCGCCTGCGTGGTTTGCTGACCCCCGGCCACAGGGGCTGGGGCATGTGGTGTCCATGGCCACCTGCCTGCTCACAGGAGCCCACACCCTGGGTTGTGCAGACAGCACACAGGCCTGCACAGTTCAGACACCCACGTCACCCATGCACAGCGGTGGCTGCTGGGAGGCAAAGATGAAACAGCAGGCGAGGAGAGCAGGGACCAGCAGGCTTCTCCAGGTCCACATGGCCAGAGCCGCCAGCAGGATCGGGGGACAGGGCTGCCAGGTGCTGAGCCTAAGGTGCCCAGACAGAGGGCGGGAGGAAGGACTGGGGTGGCAGGGCTCTGCGCTTCCCAGCAGGCTCCCTCCGCAGCGGCCCCAGCATGACACCCCCAGGCCTTTCCTGTGCTTGGGCTCTGCCCACCCTCTGTGCCCGGACCTGACCCTCAGGGGGAGGATGTCACCCAGTGCATCCTTGCAGCCAGGACACGAAGCCTGTTGGGCCTCCCTCGGGAATGACCACCCCGGCCTCTGAGGCTGTTAGCACTGACCACATGGCTGCTGACCTGACTGACCACCGGTGCCTAAGGCCATCAGAGCACGTGGCCCGCCCTCAGGCCCAGCTGCAGGCCTTTCCCCTCCTCCCTCCCAGATGCCCTCACGTGGAGGCAGTGGCCTCCCTCACCCCCGACCCCAGGCCCTGCTGCTGCCTGTCTGTACCTGTGCCACGTGCTTTCCTGGGACAGAAACGGGGGCTTCAAAACCACCCTAGACCTCAGTGCCCCGTGAGCCCGAGACTGAGAATGCAGGGACCCCAGGGACCACCTTGGCCACCTCCTCCTGCTCCGCCCGGGGCAGACACTTTGCCAGGCCCAGGCCAGGAGGCCCTTGGCATCAGTGTCTCGGTGCCGTGGGCTCCCCTGGCAGCACGCAGGGACCTGAGAGGGTGGAGAATGTAGGACAGAGCCAGAGCGGTGTCGGGCGGTGTCTCCTAGACCCAGGCCTATCAGCTGTAATCAGAGAAGCCTCCTGCCCGGCCCCCCGGTTCCTGTGCCTGAGGTGGACATCGCATCCCAGCGCGCCGGCAGGCCTGTGGGCAGGGCGGGCACCACGGCAGAGGGAGGTCAGGAGGCCCCCACTGTCGCTTCTAAACAGCGCCTGCTTTGGGCAGAGCTCCCCGGGCCTCCATAGGAAGGGCTGCTGTGGGTTTGGACGGTCACGCTGGGTGAGCTGAGCGCAGGGTCCTGGGCCAGGACGGGCCAGGCTGCCAAGTCTCCACGGACCAGCTGCTGGGACCACTCCCTGAACTGGGCTCCCCAACCCACAAGGATGTTCGCACACCTGCAGGGTCTGCTCTGCTTGCTCCCTCGCCTGGCTCCTGCCTGTGCCTGGGACTAAGGCAGATGCCGCCTCTCTGCCCCCACCCCCGCTCGCACACCTGGCTCCCATCCCTGGCCCCGCCCTCCCCCTGCACAGCAGAGAACAGAGGGTGCACTGCAGAGTGGGCACACTGAGGAAGGGTCTCCCCCCTCCCCCCCAAGGCTCAAACAAAGCACAGGACCATTTTGGGAATTTCAAAAGACAACTTTATCCAGATAGGAACCTCTCCAACAACACAAGAAAAGTTAGGCAACAATTATTAAAATACACTCTTAGCCGGATGACATGAACAGGGAGCACATGGGCACAGGACCTCCGCCAGCCACCCTCCCTCTTCCAAATCCACCCTCGCCCAGGTCCTCCCCATCATCCATGACCCAACTGTCCCAAGTGGAGTCACAGCCACCTCAGGCGCCACGAACAGGATGGGCCTGCACCCTAAGGCGGGGTCCAGCAGGAGTCACACGGGCAGGGAGCATCCTTAGGGAGGCCAGCAGTGCCAGGGAAAAAGGCAGCCGGCAGGTGAACCTGTTGGGGCAGGTGCTCAGAAGCCACACAGATCCCATTCTCTGGCCCAAGCGAGATTTGGGGCTGCTGGCACTTCCTGCTGGGTGAGTGGGACCTTCGGCTGGGCAAGAACCAGCACACTCAAAGAAGGACCCCTGGGTGAGACCACACTGGTTGACGCCACCCCAGCAAGGGCACCTTGTCCGCAGGTGGCACGCAGAGCAAGGAGGCAGTGTGGACAGGGCAGCATGACCCAGGACCAGGCAGGCCAAGGGGCCGGGACCTACTGGGTCATCGCCTGGGCTGCTGTGGCCTGGTTTCCTGCTGCTGAGGGTCAAGAAGGATGGAGGGAGGGGGGACTGAGTCAGCAGGGATGGGGGGCTGCCACACTCAGACAAGTGGGGTGCTGGGTCCTTGGTTGGCTGGCACCTACTCTTGATGCCCAGTAATAGTGGCCACGGGAAGGCCACTTGCTAAGACACGCAGGCCCAGGTGGTTGCCAAAACAGTTTTGCTGCCAGAGGCACCTGCCTGGGATCCAGGTTCAAGGCCAATTGCAGGTCAGGCAGGTGCCCCGCCCCCTCCAACACCTCCAAGGCGTCAGGGGAAGTCAGTCTCAGCAGAAATGCAAACTGTGTCTCAGAACTTGTGAATCCCAGGGGCTGTCTCCTCATGACCCTGCTTGCCCCACCCCCGTGACCCTGGCGGCTTTCCCAGGAGAACCCAGTGTGTGCTCTGTCGCCCCTCGCCCTGTGGATTGAGAACCCCCTCACTGAAGCGTTAACACAGTTGATGTACAGGTTAGACAAGAGCCCTTCGGCATCTTCAGGAGTCATGGAGTGTTTACGGTTTCATTTGGCCCCAAAATACCTCTGAGGACCTCAAATTATCTTTTCAAAAATGACCAGAAACATGAATTTGAACATTCCCCACCCCAGGTCCCTTCCGCTGCCTCGGCGCCTCCAGGAGCTCCAGTGAACGGTGACCGTGCTCTGGTCTTGCTGTGGCCGAGGCATCTCCTGAGGCCGCGGTTCTGATGGAATGACGGGGATGCAGCAAGGGGGCCTCTGCAGACTACGGTCACATGACTGCACAGCACGAGTTTTGCTTCCGGGCCTAGAAAGAGACAGAGGAGCAGAAGAGGGGCTGAGGAGGTGGCCTGGGCACACAGACGGAGCCCTGAGCACTGAGGGGAAAGGACTGGTGATGCCCACCCTGGCCGCCTCCCGGCAGCTGGACAGGTCACAGACAACCATGTCCTCCTCGCCCACCCTGCCACCGGGAAGGCGCCCGACACAAAAATGGGCATGGGCTCTGGCTGGCTGAGGACCCCCTGCCCACCCTCTACCCAACAAGGCTGGCAGCTCTGGTGTTTCTCCAGACAACAGAGTGGCTCCCACTTAGATCCTGGGCCCCTGTGACCTCCTCTCTTGCTTCCTGTTCAGATACCCCAACCCCCGAGCCAGCTCCCCTCAAGGGACACACGAAAGCAACAGCGTGTGGAGAACAAGCTAACTCGCCCCACTGCTCAGTGAGATTCTGTGCAAGGAACCTGCGAACAGGCAGCGTCAGAATCTGGGGATGCTGCACCCCACCACTCAGCCAACAGCAGACAAGGGTGAGCCTAGGCTCAGAGCCTGAACCCGCCTGCACCCCCTGCAGGGCAGCCCGAAGACGGGGACAGGCCCCGGCTCGCTCACTGCCACAGCACCAAAGCAACAAGGGCGTGCTGCTCCTGCTCGCGGCAAGGGGCCTGGGACCGCCAGGTACCCACTGTTTTGTAGAAGGCTTTAGAGTGAATTCCCAGCACTTCGGATTTGGACACCAGGTCGTCTATCTTCTCGCCTCGTTCTAACAGGGACTCCATGGTGTTGTGCTGCAGGAAGGAACAGAAGTGAGGCTCTGCCCGTTCACCACGAGTGGCTACAGCCCTCATCCAGCCCATCAGGGCAAGCACGTCCCCTGAGCCCTCCCCGACACGAGCACCAGCATATGTCCGATGTGGGCATGCACCAGGACCCGTGACCTTCCTGTGGAACCTAGAAGGGTCTGCTAGCGCAGAGAGCGTGTCCCAGTCCTGCACGACACAGGCATGGACAGCCAAGCAGGCAGAGGTGGCCAGTGCATCTACATGGGCTCCCACCGGACAGGGCACGTCCCGATTCCCTCGAGGGGCCTGTAAGTTCACAGACCCTCTCCAAGGGGGGAAAGAGCCACAGTCCCACTGCCTGCTCACATCC
>NW_005370960.1:1861310-1866672 GCF_000412655.1 Myotis brandtii
AGGCCCACTGAGCCTGATTTCACACATGTGAAAAGGCATGGAGTGAGGAAGGAGCAAAAAGTCCCCATCTCCACATGGGCCTAGTCACTCGGATTCGCATCACCAAAGTTAACTGGATTGCCCAACTGGCGTGGCTCAGTGGTTAAGTGTCGGCCTATGACCCAGGAGGTCACAGTTCAAGTCCTGGTCAGAGCATATGTCCAGGTTGTGGGCTCGATCCCCAGTGGGGAGTGTGCAGGAGGCAGCCCATCAATGATTCTCATCATTGATGTTTCAATCTCTCTCTTCCTCTCCCTTCCTCTCTGAAATCAATAAAAATATTTTAAAAAAAAATTAACTGGATGAAGGTACAGATGAAAGCAAGGCAGCGTGGCCCTTTACCCAGTTCCCCGCAGCCTCATCTCTGGCTTCCTTACCAGAATGATCTTGGTCTCATCTAGTTCAGCCTGCACTTTACTCATGGGGTCAGCTTCTCGGGGATTCTAAGAAAGAGCCGAAAATAAAAACGACGTCAGGACTGGAGTGACCACCTAGAATCAAAGCTCAAAACCCAGCCAGCTGGACACACTCTCACAGGCTCCTTGAAGCCGCGACAGCAGCAACAGCCTGCTCGGCACCCAGGTTCCAGGTCCTCGCGTAGCCCCCGAGACCCCCGGGGCCGACATCAAGGCGGTCAGGAAGTCACCGCGCCCAGCTGTCAGGCTGGGAGGTTCCCGAGGCTCTGGGCCCCTACCTGGTAGGTACTCAGGTAGCCATCCAGGGCTGTGTAGTGGATGGTAGCAGGGGATCCGACAGGCCAGTCGATCCTGTCCACCTGCTTGGAGAAATCATCCAGCACCTGCAAGACCAAGTTGCTCAATGACACCCTGTGCTCGCCGCACCCACGGCCACAGGACTTGGCCCAAGAGGCTCTCTGGCCCCCGGGCCCCGGGAGGGCAGAGGCAAACAGCCAACGGGAAGGGAAAGTCCAGGCGCAAGTTCCTCCTTCTTAAGTCCAAGTATGTCCAGCCTGAGACACACCTCAGCTGGTGAGTGATACAAGTATTAGAATTTAAACTACAAATTCCATTTTTGCCAGGGCATGATTTTCCAGGAACCAGGGAAAATCAGTCCTCTAATTTTCCAACCAATTCTTCAAAAAGGAAAGATTTAAGCCACCACCAATTTCATGTGCTCATAAGTGTATCAGTCCTCTGGGGACAAGACACGGCAGTGCCTTCGAGGCGTCGGTAATCAGCCCATGTGAAGAAACCGAAGAACACGCGGTGCAGAGTCCACACCAGGGAAGGGGCACAGAGGTGGCTCGGTGGAGGGGAGGCAGGTCAGACAGGGCAGGGCTGGAGGTGGGTAACTAAGGCGAGAGCACAGCCACCGCTGGCCCAAGGGCTCCGTCCCAGAGAAGAGAGGCGGAGACTGTGGGCAGACGGGGAGTCACGTGGCCCTGGGGCACGAGCCTGGACACAGGGCAGGAATCGGAGCCATGGCGGAGCCTGGGGAGGGCGAGGGGAAAGCTGACCACGGCTGACGGTGGACACACTACTCCCCTCTAGGCTTCGGGCACTGACGTCACCCCGGCCCCAGTCCCACTCATCCACCCGAGTCCAGTCCAGCCAAGTCCACACCCACCTTCTCCAGCAAGGTGAACGCCACCCGGGACGGGTACTCGCTGTCAGCAATGACCACTCCCGCCAGACTGTCGTTCCGCACGTAGACGTGGCACAGATATTCTAAGGAGACACACAGGCGACAGGAGGGCCTCAGACTCTCCACCCCAAGCACTCAACCCGTCACCTGCTGGGCTCCTGCCTTTGGATCAACGAAGCTCTGCAGACCAGCCAGTCCCTGAGCGAGGCTTGCGGTCCACTCTGCAGACCAGCCTAACGGGTCGCATACAGGACTAGATGCACACGGGACAGGACACACGCAAGACACAGCGGAGCATGGCCATCAGCACGGCCCCAAGGCCCAGCGTGCTCAACCAGGGTCTGAGGACACCTTCCCAGGCACAGCCTTGAGCTCCAGGCCCAGCCTGGCAGTGTCTCGGGGAGAGGCAGCCCCCTAAGGCTCTGCTCCGGAACTGAGGAAACCCTGGGCAAGCAACGCAGTCTCACATTTTTTAAAAACCTGTAAGCGTGGCCCCAAGTCAGGAAATCAGCTCTCTGGTCCTGTCTGGCCAGCTCCATTCTGGGGAGGGGAGGAAGGGAGCAAGGAGAGGGGCCCATGCAGGCTGGGGTCTCCAGGGAACTGTGAGTGTCCAACTAGCAACAGGCCAGCCTGGACAGGGCTCTGCTGGACATTCACAACGCACAGAATTAACTCCTGTCACTTGGAAGGACTGCAGCTGACAAGGACTGACAAGGAAGAACCTTCTTGTCTTTAAGACTCTCAGCCAGGAGACTCAGAACTAAACAAGGAAAACAAATTAAGGAGGCGAGGGAAGCCGTGAGCCCTGAAATCAGAAACAGGCAGAGATGAACGACCGCAGGGATGTGAGGGACCGGAGCTCCCCACCAACACGCTCCAGACAGTCACCTCCAAGTAAGACCCTCAAATGTGGGGACAAAGCACACACCACAGGGAAGTGGGGTCAGGTCTGAGGAAGTGTCCCTGAGTACCAAGCTGAGATGGCCAAGTCCCCCCCGAGGGGACTGAGAATATTCAAATGTCCAGGATCCCACTGCACCGCCAGAGGTGAGCACACAGGGTCCCACAGAACACAGCCCCGACACCGCCCGCACCGTCACCTGGACATAGCACCTCCACACCCGGACCCACAGTCCCAGCGTCATGCAACAGCCCTTGCTTCTGCCAGAAGCTCGCTCACCCCTCCGGACGTGCCTGTACAACCCTCGCCTCCTGTCCACATCTAAGCACACAGGAGGCAGCGGCCCTGACAGGGCAGGCGGGAAACCCTTTTCTGAGAGGCCCACACTCTGCAGGAGGCGTCGCGACTGCTCCGAGACGGGCCCTAATCTGAAGCACGTCCCAGCTTTGGGGCCAACTGTAACCAGCAGCTAGTCGCCCGCAGAGGGCACAGAGTGTGTGCAGAAGGAAGCGGAGGAGGAGGGAAGAGAGGTCAGGCTGGCGAGTGGGTCCTGGCAGCCTCGTCTCCTCGAGGTGACAGGGCGTGCTCAGCGCAGGCGGCCTGGGGCGTGGCGGCGGGGCCAGCGCACACGCGGGGAGGGTCCTCTTACCTTGTTCCTTGACGGAAGCTCTGTTGCCTTTGGCCGAGCGCTCCACAATCAGCTGGCTGGTGAAGGTCATGAACTCCTGAACACTAAGAAACAACACACATTACCTCCTCCCGTCACCTGTTCCAACACAAGGGAGAGCGACGTGGGCTTATCCGCAAGGAGACATTGCTCCCTGGTTTCCTTCCTGCCCCCCAACCTCAGACAAATAATAAACTCTCTGTAAACGAACAGGTCCAGAGTCACAGATCGTCTCAGCCACTCAAGCCACCTCTGTTCACTCCCAGCTCACCCCAACGACCCTCGTCCAGACTGTGGGCCGCTGTCGATTTCACAGCCTGGCCAGAGCATGATCTGGGACGCGGGAGCAGAAGCCAGCGCCTGCTCTCCAGGCCCCACTCACTTCCAAGAAGAGGACAGACAGAGCCTGTTCTGGAAAAACACAAGTGGCCGGAACTGTTTGGCAGGTGCACAGCCAGTTACGGCCGTGGCGTGCGCCCTGGAAGGAATGGAGGACAGCAGCTCAGCCAGGACGTGGAAATGGAAAATGGCTGGGACAAAGGCTTAGAGGGAGGGGGAGCTTGTTGGGGGCCACACAATGAGATTTTGGCCAACGACAGACTGCAGATGCAACAATGGTCCCATAAGAACCTCCAGGAAAACTCACAGGGAAGGGCTTAGCAGAAGCATTTGTTGGGCTCAACAAGCTCCTTAAAAAGTATGGAAACAGCCTGGCTGGCGTGGCTCGGTAGCTGAGCGTCGACCACCAGGAGGTGATGGTTCAATTCCCGCTCAGGACACATGCTTGGGTTGCAGGCTTGATCCCCAGTAGGGAGTGTGCAGAGGTAGCCGATAGATGATTCTCTCTCATCATTGATGTTCTCTCTGTCTCTCCCTCTCCACTCTCTGAAAATCAATGGAAAACTACCCTCGGCTGAGACTTAAAAAAATTTTTTTTAAGTTTATAAAGTAAAAGTGTAATAGTGAGCTAAGGTTAATGTATCATTGAAGAAAAATAAATAAATTAATGTAGCCTTGGTGTCCAGGGTATAAAGTCCACAGCCATGCCAGTCATGTCCTTGGCCTTCACCTCACTCACCACTCACTCCCACCACACCCAGAGCAACGTCCAGTCCTGCGGCTCCACTCTGGAGAGAGCCCTGCACAGGGCACTTTACCTCTGATACTGTGTTTTCACTGTCCCTTTTCATATTTAGCTGTTTAGGTGCACAAACACCACTGTTACAATTGCCTGCGTACTCTGCACAGTGACAGGCTGTGCCATGCAGCCTCGGCGAGCAGTGGGCTGCACCACCCAGGGGTAAGCGCGCCCTGGACGTTCGCACGACAACACCACGGGAGGACCGTTTCTCAGAACCTATCCCTGTTGTCAGGTGACACGACTGCAATCCCGCAGACGAAGTCTCCAAATAAGAAATCCTTGCGGTAAAACCACAGACAGAGCTTAGAGCAAGACGGTACTTAGACAAGGCAGAACTGCATTCATTGTGAACGCCTGCATACGAGGGCCAGACAAGCTGGGAAACGGCCCTGGCCGGTGCTCAGTGGTTAGAGCAGTGATGGCGAACCTATGACACGCGTGTCAGGTGACATGCGAACTCATTTTTTTGGTTGATTTTTCTTTGTTAAATGGCATTTAAATATATAAAATAAATATCAAAAATATAAGTCTTTGTTTTACTATGGTTGCAAATATAAAAACATTTCTATATGTGACACGGCACCAGAGTTAAGTTAGGGTTTTTCAAAATGCTGACACGCCGAGCTCAAAAGGTTCGCCATCACTGGGTTAGAGCGTTGGCCTGCAGACCAAAGGGTCTCAGGTTTGATTCCTGGTCAAGGGAACGCATACCTCGGCTGCAGGTTCCCCAGCCCCACAGGGGCTCGTGTGGGAGGCAACCAATCGATGTGTGTGTCTCTCTCTCTCTCTCTCTAACCGAGCGGTTCTCAACCTGTGGGTCACGACCCCTTTGGCGGTCAAACGACCCCTTCACAGGGGTCGACTAAGACCATCCTGCATATCAGATATTTTACATTACGATTCATAACAGCAACATTACAGTTATGAAGTAGCAACGAAAATAATTTTATGGTTGGGTCACAACATGAGGAACTGTATTTAAAGGGCCAGAAGGTTGAGAACCACTGAT
>NW_005370960.1:1876000-1877093 GCF_000412655.1 Myotis brandtii
CTAGTCCAGCCGTGGGCAAACTACGGCCCGCGGGCTGGATACGGCCCGTTTGAAATGGATAAAACTAAAAAAAAAAAAAAAAAACCCGTACCCTTTTATGTAATGATGTTTACTTTGAATTTATATTAGTTCACACAAACACTCCATCCATGCTTTTGTTCCGGCCCTCCGGTCCAGTTTAAGAACCCATTGTGGCCCTCGAGTCAAAAAGTTTGCCCACCCCTGGCCTAACCCCTCTTCCACTGTCTCTAGAAATCAATGGAAAAGTATCCTCGGGTGAGAATTTTTTTAAAAGCTGGGAAACTATTAGAAGGTTTCAGGCTTGGGGTCTGGTCACTGTGAGATGGGAAGGACGCAGTGAGGGGCCTCAGGAGAAAGGCCAAGAGCCCAGCTGGAGTGCGGCTGTCACGGGAAACACCCCTGCAGACCGTCCTGCTGTGGGTCAGCCCCTGGAATGGGTACGGGCAGCCCAAGCTCCTGCGGGGTCGGTCCTACGGGGAACCCGGGCACCTTCAGCGTTCGCCCGCAGGGAAGAAGGAAAAGCATCGAGTGAGCCGGGCTGGCACGGGCACAGGGAGCAGAGGACGGAGGCCAGGGGCACAGAGCCGAGACCACAAGGCTGACCCGAGAGAAAACACAAGTCAACAAGTAACAGAAATGGTTTCAGATCCTGCCAGCCGCTCTCAGCGGGAACACACAGACTCCAGCGGGCAGACGGCACCGGGCCTGGCACCGACCACACAGGCTCTGGGTCCCTCTCCTGCCGCCCTGGGTCCCCCTCCCACGGAAGGGCTGGAAGTCCGTCCTCCTTCCAACACCCACCTTGTTGCCATAAAGCGCCCCGGACGCCCTCAAAGCCCACACCCCGCCTGCGTCCTGCCGGGTCCCCGGCGGAGAACCCTTTTGTGCCGGGCCGAGTCCCGCTGGCCGCCTTCGTGGGGCCTCAGTGACTTCATCCCGGAGGGAGAGTCCGCGGGCACCGCTCCCGCTGCGCGGCGGAGAATTTTGTGCCGGGCCGAGTCCCGCTGGCCGCCTTCGTGGGGCCTCAGTGACTTCATCCCGGAGGGAGAGTCCGCGGGCACCACCGCCGCTG
>NW_005370960.1:1892777-1905110 GCF_000412655.1 Myotis brandtii
GGGCCGGCAGCCCAGGGCCTGGACCAGAACCCCTGAGAGTCACTGGGGCTAAAACACAGGTTCCGCGCCCCGGCCGACTCGTTCAGACATCCAGCCGCGGCCGGGGCGTCTGCGTTTTCAGCCCCCGTGTCGTTCTCACTGGGCGGAGGAAGCGTCGGGACGGAGGGGACCCGGAATTCCGTGCAGCTTCACACCTGGTCCCCGAGTCCGCAGGTCCCGGGCCGCAGGCTGCGGGGAAGGGGCGTCGATGTCTGCGTGCTGGGTCCCGGGAGTCCGGCTCCTGTGCGCTGGCTGGACACGCTCCTCTGCACCGAGCGGAGCACCACCCCCTTCCAAGCCCCTCAGGTCACCCCGCTGGGCAAGGCTGAGGCTACAAGACCAGCCACGAAGGCAGCTGCGGAGCTCGCGGGCGCTCTGGGCACGGGTGGCCGCGCCGGGCCGGGCTGCCCACTCCCTCGCCTCTGGTTCCCGACTCTCAGGGCCTCTGCTCATTAGGGTGTGGCTCGGCCTGGGGAGCTGAACAGGTGGCCAAGTCTGGTGACAAGGCCATTGGGCTGTTGCTATGGGGATGGGGATGGAGGCCTTTTGCCTTCAGCCCCAGTTTTCTGCATGGCAGCTCTAATGACCGGCCGCCAGCCCTGCGGAGGCCCTGCTCCTGGTTGTCATGGCAGCGCTGCCTTTTCCCCGAGCAGGAGCCCCCCCCCCCCCCCCCCCCCCCACGGGATGGAGAATTCACCGCACACCTGGTCTCCGCACACCTGGTCGCAGCAGGAAGTGTTGGGTGGCAGCTGAGCTCCGGGAAGCAGGTTAGGGTGTGAGAGAAACAGTCACCTTCAGCCTAATTGCTCAAATGCTGTCCCCAGCACCGAGGGGACAGCAGCTTTTCTGCTGAGTCTGTTGGAGGCCGAGCCGCAGCACAGCTCAGCACAGCCTGAGAGCTGAGCAGCCGGAGCCCAGCGATGGCCCTGCCCCGGCCACTCCCGGCCTGACCAGGCCTCTGTGGGGAAGGGTCCCAGGTGTAGCCCAGAAGACGAGGCTCGTGGGCTTGCTGGGAACGATGAAAAGGAGGAAGCTCTGACTGAAGCTCCAGCCAGAACCCAGCCGAAGGGGGACCATAGTTGCCCAGGCGCCCCGGGCCAGCCAGCCCCTGGTTGGGAGAAGCCTCGGGACAGTCCTGCTCCGGAAACCTGTTGGGAAAGGCGGAGGGGTCCCAGCCCCCAGGAGCGGGCTGCGGTGCCGATGCCGGATGACGGTGCCGGGATGGAGACCGCCAAGAAGGAAAAGGTAGCTGTGCCTCCTCTGGCTCTGGAAGCCTCTGCCCCAGGTCCCCACACCCAGGGGTGGGCTTAGCTCGGACACGCGCCTGCCGCTCAGCAGCTGACTGATGCTCAGGCTCCGTAGGGAAGCCCTGCTGGGAGGGAGTCCTGGGCACCCACTGTCTTGGGCAGAAAGACCCTTCCTCTCAGCAGACCAGGCCCCTCCCTGCTCCAGACTCCAGCCCCTGGCCTGGAAGGTAGGCGGCCAGAGGTCCGGGAAGCGACTGATGTTGGTTTGGGGTCTGGGGAGTTTAGAGCCTGGGGTCTTAGTGGAAGACCAGCAGCCCTGTCCTGAGACAGTGCTCAGCAGACACGATGACAGGCCTCAGGAGCCCACACACCCTCATCCTCGAAGGAATCTCTTCATGGGGAGCCCGAGGGCCGTTCCCTCCTGGGGAGGAGCAGAGATCAGTTACTTTTTCCAAAGCAGAGAGAAATCCAGACCAAGTAGTGAGCAAGGAGAAGGGAGGCCCCAGGGCAGGGGGCCGGCTGGGGTGCAGTGGGGGCCCCGGAGAGGCCTGGTCCTTCCCTGCGACATGATTCTCACCTCGCACGCCTCCTCCTCCTCTGAAACAACAAGGTCAGCACAAACGGTGCTGCTTCTGCTGCTGGCAGAGCTGACGATGTCAGGAGAAAACCGCCAGCCCAGGCAGGCGCCCCGGCCAGGAAGCCAGGCAGGCAGAGGATTTGGAGACAGCCCCGCGGCCACCTGAGGAGGAACGGGGGTGGGGGGTGTCTTTGTGACAATCAGAGAGATGGCGTGGCAAGAGTGTGAGGGGCTGTGGCTGCCGTGGGGAACCCATTCCCAGACTCAGGCTGGCCCCCGTCCCTTCCTGTGTGTCCAGGGGACGCGGGGCTCCACCGGGCAGACCGTCTCTGCTCCCGAGGGAGGGGTGCAGGTCCCAGCCAGGAGCCAGGCTGCCTGCAGCGGCCGAGGGTCACCGACACCCTGTTCCCAGCTGAGCAGAGTGAGGCACGTGCTTCAGTGAGGCAACAAAAGCGTCCATCATCAAGATAAATACTATTTTAATGCAAAAAATTGTGCTTTGAAGGGAACCTAAGTGCTGCTGGTTTCTCGTCCGCTTCTGTGGTCCTTCTCACCTGTACTGACCTCCAGGCCTTACCTGTGGTCATCCTTCTATAACCTACAGAGCTGTGTGGCCACAGGGCTTGACCACATAGATGTCAGCTCCGAACAGTTTCTAGAACCCCTTGGGGGCAGGTCTGCGCCCACTGATGCTGTCCTAAAACTGGGCCCTGGGGGCCCCTTGCGATCCTGGTCTGTACTCCCCCACTCCTCACTGGACCCTCCTGCTGGTCCAACCCTCCCCACAAGTACCTGGAGCCTGGGAGACACAGGGGCTTCAAAGCATGTCCAGTTGGCCGTGTGTTAGTTGGCTCTGGCACCATAACAAATTCTGTGGACCCAGCAGCATAAACAACAGCTCTGGAGACTAGAGTCCGAGGTCAGGGCCAGAGTGGCCAGTCCTGGTGTGGCCTCTTCCGGGCTTGCAGATGCCAACTCCCAACTGTGTCCTCATGGGGGTGGGGGGCGGTGCAGTGAGGGGAATGAGGGGCGCCAGCTCTCTGTCTTCTCATAAGGACACTAATCTCCGCTCGGGGCCCCACCCTCATGACCTCTTCTAACCCTGATCCCCTCCCAAAGCCCCACCTGCAAATACCATCACATTGGGGAAGGCCTCGGTGTGGATTTGGGCACACAATTCGGTCTGTAGCCTGCAAGGAGCTGACCGCCCTCCGTTCTGGCCCTCAGGCTGCCCGGCACTTTGCCCCCAGGAAGAAGGAGGCTTGGCAATGGGTGAAGCCCTGTGCTTGCCCTGCTTCCCGCCTCTGCAGGAAAGGCCAGCAGGTGTGCTGGGATGGGCCAGCTCGGAGGGAGTGTGAGAAAACCCTGAGTGTGGGGGACAGGCTCCCCGTGGGCAGGAGCAGGTCAGCCAGCTCTGCACAAGCCCATCTACCCCCCCCCTCCCTGCTGAGCTGGCCCCCCTGCAGAGGCCGCAGCCTCTGACCATCCACCCGGCAGTGGTGACAGACCTGGGTGGGCCCAGCTGCCCCACCCCCTGCCCCTGGGAGGAAAGGGGTGGGAGAAGATAAAGAAGCCCCTTTGAGCACTCCCCAGAGAGCAGAACTGACCCGGCCCAGGGGAGAGAAGGCTCCCGCCTCCACATCTAGCACCTGCACCCACGCTGGGCGGCTCTTTGTTCCCAGCACAGCAGCCTTTGGAAACAAAGTCCCTCCAGACCTCAGTGTCCCCTCTGAAAAGGCCCCCGGCTGCTGTGTGGGTGAGACCCCCCCCAGCGTGCCTGGCGGCGGCGGGGGGCAGGGGGTGGTGCGCGGGCTCCTGCTGCAGAAGGCTGCCGGTGAACAGAAGTGCTGGAAAGCCCTGCAGCAGAGATTGGGGAGCGGATTTCACGCCACCGTGACACACTCCTTTCCAGAACACAGAGAACCCCCCCTCGGCTGGCCCCTCCCTGCCCATGACGTTGACCCACAGACAGGCTCGGGGAAACCGAGTCACACGCATCAGGTGTGCCCTGCGGCCCCGCCCACGGGCTCCTGGATTTGGCCAGAGCAGAGCCTGGAGCAGGGCCGTCCCAGCTGGTGGACCCCAGGCCCCTTTCTGGGCACAGAGGTCAGGCATGCCTGGGGAGCACCCCTTCTCCCCGTCCCTGCAGCCCCGCAGGCTCACCAGCAGGCGTGGTGTTCCCTGAACAAACTATGAGAAACGTGAACGCATAAAGTGGTAAAGAAAAAGGCCATGAGAATCAGTGACCGCTGGCTGTTAGAATAGCCCAGCCCTGGCCGGGGGCTCCATTGGGAACGTTTCCTGGTACAGCAAAAGGATTCGGGACCCATTCCGGTCAGGGCACACACCTAGGCTGGGGTTCCATCCCCAGCTGGGGCACGTACAGGAGGCAACTGATGGATGTTCCTCTCTCTCTCTCTCTCTCTCTCTCTCTCTTCAATAACCATGACCGTGGGTGAGGATTAGAGAGACAGCCCCCAGAAGCCCACTGATGGGCAGGCAGAGATTTCAGTTGGTTACAAAGCAGTGGTGGGTGTTTCCTAAACACACACACACAATGTCGTACTCAACTTCTGGCCAATGTATCGCCCGTTAAATACTTAGAAACTATAACAGAGAGAACGACTATTGGGGGCAGAGCTCTAGTTTTCCAGTAACCAAGCCCATGCTTCTGCCCACAGGGAAGGAAGCTCATGGTACACTCAGCAGGTGCCCAGCCACGTGAAGTGCTGGCCCCGCCCCTCCTGTGCCCCAGCCCCCTCTGTGCCTGGAACCACCCCCACCCCCACCCTGGCTCCCTGCCAAGGCCAGGCCAGGCCCACAGCAGAGTGAAGGGCGCTCATGAGCCACCACTAGAGCCTCAGGACGGAAAGGTATTGGCAGGGAGACTCGTCCCTGGGGTCCCTCGAGGCCCCAGCCCCCACCGCCCGGGACTTGCGTTGTAAATGCTCCTACCCCTCCACATCCATCCTGTCTCCGAACTCCTGGGCACAGGGGGGTCCGAGTGCCAACAGCCTGTGGCTGGAGGCTCAGGAAACTCGACCTCTGCTGCCACACTCTGGCTGCCCCAGGCCAGTGCCCTTAGCTGCCCTCTGCCAGCCTCTTGGCCTTGGCTGTTGGTGGTGCCCTACCTGGTGTCCCTGCCGTGTCTTCCTCTCCAGCTCTCAGTGGGCGCAGGCTGGGGGTGGGGCCAGAGGCAAGGACACGGTCTCAGACTGGTCACACTTCATCTGTGATTATCTGTGCCTTTTGCTTGTTGCTGTCTTTCATCCTTGGTCGGCCCACGTGTTTGCTCTTTTATTGGTGTTTTTAAAGAACTGGGTGTGGGATTTGTTCATTGAGTTAACTGTTGTTTCACTTGTGTTTTCTGTGTGATTTGTTTCTGCTTTTATCATTCTTGACTAGTGGCCCGGTGCACGAAATTCATGCACATTAAAGGGGGATTAATTAGAGGAAATATTTTAATATTGCTATTTGCCCTTTCTCTATAATAGAAGTGTCAGGGATGAAAGAAAATTAGTAAAATGTATATGAAAATCTTCCTCCTGTCAGAGTCTGGGGCGCACCACGGGACCCAGAGTCAAGTCCCCACCCACCCACATGCGCCCAGACCCAGCCAGCCCCCCAACATTGGGCTAGATCCAGACCCGGCCGGTCCCACCCTTGTCAAGCCCCGATAGGCGGGGGGTGCGGCCTCAGGTCCCCCGTCAAGCCCTGCCGGGTGGAGGGTGTAGCCTGAGGTCCCTGGCCTGGCGCCAGGCGGGGGGGGGGGGGGGGCGGGGCCCCGGGAAGAGATACTACAGTAATTGTACCTACTTGACATTTACAGAGTTCGTTGTCATTTATAAATTACTTTTCAAGTATTCAATTGTAAAGGAAATTGTGAAACTAAAAATTATTCTAGTAATTCTTACTTCCTCTAGAAATGTAAGGAAATCTTTTTACTTACAAAATAAGGACAGGGGCTGTTATAAGAAAAAAATCACCAGAAAAGTACCCTCACTTCACTAACACTTCAATTACTACTTTAAAATAAAATTAAATATCTCAAACATTCAGAAGAGTAATATAATAAATAATCTCATTCCTTATTAGAAAAAGCCAACATCTACTTCAGATTTCATTAAATAAATAAATAATTACAAATTTAGGTTAAATTTCCTGTGTTCTTTGCAATCTCAATTCCACCTATTTCCCCAGACACAGCCACTGTCCTAAAATTGATTTATATTATTCTCTACCATGTTTTTATACTTATAACTAATATGTATATGTTCATAAATAGCATGCAGCACTCATTGTTTCATATGTTTTTAAAACCTTTGCTTAAATGTTGTTTTATTATACATACTAGTGGCCCGGTGCATGAAATTTGTGCACATTAAAAGGATTAGAGGAAATATTTTAATATTACTATTTGCCCTTTCTCTATAATAGAAGTGTCAGAGATATTAGAAAATGTATATGAAAATCTTCCTCCGTCTTGAGGTCCCCCGTCAAGCCCCGCCGGGTGGGGGTCATGGCCTCAGGTCCCCCGTCAAGCCCTGCCAAGTGGGGGGCATGACCTGAGTCCTGTGTCAAGCCCCACGGCAGAGGGAACAGCTTCAGGTCCCTGCTGATTGCTCGCTAAGGCTCATTACAGGAACTCGGCCTCCGCTGTGGGAGCAGCCATCTTGTGTTATGGAAACCGCCCCCCCCTCCGCTGAGGGCGCAGCCATCTTTGTGGCAGAGTGACGGTCAATTTGCATATCCCTCTATTGTATAGCATTCTTTTATCCTAGTCTTTGTGGGTGCACTCTATCTCTGTTGTGTTGGGTTTGGCCTCTTGGGAGCCTGCTTTGCTCACCGACGCCCATTTATTTTGCTGCACCCCTTTGAGGGGGTGCATGCTCCTGGGAGCCCTGCTCTGGCTGGGAGCCACACTTCGTGTATTTGGTGTCGTCATGGTTACTCATCTGGAAGGGTCTGCACTCCAACCCAGATGCCCTCTTCAGCCCAAACACTGCTGACCACAGCCCCTCTGCCTGCCTCCAGTTCCGGCCACTCTAAACCCCTGCACTTCTGCCAATGCTCTGGCACTGTCCTGCGGTCCCCCTGGGAACGTCCCTCGTCCCGGGCCACCCCTCGGCACCAGGACGGCAGGAAGGACCTTGAGGACCCTGTCCTCGGCCTCTGGGACCCCACTGGTCTCTTCTGAGCTCCCCAAGGATGCAAGCGTCCGGTGTCCATCTGTACAGCTGTCTGCTCTCTCCTCCAGGATTGTAAGCTCCTTGGGGACTAAAACCCAGTCACTTTCGTACCCTCAGATGGAGCACAACTCAGGGACCCAGACATTAAGTCAATGAGTGACCCACACCCCGAACTAGCCTACCACCCTCTCCATTAGTCACTGTCGGCACCTTTCCAGGGTTAATTAGGATGCGCTTAAAAGCTGCACCAATTCAGGGGCATGGGAGGTGGGTCTGCAAAGCGCAACTACTTCCTCCTCACCTGGTGGCCCAGCAGGTGTGCGTGAGCCAGGAGAAAATGGAGCCTTGAGCCAGGGCAGGCTTCAGGTCAGAGGGTCCTGTGGGCAGGGCCTCCCAGTACCTGGGTCACATAGTGTAGAGCCCGTGAGTGGCTTATAGTTGGTCCCTGGGAACGGTTCTGTCCTGGGGCAGGTGCATGGCTTCTTGAGCCTTTCCTGGTCTAGGAGGCGGGCAGAGGCCCGGGCCTCCCACATGCTGGGCCACAGGCAGGTAGAGTTTGTATGGAGCACCCAGCTCAGAGTCTGGGGTATTGTCCCTGTGAGAGCATGAAAGACAGAGGAGCCCTGGCCGGTGCTCCGTGGTTAGAGTGTCGGCATGTGGACTGAAGGGTCGAGGGTTCAATTCCCATCAAGGGCATGTACCTCCCCAGCGCCGGTTGGGGTGCATGCGGGAGGCAACCAATTAATGTGTCTCCCTTACACCAATGTTTGTCTGTCTCCCTCCCTTCCATTCTCTCTAAAAATCAACGGAAAAAATATCCTCAGGTGAGGATCAACAACCACAACAAAAAGACAGACAGAGGAGGCAGAGTGGTAGGCATGGGCCGCGGACACTGGCCTCCCGAGTGCCAGGAGCTGCAGGCTGCGCCCGCTCAGCAAACACTGGTGCTCGAATCTGCGTGTTTGCTCGTGTGCTTTGCCAGCCCGCCCGCTGTGACCGTCCCTGGGTCTCCATGTGAAGTCCGGTCCTGATAGGCGGCACGGCTCCTGCGTTAGGACACGCATCCACCAGGAGTGCCCAGGCCGCAGGAAACCGAAACCCTCCCATAGCCACACCTGGGGGTGGGTGTCCGCTCCTCTCCCCCATCTGTGGTTTGTTAGCAGCTTTCCCTTCCGCCGCGGCTCCTCATGGTTGTGGGACAGCTGCATTCACAGCCTCAGGGGGCACTGACCTTCCTTCTCCTGCTAAACCAGGCTTCCTTCACCCGCCATTGGCCACTGGCTGAGCCCAATCACAGGCTGGTCCCTGGGCCTGGGGAGGGCCTGCCTTCCTTCCATCTGCTACTCCCTGCCCGGCTGGATTCCCGGTGCCTACGTGGAGGAGACCCACAGCTTTTATCAAGTATCTTTCCTTTCCTTTGGGTCCAAACAGCCACTGAATCCAAGCGGCCTCCTCTCTGGAAGGTGCACTATTGTGCCAGGTGGGCAGGAGCCAACCACCCACATGCGGAGCAGAGCGAGGTCCCGTCACTGGGGGCACGTGGGCACGGGCAGCTGGTCCAGGAGGTTCAGGAGGAGACCCCTCCAGGCCGTCGCACTCACAGGGAAGGTGGCACTGGCTGTACAGGCCTTGCCCCTGTCAGTGCACAGGGACCCCCATGGCCACAGAGCCTGCCACGCTTTGGACAGCAGTGCTTTCAGCTGCCCTGACTGTCCCTCTGGCCAGCGTGCACACGGTCCTTCATGCCCTTAGCGTCAGCCCTGGAGCGGGAGTGACTGCGTCCCTCACCCAGTCATGCCGCTGCCCCTCGCCCTTCGGACAGGCTGTCTTGGCCTCCCCCGCCCTCCTGCTGAGCGCCTTCTCCCCGCCTCGCCTCCCGCATCTGCCCTCTGCCCTCACCCTGGACCCCGGCCCATCCGTGAGGTTCTAATTGCTCAGCTGTTTCTAACTGTGGTGATTTGAGTCATCACCCCGGACCAGGGCCAGAGAGCAAAGGAGACCTCGTGTGAGTGGGGAGTGCCCAGTACCCAGCCTCCCCCTCCCCTGTGCAGGCAGAGCAGATCCTGGCGGAGTTCCGACTGCAGGAGGAGGACCTGAAGAAGGTGATGAGGCGGATGCAGAAGGAGATGGACCGTGGCCTGAGGCTGGAGACTCACCAGGAGGCCAGCGTGAAGATGCTGCCCACCTACGTACGCTCCACCCCCGAAGGCTCAGGTACTGCAGGGCAAGGGTGGGGCCGCCCTGCGGGGCAGCTGTCCCCAGGCCCCTCCAAAGGCTCTGGCCCCAGCAGCCTGGAATCAGGCCCCCGGAGGCTGGGCCCCAGACAGGCCGGCCCTCACCTGGGCTTGCAGGCTCACCGTGGCCTCAGGACCTGGCTTTTCCCATCTCATTGGGGAAGTACCCCCTGTAGTCACTTGCCCCCCTCCCCGCCCCAGTCCTGAGTCTGGCCATTTCACTAGTTTTTCAGTTGAGCTCTAGACTGGGGGTGACTTCAGTTCAAAGCTGGGGGTTCCCATGGACTTCCCAGTTCACCTTTGACCCCCTCCCCCCTGTTGAAAATGGTGTCCCCAGATGTCTGGCATTGCAGCCCCTTGTCCAGTGCCCGTGGGCCTCCTGCCTTCCCTCCTCCTCTCCCTGTGGCTGCAGAAGTTGGGGACTTCCTCTCGCTGGACCTGGGCGGCACCAACTTCCGGGTGATGCTGGTGAAGGTGGGGGAGGGGGAGGCCGGCCACTGGAGCGTGAAGACCAAGCACCAGATGTACTGCATCCCCGAGGACGCCATGACGGGCACCGCGGAGATGGTGAGCGGGGCCTCAGGCTCTCGTCCTGGAGGGGCACCTCCCCACCTGGGTGAGGGCCCACCTGTCCACCTGGAGGGGCTAGTCCTCCACAGCTGCAGGGGGGTGGCCAGGACACCTGGAGGAAACAGAAGTCATAGTCTTCTATGACTTAGTCGCCCAGTCACGGGTGCAGAGCACAGCTGGCGGGAACCAGCCCCGTCTGAGCCACCCTGTCCTGGGGCTGCCGTCGGCAGGGCTCTAGGGGAGGCTCAGGGCCCAATAAGTGGAGGGACTGCGCACAGTGGAGCTGGCTTCCCTGGGGCACAGCACAGGCTCTGGGTGGCGGGGACGGGGCTGTGCCGCCCACCGCTGTGGCCGCGCGCTTCCAGCTCTTCGACTACATCTCCGAGTGCATCTCCGACTTCCTGGACAAGCACCAGATGAAGCACAAGAAGCTGCCCTTGGGCTTCACCTTCTCCTTTCCCGTGAGGCATGAGGACATCGACAAGGTGGGGCCCAGGGGCTGGGCAAGGGGACAACAGACAGACAGACGGAGGGAGGGACGGACATGCACCCGGGAGAAAGGCACCCATGCAGCCTTCAAACACAACTCCCTTGTTGGGAAACTGTGCCTGTCACCTGCATCCATGACACTGCGGGAACGAATGTTGGCTGGTTTCACTGTTTGCCTTGATCTCCCCGTAACATCACCCTGTTCACACCCCCACTGCCGAGTAGGGAACCGAGGTCAGTGACCGGCCCGGTGGGAAGTGGCAGCGCTGGGCTCCCCGGCAGCCGGTGTCATCACTGGTGACCCCTGTGCTGGGGTTGAGGTGTGCGGGCGGAGGCTGAACCCAGCCTTT
Organism: Myotis brandtii; assembly: GCF_000412655.1. NCBI lineage: Eukaryota > Metazoa > Chordata > Mammalia > Chiroptera > Vespertilionidae > Myotis > Myotis brandtii. The sequence goes on from NW_005370960.1 coordinate 1,903,473, forward strand.
AGGCTTGGCACTGACACACACGCCAATTACACACGCAGACACAAGCACGTCAGCTGTGTGCACACCTTACCTTCACATGTATTTGCATGCATCGAGCACACACACGTCTGTGACCTGAAACCTCACACACAACAGCAGCAGGTTTTCCAGCCCCCAGGGCGCACTGAGGGCAGTGGCTCCTTCCTCTGCAGTGGGTGCACCACCGCCCGGCCCCCGCCCACCGCCCGCCCTCCAGCCCACTGTTCACATACGGGCTGCTCCACTCCAGACCCACACCCTCACTCTGGGGGGACGTCTCTGGGCTTTACTAACAAACATCCTCAAATTGCTGGGACCCCGCTCTGCAGAACCATGAACAGTTGTGTAGTCGTCAAACCCCTCAAAACTACTGGAGCCTCAGTCTGCTCACCCACTAAGTGGGGTCTGGGGTCCAAGGGAGGTCCCCGCTTCACACCTGCCCCGGCCACCAAGGTCCTCCTCCTCCCACAGGGCATCCTGCTCAACTGGACCAAGGGCTTCAAGGCCTCGGGAGCAGAAGGGAACAACATCGTGGGGCTCCTACGAGACGCCATCAAGCGGAGAGGGGTGAGGAGGCACCTGTTCCCTGGCCTCCCCGCCCCTCCCCCCTCAGGCGAGGATGTCCGCGAGGGCCTCTGGGTCCCCTCGGCAGAGTCTCCGCTCCCTCCTTGGTGGGCCCGCCAGGACAGGTTAAACGGAGACCCCCAGCCCCATCCCCACCCCTCTGTGCTCTCGGCAGGACTTTGAGATGGACGTGGTGGCGATGGTGAACGACACTGTGGCCACAATGATCTCCTGCTACTACGAAGACCGCCAGTGTGAGGTTGGCATGATTGTGGGTAAGGACTCCTGCCCTGCCCTGTCCAGGGGCCTCGGCCTCGGGCCCTGAGGAGTGAGGGCCACAGTCAGCGCGGGGCCTGAGCACCCCGGGGCAGGCTTGGGGAGGGCAGGGGCGCCCCCATGCAAGCTCTGTCCTGCTGGGAAGCAGTCACACTGCATCACTGCATCAGATGGCACGCCTGCCGCACCTGCACCTGGCCCATCAGAGTTAATGAAAACACTTTATCTGGTAAATTGACCAAATGAGACAGATTTGTCCAAGTGGAAGAGAATAAGCAAAGTGGTGTCGTCTCTTCCTGGAAGGTCTGACTGTACCCAGGGCCAGCCTGCCCGGCCTGAAGAAGAGGCAGTGCCTGGAACGGAGGCTGTGCTGGCCCCAGGGGGCTCCCTGCAAATCCACAGCCAGTCCCACCTGCCCTAGCCGGTCCCACACTGTGTCTTACCTCAGGGTGCCCCCCCTCCCCCAACAGAGCCCAAGACAGAGAGGCTTAACTGCATGAATGGAAAAAGTCAGGAAACAAGGGTGGAGCATAGACAAAACCGTAACATCCAGCACCCATCTCTGCTGTGCACATTTGACACGTTTCTCTCAGTCCTCCCAACCAGCCAGATAAGGGGAGGGGGTGTTCCCCTTTCCTGGTGGGGAAGAGGGACAGCCCAGAGGGGTGGGTCCATCCACCTGCGGCCATACAGCAGACAGGTGCTGTGTGCCTGGGAGTGGTGGGGGCAGGGAAGACTGCCCTGGGCTTCCTGCGGCCCGGTGTGTGGGGGGCGGGGCAT
>NW_005370960.1:1905287-1905949 GCF_000412655.1 Myotis brandtii
GGAGAGGCGGCTGGGGAAGCGCAGCCCCTCCGGGTCCCGTGGGTCCGACGCTGCCGCCCCCCCAGGCACGGGCTGCAACGCCTGCTACATGGAGGAGATGCACAACGTGGAGCTGGTGGAGGGGGAAGAGGGCCGCATGTGCGTCAACACCGAGTGGGGCGCCTTCGGGGACGCGGGCGAGCTGGACGAGTTCCTGCTGGAGTACGACCGCGCGGTGGACGAGAGCTCGCTGAACCCGGGCCAGCAGCTGTGAGACCGCCCGCGGGCGCGGAGGGGCCACGCAGATCACGGGCTGGTTTCTAAGCGGGTCTGGGAGGAGCAGACTGACAGCTCCCCCAGCGCACACGCTGTCGGGCCGCTCTGTGAACCGGCCCGTGAGCGTGTAGACCCGAGAAAGGGGGTCTGTGGGTAGATACGCCGGGGCCCCTCTCCGTCCCGACGGGCGTAGGGAGGTCTGAGATGCCCCGCCACGTTAGCGGCTTCACGATGCAGCGTTTTGCGGCGTTTGCTGCCGGCGCGCAGGGCACGGCTGGCCCTGAATCTTGGTACCTTAGGAGCCCGCTGCGGCCAGGCCCTGCCGGTTCCCGCGTTGGCGTGGTCTCTGGCCGCAGACACCGCTGCGGCTGATAGTCAGGGCGCCCCCGGAGGAAACACGGAGGCTC
>NW_005370960.1:1906981-1916234 GCF_000412655.1 Myotis brandtii
GAAACACGAGGCGAGACGGACACTGTCCCAGCTGTCTTGCTGCTCATGGGTCCCAGGGTTCTCACCTCATCTTCCCCGCAGGTCCCAGGCAGGGGAGGGGCCCCTGGGCGCACGCAGGACAGGTCCCTGGACGGGGCAGGGTAGGCCGCGGGGTGGGGGAGCACAGGAGGCGGGCCCTCAGCCGGCCTCCCCCGCGCAGCTTCAAGGAGCGGTTCCACGCCAGCGTGCGCAGGCTGACCCCCAGCTGCGAGATCACCTTCATCCAGTCGGAGGACGGCAGCGGCCGCGGCGCCGCCCTGGTCTCCGCCGTGGCCTGTAAGAAGGCGTACATGCTGGGCCAGTGACAGCGGCGGCCAGGCACGGAGGAGGCTCCGGGGGACAGACTCCCCCACAGGCGCCCCCAGCCTGGCCTGCCTCCCGCCCCGCTGCCGCCTGGAGATGGGGAAGGCACGAAGGAGAAGCCTTGCCGGCAGGCCAGTCTTCCCGAGTCAGTGGGAGGGACAGCCTCCGGGCCCTGCCTGGGTTGGGGGCTCAAGGAGCAGAAATGGAGATGCCCACGTCTCCTGTCTTTCTGCTGGAATCAACCACCGGAGGGAGTGGCTCGCTCAGGACTTAGTTGGAGCTTCCGGCTTGGTTCAGCCTTGCCTGGGCCCCGCTCTGGGGAGGGGTGCCCTGTGGACCCTGCTGTGGCCTGGCTTCCCTGGGACTCCGCCCACATGGGGAGGCAGCCCAGGGACCTGGCCAGATCTCCGCCTGGCTCCACAGCGCAGGGCTGCTGACCACCCAGGCCTGGTGGGCTTCTCTGCCTGGAGACAGGGGAGAGGGGGGCAGGGACCAGCTCAGCGTGGAGACGGAGGCACCAGGAGGCCTGGGATGCAGCCTCTTCCCGCCCACCCCGCCTCTCCTGAGGGCCTGTGCTTCTGGGATGGATGCTCACAGGAGGTGCAAGAGACCAGCCCCCACAGCCCCCGTCAAGGACCCAGGAAGAGGAGGACCCCCCCCCCCATGGGGCTGCCACACGCCAGCCAGCAGCACCCAGCACAGCCTCCAAGGGACCACCAGCCTCTTCATGCCCAACATGGGACTGGGTGGTTTTTTTAATTAAAAGTTTTAAAAGTTTAGAGCATGGCCTTGTCCGCGTTCTTTAACTTCTGTGCATAAGGACTTGGGACAGTGTACAGACGTGGTCACCTGTGTGCAGACACTGATTTGTTATTTCCTCCGGCCAGCAATGGGGGGAGGGGGATGGCGGGGGGCAGAACACGGAGCAAGAGACCAGGCTGTGGGAGCAGGACTGGTGCCATCTGGGTGGTGTCAGAGGTCCTAGAAGTGCCCAGGCCCCACCTGCCTGTGGGATTTGGGGTGTGGGCGCCCTGATCAAACCTCCGGGAGCCCCAGGAAGTGCCCAGGAGGAGGCAGGGCTGGTCTCTGGGGGCTGGTCCTGCCCCACGTCTGCCTCAACAGGGGGTCCCTCCGTCCCACACCTAACCCACTTACCCAGAAGCACATCTGTATGATTTCCAGTGAAAGTCCCCAGCGAATCTGGGATGGCTTGCTTCATTCGGAGCTTAACTCGACGATGTGATGGTGAGCAGGGCGTTCCGGGCTGTCCTCTCGTGCCCTGGGTCTCAGGTGCGCTGCTCCGGTCGCTAGTTCTCTGGCCTCTAGATTACGCACCAGCTCCTTGGAGCTCTGTTACTCCACTCCCCGCGCTGATGCTCTCGTCCAGGTCCAGAGGCCACGCATCGGTCCCCTTCAATAGGAATCACTGCCCAGCTGTCCTGGGCTACAGTGCAGGGCATGGCATTGATTCTTCAAGGGCTCTGTGTGAATTCCGTTTTAGGGTGGGAAGACCGTGCCCTAAACTATTTCCTTGTTCTCCAAAAGCGGTGAGGCCCTGCTCCACAGCCGCCGCCTGCAGGCCTCGCCCATCCAGCAGGGGGCAGCAGGGCCACTCCTGCTCCAGGTCTGCTTGCCATGCTGTCTTTGTCCTGGCCCCTCACTCAGCAGTTGAGCTCGCATCAGGGGCTCATGACCCACTTTCAGCGGAGGGGGGCGGGGGGCGGCAAGTGACTGTTTGGGGTCCAGGCCCTGTTCCGAAAGCCTCACAGGCAGCTTCTGTTTGGGGTCACAGCCAGCTCAGGGCCGCCTGCTGCCTCTGGGTTGGCCGGAGGCCGGGCCAAGCTTCTGCACCAAGGCCTCTGGGAGTCCCTGGGGGTCCCGGCCAGAGACCACCACTGCCCTCCAGGCCCAGGCCCCCAGGCAGCCCTCCCCCTCCCCCCACTGTCCTCTTGGACTGGGCAGGCCGGGCTGGACTGCAGGAGGGACAGTCAGATGGAGGTGACAGGGGCCCATCACTCAGCACCGTGAGTGGTGACAGCCGAGAGCCTGCTCTGCTCTCTGCTCTCAGGAGGCCTGAGCCCACGCCTCCCGGATGGTGGACACCCGGGTGTTACATGTCAGGGGCCTGAGGGTCACTGGAATGCGGCTGGAATCTGGGGCCCTGTCCTCCCCGAGCCCAGGCAGGGGCTGCCAAGTTTGGGTCTGTCCTCTCCTCCTCTCCTTATTTGGTGCTGCAGGTGATAAGGCTGAGACATAAGGGAGGCTGCGGGCCCCTCGGCCACCAGGCTGACACTGAGAGAGGATGGTGAGGGCCAGGGTGGGGCAAGGGCAGTGGCACCCTGGGGCTGTCCTTGGGGTGGGAGAGCAGGGAGACTTCTGTGCCTCCAGGGGTGGGGAGAGGACCCTGACCCCAGCTCTCCTGGGAAGGCTCTGGGGTGTGCATGGGGCATCTTGGGGGAGCCCTGGAGAGGACCCCTCCCCACCCACAATGTTGCAGGCCAGCAGGAAGGCGGGGACCCGGGGCAAGGCCGCGGCCACCAAGCAGGCCCAACGAGGCTCTTCCAACGTCTTTTCTATGTTCGAGCAGGCCCAGATCCAGGAGTTCAAGGAGGTGAGTGCCCCGCCCCAGCACCTGCCCCTGCTCTTCCCACACCCAGCACTCCCTCCCTGCCTCCCTCACTGGGGTGGGGGCTGCTCCCAACTGGAGACTGTGGCCCCCACCCCAGGCCTTCAGCTGCATTGACCAGAACCGTGACGGCATCATCTGCAAGTCGGACCTTCGGGAGACCTATTCCCAGCTGGGTGAGCACACCCCCTCCCACCCATGAGCCCCCCGCTCACTCTGGGAGCCCGCTGAGGGGGGACAGGCCTCCTCCTCCCTGCACTCCCCACCTCCCCCACCCACAGCTGCCTCTGACTCTCCACCTCTGGCTGGAAGGAGGGGAGGGCAGCCGAGCCCTGCCTGGGACACCTGGGTCCCTGTAGCCACCTCTGCCCCCCACCCCAGGGAAGGTGAGTGTCCCGGACGAGGAGCTGGATGCCATGCTGCAGGAGGGGAAGGGCCCCATCAACTTCACCGTCTTCCTCACGCTCTTCGGAGAGAAGCTCAACGGTGAGCAGGGCAGGTCGGGATCCCCCGGGGGCAGTGAGCTTGAACGCCGCCCCCCCCCTGCATCCCGCCTGGACCCCACCCAGACCCAATGTGTCTTCAGTCTCTGCTCCCAAATCCCAATCTCCCTCCAGACCTGTCCACCTTACGACTTCCCTCTTGGCCTATCTGGGCCTCAGGGACACTCTGTAACCGGAGACACCTTTCCACCTCTTCTGGGGTGTGGAGGGCTCCCTGCACCCTGGGTTCCTCCTGGGTGAACCTGGAGGCTGGGCCATGGGTGCTCACCCGGCCCCTCGGCCTCCCAGGAACAGACCCTGAGGAAGCCATCCTGAGCGCCTTCCGAATGTTCGACCCCAGTGGCAAGGGCGTGGTGAGCAAGGACGAGTAAGTGGGAGCTGGCCAGGCTGTGGGGAGGCCCCTGGAGGGGGACCGCCCTTAATGGAGCCCTCTCTGCTCTCTGGACCACGGGGGCCTTCATCCCTGACCCGTGCGGCCACCCCCAGGCTCCCACTGCTCCTCACTCCCCCAGGTTCAAGCAGCTGCTCCTGACCCAGGCAGACAAGTTCTCTCAGGCCGAGGTGAGGACGCCGGCTCCTTCATGGGGATCACCCCAGGGGCACTGGGGAGCCTCAGGGGCGCCTGGCTCCTGGCCTTGGAGCCCAGCTCTCCAGAGGAGATGCCATTCCTGTGGAGACCCGGAGGGTGAAGATTGTGTAGTCCACAGGGAGAGGGTGTGCAGGGGGCTGGGGGGGGGCAGGGGCACCTGCAGTGTCTGGAGGAGGGCTCACTGGGGGTGAAGGTGGCACAGAGAGGGGTGTCTGGGGCCAGAGGGGGCTATTTGACCCACGGCCCCTTAGGGGCCCACCCTCTCCCCAGGCTGCCCAAAGTCAGACAACAGGAAATGTTAACTCAGAGTTTTGGTTTGGTCCCGCAAAGGCAGAGGACCAAGGCATACCCTCCTCCCTGGCCGGCTGCCTCTCACTGCCCCCCCCCCTCCAGGTGGAGCAGATGTTCGCCCTGACGCCCGTGGACCTGGCTGGGGACATCGACTACAAGTCCCTGTGCTACATCATCACCCACGGGGACGAGAAGGAGGAGTGACGGGGGCCGCAGCGAGACTCGGGGCCACGCGCTGGCACCTCAATAAACGCATTTCCCAGGAGCCCCGTGTGGTGGCCTCTCTGTGATAGGGGTGCGTGTGTGTGTGTGTGTGTGTGTGTGTGTGTGCGCGTGCGGGAGGGGGAGGGAGGGACGCTGAGGGCCGGATGCAGGGACCACCAGCCCCTCAGTTCTTCCCACACTGCCCAGTTTACAGATGGGGACACTGAGGCCTGAGAGGGTGGGCATCCTGCCAGAGGCCAGCCTCTAGGACGGGTGGGGAGCGTCCAGCCTGCAGGCTGTAGAAGGCCCACGAAATCACCTGGTCTGGCTCTGCCAAGGCATTGGGGTGAGTTAATTAAATGTTTGACCAAAAGGAGCCGCCTAATTTTTAAGTGGGTAATTCTGTGTGGCCCTCGAATGATGGTATAGACATCCACATGGCCCTTGGCAGAGAAAAGGCTCCCCACCCCTGCCCTGGGCCCTGAGCCCACCGGCGCTCAGAAGTTCCGCCCGCTCTGCCCTCCGGGGACACGGAGCACACAGCCGGGACCGTCTCTGCACACGCGTGGGGGGTGCTGGGCCGCGTGGAAGGCCCTGAGGAACCCATTTGAAAACACACCAGACTTGACTTGGACGTGCAGGTGCAGCACCATGACCCGAGGAGGGGCTCGGGGACCCGCAGGGGAAATGCTGGGGCCCGGCTGCAGGCTCAGGGTTCAGGGTCAGGTGGCTGCGGAGGGAGGGGCTTTCCACAGAGGCCGGCAGTGTCCCACCGCCCACCTCACCTCACCACTGGGGCTGGACGGGGACGTGTCCCATCTGGGTGCTGGCTCCCGAGGGCCCCTGGGGGAGGGGAGAGTGGGCACCGAGTCCTGGTGTGGACAGGACAGCTGAGCCGGCCTCCGCCCCCCAAGACCCCTCCCCCCCGCAGGGACCGACCTCACCCCCCCGTCTTGGAGGGAAGCGTTTTTGTGGGGAGAGGTGCTCGGTTTTTGTTGTTTTCCCCTCTCATCCCATTTATTAAAGAAACAGTAAGAAAAGAGACAACGCAGGGACACACCCACCGCCCTTTCACACCAGGTTGAACAGAGCACATGATCTCTTCCCCTCACCCCCCACCCCCTTCCTCTCCACATCAGTTTAAATGTTGGGGCTCTCTGACTGGGAGTACAGGGAGTCGGGTGAGCAGTGGAGCCTTGACCCTGGGGCTCACATTCAGTCCCAGGGCTTGCAGAGGACCGCCGTCCGTCCCAGCTCCACCCCAAACCCTGCTGCCCACCCCACCCCCTGCAGACCCGGGATGCAGAGGCCGGGGTCCCCAGCGGCAGCACAGCCTCACTCGGGGCTGCTGGACACGCAGAAGCTCGAGGCCCAGGAAACAGGCCTGCGGTGCTGCCAGAGGTGCCCAGAACTGGGAAGAGGCTAGCACTCCTGGTGCGGAAAGGCAAGCCCTTTTCTGGGGCATTTCCCTCAGGAAACTTGTAATCCCAGGACCTTTCCCGCCCCTTTCTGTGTAAAACTGTCTAAAAGCTCAACGAGCCTCTTGCAAGTTTTACAGCCCAAGACAGCTCCCAGGGGCCGGGCCATGGCTCTGAAAGGTCACGCCCAGCTCCCAGCTTCTTGGAGGCAGGAGCCTGACTCAGGCCGGAGCCCACTTCCAGGGGCAAAGGTGTGAGAAGAGGTTTTCCTCTCCGTTAAGGCGATGAGCCAGCCCAGGGGAGAGGACAGGAGTCTCTGCAGGACCAGGCCCGGTTGGTTCTCCTGAGAACGTGATGGAGGTGCCTGACTCCTCCCCGGCTTTGAGGAGCACCCGTCCAGCTGAAAGCTCATTAACAAGAAATCTGTTTTCTTTCCGTGTCGATTAGCTTCCCAGCAAAGCCTAAAGCTCCCTCCCGCTGAGCCCCAGCCGCACCCCAGGGGACGGGCTCAGGGGCCTCAGTCAGTGAGTGTCCGCCCCCGTTTGTGGTATTTTCAGATTTTATCCTGAAACCCCTCAGCCCCGAGCCAGGGCCCCAGTCCCTGCCCTGCCCCCACCCCACCTCTGGCAGGGTGCACCTTCTTTAGATATGTTAACTCCACTGACAAAGGTGAAGACGGGCTCTTAGCTGCATCCTCCTCCTGGTGGCTGTCCTGTTCCCACACCCCACCCCACCCACCCACCCACGCGCCCCACACAGCTCACCCTGAATGCAGACTGGCTCCCACACGGGCTAAGGCCAAATCCCCCAGTTTGGGTGGGAGGGCCCCAGAGATGGCAGTGCAGGCACTTGGCTGGATTTTACTCAGCAGCAATGCAGGAGAGACTAGTAAGTAATGGGTCAAACCCACTCCCCTGCCTTTGCTGGGAGCCTTGCAGACACTTCTGGTCGCTCTGGTCAGAGGACGGGGTGTGGAGATGCAGAAGGGCATGAGCTGGGGGAGGCCCTCAGAGAGTGGAGCGGCCTGGGGGTCAGACCACTCACTGTCCGTCAGTGAGCTTGAAGGATGCCAGCTTCCTCTCGGCGACTCGGCTTCCTCCTCGTGAAGGGGAAGCTGGGCTGGATGTTGACAGCAGCTGGGTCTCCCTGGGCCTCCAGGTGTGGTGTGGAGTCGCCCACCTGACAGGTACTCCCCACCCTGCCCAGAGTCCCCCCTGGACACTGACTTAGCTCAGGACCAGGCACAGCCACAGGCAGGGCTGCCACAGCACTTGGCTTCACTTTTTCTGACTAAATGTGCAGATGAGGGACCTTCGAATAGATGGGGTGCAGCTGGAAGACTTCCGCCCACCCTGAGGTGGCAAAGCCCCTGGAGCCACAGCCGTGGGTGCACCACCGGAGTGGGGAGGGGAAACCTTGGCGCAGGAGGGGTGCTGTGTCCCCTAGAACAGAGCAGCCTAGTGAGTGATGAGGGGTGTCAGGACTCTAGACTCCTGGTGTCTGCGCACGGGCCCTGCCCCCAGGAGCCAGCAGAGGCAAGGGCAGGAGGGGCGGCTGCAGCCTTGGGGACGGGACTCCCTCTGCCGGCTGCCCTCCCATCTGCCCCCTCCCTCTCCACCGCCTTTGTCTTCCAGTGCCTCTCTGCACCCCAGGAGCTGAAACAGCCCTGACCTCCCACCGGCCCCCCTGCTGTCTGTGGAGCATCCCCACAGGGACAGGCTGACGACGCGAGAGCCACTTGGCTCCAAAATAGAACCTTATCAGCCCTGCCTGCCGCTCTGGCGTCAGCAACACCCACTCTCCTGCTCCCCCTTCTCAACGGTCACAGCCAACCCCCGTCCGGATCCCCTCCCCAAAACACCTACAGGGTCAAGCAGTGGCAGCCTTGAGAGGTGGGGCCCCTGCCTGGGGCCACAGGTGACGGACTGCACGGGGTGGTCACTGCTCCCAGAGGGACACAGCACAGGCGGCAGGTCTGTGGGAATGAGGCACTGGCCCAAGACCAAGGGCCAGACAGGGGGAGGGCCAGACCTCCTGGCCGTGTTCCTTCAGGGCTGTATCTTTGTAAAATGGTAACTCTTACACTATATATACTTTTACCACAATAAAACGTTTAAAAAATAAAACATCGCGGAAGACCCACCAGCCCTTGCACTTATTTTGAGGGGTGCACTGGGAGCCTTGCCCCCTGTACGTACCTACATGTTTCATTTAAGAACATCGTTGGTCTCGCGTTCAGAAAACCCAACGAGGAGAGAGCAAATGGGGTTCACTTTTTTGCTATGAAATAAGAAGTCAGCGGTTGCTGGGCTTGGTCTGGCTGCATCCCATGTTCCAGGACACGGCAGAGAGACGGTGGAGGGGCAGCCAGCTGCACCCTCCCTTTGACCACACACGCCTACTTCTCAGAAGTCCAGACCCCGGCCCTGCCAGATGCTCCAAAGTCTCTGCCAGATCTGATCTCACACCACACATGGCGGCCAGGAGACTGGGAAAGGCAGCGCTCGGACTTTCCATCCCTGCCCACAGCAAGGAGAAGGGGTGAGGGGAGGCGTGGTGTAGCCCCCAGCGGTGGGGGCACCACTGATCGGTCCCTGCCCACCCCCCACCCCACCCCCAGCATCCTCCTGTGGCGTGTGCCCAACACGGCCACGTGCAGTTTCCAGGAGGGGCTGCTCAGCTCCGTGTCAGCACGGCCTGCTTCCTGGCTGTGCCACGTGCACCATGAATCATTCTGTAAAACAGCAATGGTCACAGTACCTGCCTCGCTGGGCTACGGGAACATCCAATGACATCATGCTCTTAAGACACTTAGCACACTGCCTGCTCCCCTAAAAATACTCACTCATTCAAAAATACCAGCTCCCCTGGGGCTCTCCCACATGCCCCCGAAGGGCAGGCTCATTCAGTCTGCAGGGCAGCTTGGCAGACCCCTTGCGAAGTGTCACGGAGGGAGCGGTGGTCAGCTGACCTTGGGGGCCCCGGTTCTCGGGAGGCCCAGCACCCCTACGCTAGGCTGCCTTGGGGTGGGTCCAGCTGTCACTCACTAGCTGAGCGACTTCTCTGTGCCTCATCGTCCAAGGCTTATTTGGGGATTAGATGGATTAACGTGCCAAGAACGGAGAACGCAGGCAGGTCTCCAGCGAGGGCTGTGTGTGTCACCCCTTAGCACTGTCCACTCTGTCGTGGGGACAGGACCAGGGAAGAGCAGGGGGCGTGGTGGGAGCGGCGTGAGGCTTCCCGGGAGCGTGAGACGCGGGAGGGCACCCGCAATGGGGCG
>NW_005370960.1:1917119-1924032 GCF_000412655.1 Myotis brandtii
GGCCGGGAGGGGCAGGCGTGCACCGTGCAGTCCCCGCGCAGGACGCAGAGGAAACTTTGAATGCGCCGCGTTAGGAGGTAACTGCCAGGACACGGAGAAGCAGGAGCGCAGGGAGCGTGGGGCAGGAGGAGGCGGATGTGAGCCACGACGAGGGAGTGCGGAGCCCCTCGTGCGGGCTGTGGGGGGCCGAGGGCGGGGCAGATGTCACAGGCCCTTGTAGGGGTTGGGGTTCACTCCGTGCAATGGGAAGGCTGTGCGAGCTCTGAGCACAGGGCGGACGCCTGCTGTATCGGGCAGTGATCGGCTCACGGGGCGGGCTTGTCTGGCCTCGGCCCCGATGGAGCAGGTGCTGGGCGCTGGCCGGGCCGAGGAGGATCCCGTTGGGGCCTGTGGACTTGAGCCCTGGTAGCTGCTCAGGTGGAGGTGGGGGCAGGCAGGGGACACGGGCGGCTTGGAGCTCCAGGCGGAGAAATGCGCGGCCTTCCTCTTCTCCCTCCGGGCGCGTGCAGGGGGAGACTGTATCCAGTACAAGCGTTTCCCCAGCAGCTCGGCCCTCTGGTGGGCTTGCAGCCTTCCCCTCCATCCCCGAGGCCCGTGGGTGCCCGGTGGTCAGCCCCGATGGTCAGCTGGGTGCAGACACACTCTCGGAGAGCGGCCGCTATCGGGGCAGGGGTTGCAGGAGTGCGTCTGTGTGCTCACAGGGACCACCTCCTTGGCCTGGAACACACCATGTTTGCCGAGCAGGCTGCCCAGAGGGCCCACACGCTGCTGTCCCCGCCGTCAGCCAGCAACGCCACCTTTGCCCGAGTGCCCGTGGCGACTTACACCAACTCCTCCCAGCCCTTCCGGCTGGGGGAGCGCAGCTTCAGCCGGCAGTATGCCCACATCTATGCCACCCGCCTCCTCCAGATGAGGCCCTTCCTGGTGAGCCGGGCCCAGCAGCAGTGGGGTAAGTGACCAGTGCGGGAGGCGCCTCCTCCCACCAGCCTGAGACCTGGCAGCACTGGGGCCTTTGGTGTATCCCCTCCCCCTGGCCTGGGGGGAGCACCCGCTTTCAGATCAGTGTCTTCTTCAGGTGCCGAAGGGGTTAAGTCAGGTGTCACGTGAGGTGTGGTCAGTGGCCAGTGGCCGCAGGGCCTGGTTGGATGGTAACTGGTCTTGCACTGGCGTAGGGACAGGTCTTCCTTGTCTTCAGTGCAGGGAGCACCCACCTCCCTTGGAGGCGCCCACTGCACGGGAGGGGCCTGTTTTCACTGACCTCCGACCTCTCTGCCCGGCCTCCCTGCCTGTTGTCTCTCTTTCCTGGGTACTTGGCCTGGGCAGTGCAAAGCTTTTTTTTTTACCCATTTCTTCCTTGGTGGCCTCTCCTGCAGTTAAGTTATTCTTGGTGGTGAACCAGGACCCCCCCCCCCTTCCAATTTTGGGAGATACTGCATTATCCGTATTATCCGTTGTCACTGTGGGAGTGGCTTTCCATATAGTTTTCAATTAACCTGTTAACGTTACTAAGCTGACATTGTGTCGGTGAGACCCTGTCTTACTCGTTTTTACTGCCCCGGCACCAGGCGCGGGGTCTCAGCGCTGGCTGCACACTGGCCCCCCAGGAAAGCTTTGGGAAGCACGGTGCCCAGGCCCACCCGGCAGGCCAGTTGGATCGACTCTGGTTTTATCAGCGCAGCCAGAGGACACTGGGCCCCCTCTCCCAGCTAGATGGTCACGTTCACTAAAGACTTCTGTTTTCTTTGCTGCAGGCAAAGTGTTTTCCACCTTCTGCCAGTAGTAAGGGTCTCCTTCCACTGGCTCCCACTCTCCTCACTTTCCTGGGAGCCCCGGGCACACCCTCAGGCCCAGTGTCACTGACCTTTTAGATTCCTTACAGCAGCGCCCTCTCTGGTACCAGGTTTCTCTTCCAGTCCCTACTGCTGCTAACAGAACTCCCCAGAGATGGAGCAGCCACCTCATCCTGCTCACAGTCTGGGGCCAGGAACCCAGACAGGGCCCACAGTGCCGGGCCTCGGCTGGGCAGCATTGCTCCTCACGGGCCTGGCTGTCATGCTGGCTTCACCCCGACACCTTCATGGAGCTTCCAGTGTGACCAGGAGTCCTCTCCGGAGCTCAGCCCGTGCCGGGAGGCGCCTCTCCATTCCCCTGCTTCCGAACAAGCCGGCCCTTTCTTGCCTGTGGCTCTCCCCTCTCCCGCTTGCTTCGTCTCCAGAGTCCCTCGGGACCTCAGTGTGAATGTCATGTGCTTCGAGGGGCCACCTCAGCCTCCAGGGCCTCCTCCATAGCTCTGTCTTAGCTGCCGTGGGTGGCACTTGTCACAGTGGCTGTGAGCTCTGCCTGGTGCTCAGAACATGTTGCTGAGCCTCTGTGCCTCGGTTTCCTCAGCCGCACGAGGGGCTGTTGGGCTGGGGAGCTCCATGCACAGTGCTCGGCATCATCACCTGGGGGTGAATGCGGCTCCGACGTTGGGGCCTTGGGGTCTGTGGTTCCTGTTGGCGCCTGGCATTTGTGTCCGGTGTTGGCGCCCTCCTCATCTTGTTCTGAACGACTCTTCTCCACTCCCCGGGGGAGATCTGGTGTATGTTCTTGGTTATTCCAGGCAGGAGGGGCTCATGCTGCAGTCGGCCGGGCTGAGGAAGGGGCTGGTCCCACAGCCACATGATCCCGTCACCTCCTGTGGGCCTTCTCCCCAGGCCTGGGGGCTGACAGATCCGGGGGCCTTCGGAACCTGTGTTCTTCCTCCCTGCGCCCCGAGGACCAGCCTGTGCTGTGCATCCTGATGGTCCCCGTGGTGTCCCAGGACCCCGGGCGCCTGACTCCACAGGGAGCCGATGGGGTGTGTGGGGATGTGGTTTGATTTGGCGGTGTCTCTGTTTTCAGAGGATGAAGCATTCGTGGAGCTCTCGGAAGAATCCAAACTCTTAAAGGAACTTGTTATATTTTTCAGACAGGGCTATGTGGAGACTTGGCACACCTGTCTTTCTAAGAACCAGTGCTCTAATGTCGGTGTAAACGAGGTAGAGCCTGTGTCAGGGGCCCGTGGCTGCTGTAACAACAGAGCCCGAAACTGGGCAGCTTAAAGCACATTTATTCTACAGTCTGGGGTGCAGGTGTCACAGGGCTGCACCCCTCAGAGGCTCCAGGGAGAGCCCTTCCCACCTCCTCCAGCTCCGTGACTGCTGGTGCTCCCGGCTGTGGCCCTGTCACCACAGACGTCGCCCTCTCTGCCTGTCTGCTTCTCAAACGGACCCGTCCAGGGCCCGTCCACATCCCGAGTCCCCTGTCCCCCTGGGGCCAAGCAATCCTTTAGGTCTAGGGGGTCTTTGCACTCAGTGCACTCTCCCGGCAGAGGCAGGGTCCCTGGGCGACTGGGCTCTGGGAGGCCTGTTTCCGTGCCCTGTGGGGGGGTGCCAGGAGGGCTGCCTGGTCTCTGAGCTCAGGTCTCGTGCCCAGGCAGTGGGGTCCTGGTGAAGAAGCTGTGTGAGCTGCAGCCCGAGGAGAAGTGCTGTGTGGTGGGGACCCTCTTCAAGGCCATGCCGCTCCAGCCCTCCATCCTGCGGGAGGTCAGCGAGGAGGTGAGCACACTTCCCTGGGGACAGTGGGCCACTTGCCTTGGACCCCAGGATTTGGGGCTGGGCCGGGGGGTGGGGGGGGGCATCTCAGTGAGCAAGCACAGGAGCCCTGGTGGACTCTGGCCCGACCACCCCTCACCTCTGCCTTCCAGCACAACCTGCTCCCCCAGCCCCCCCGGAGCAAGTACATCCACCCCGACGATGAGCTGGTCCTGGAAGATGAATTGCAGCGAATCAGACTGGAAGGCACCATCGATGTGTCCAGGCTGGTCACAGGTGGGGCGTGGGGCGGGGTGGCCTGTGCCTCAGGCAATGGGTGAGGCCCAGGTGGGGCCAGTTCCCGCCTCTGCCCAGAGGCAGTGGTCCCAGGACGCAGGTCCTGAGTGGAACTCGCCATCACAGTGGAGAAGGGGCCGGCTGTGCCGTGTCGGGGCTGGAGGAGGTGGTCCCTCGGCTCCCCTCCTGGGCCTGACGCTGCTGCTCCCAGGGACGGTGCTGGCCGTGCTGGGCTCTGTGAGAGACGACGGCAAGTTCGTGGTGGAGGACCATTGCTTCGCAGGGCTGGCTCCTCAGACGCCTGCACCACCCCTTGACCTGGACAGGTGAGCAGGTGCTTGGGGTCCCGGGCAGTGGTCCAGGGGAATCGCGGTCCCTGGGCTCCATCTTCCTGCTCACCCGTGAAGGTGATGGGGGCGGGGGGCACCTGTTTCCACGGCACCCAGAGGACCCCGACTTCTGCTGCAGGTTTGTGCTGCTGGTGTCCGGTCTGGGCCTGGGTGGAGGCGGGGGTGAGAGCCTGCTGGGCACCCAGCTGCTGGTGGACGTGGTGACGGGGCAGCTGGGGGACGAGGGGGAGCAGTGCAGTGCCGCCCACGTGTCCCGCGTCATCCTCGCTGGGAACCTCCTCAGCCACAGCACCCAGAGCAGGGATTCCATCAACAAGGTAGGGCGCCACCTGCCCGCAGCAGCCCCTCCTTTCCTGTGTCGGGCACAGGGTCTTGCAGTTCTGGTGGGCAGTGCCCAACAGCGATGCCGGGGCCACCTTTGCTCAGGGATCGTCCTGGCTCAGCCCCTGCCTTCTGCCCCCTGCGGGAGGGCTTTGCTCTGCTCCCAGCCCAGTGCCCCAGGAGGTAGCTAGGTGACCCTCTGATCTAAGACTCCCCAGGGCCTCACAGCCTATGGCTCTACTCCCAGGCCAAGTACCTGACCAAGAAAACCCAGGCTGCCAGCGTGGAGGCCGTCAAGATGCTGGACGAGATCCTCCTGCAGCTGAGTGTGAGCACCCGGGGCTGGCAGGGACGGGATTGGACACTGAGGCTGCGGCCGGGCACCAGGAGGCAGGTGGCGAAGGGCATTGGATGGGCTCCAGGCTGCATGGTGGGTGCCAGCCCTGAGGCTCCTCTGCCCTGTGCCCTCCAGGCCTCGGTACCTGTGGACGTGATGCCAGGCGAGTTTGACCCAACAAACTACACACTCCCCCAGCAGCCCCTGCACCCCTGCATGTTCCCACTGGCCACCGCCTACTCTACGCTACAGCTGGTCACCAACCCCTACCAGGCCACCATCGACGGAGTCAGGTAGCCAGCACAGCCCACCTGCAGCCTGACCCATGGCCTCTGGACTCAGTGGCACCAGGAGGGGAGGGTTGGGTGCAGGACTGCAGAGAGCCCACCTCGATTGGCCCCTTTCCTAGGGTGCCTGGGGACACCCCCACGTGCGCCTGGTGAGCTCAGGCTGCCTGTGGGAGGAGTGCAGGTGTCAGACCCCCTTGCCCTGCAGGTTCCTGGGCACAGCGGGACAGAACGTGAGTGACATTTTCCGGTACAGCAGCATGGAGGACCACCTGGAGATCCTGGAGTGGACCCTGCGTGTCCGCCACATCAGCCCCACAGCCCCTGACACCCTGGGTAATGCACGGGCTCAGCTATGTGGGGTGGGACCAGAGACCAGGGAAGGCCTGGTGGCCCCGTGATGCCCGGTGGGTTCCCGCGTGGATCTGCACTCACCGGCCTTGCCCCAGAGTGCGATGCTGTTCTGGGAGCGGCCCTAGAATGCCCCGCACTCAGCTGTCGGCCCCCTTCTCTAGGTTGCTACCCTTTCTACAAAAGCGACCCATTCATCTTTCTGGAGTGCCCGCACGTCTACTTTTGTGGCAACACCCCCAGCTTTGGCTCCAAAATCATCCGAGGTAAGCTTTCTCTTCGGACAAGGACTCGCTCTCATCGGGAGCCCAGGCCCACCTGGCGCTGGCTGACTGCGTGCCGACCGGGCGCTGGAACTGTCCGCGCCCACGGCCGGGTCAGGGCTCCTCTGGTCGGCGTCACGTTAGCCTTTGACGTTTAGGGTGTCCTCGGCCCTTTCCATTTCTGCCCAGAGAAGCTGTGCGGTCAGCACTCCCACGTGCGGATGGGGACTCCCGTGTCTTGTGGTGGCTTCCCTTTGAGGCGGGCTCACCCATAACCTAAAGCGGGTCCCCACGTGTCTTGTTTGCAGGCCCCGAGGACCAGACGGTGCTGCTGGTGGCTGTGCCGGACTTCAGTGCCACGCAGACGGCCTGCCTGGTGAACCTGCGCAGCCTGGTCTGCCAGCCCATCAGCTTCTCGGGCTTCGGCGCCGAGGACGACGCCCTGGGAGGCCTGGGTCTGAGCCCCTGAGTCGTGGAGGCGGCCTCTGCCCCTGCTGGGCCAGCACGGAGCCCCTGAGTCGTGGAGGCGGCCTCTGCCCCTGCTGGGCCAGCACGGAGCAGCTTGTCTGTAAATAAACCTGACGGCTAACTGGTGATCTGGTGGACCTGTGCTGCGCCCGCGCCCTCCTGTGGGGGAGCCCACACCAAGTGGGCCTCCTGCCCTTTCCCCAGCCGGTCAGGCCCATGGTCAGGGACACCTGTGCCATGAGCTTGTTTATTAGTGTGGCCTGGGCAGCAGTTAAGAAGGCTGCCCTGGGCGCGCCCCCAGCTCCGCCTGCAGGGTCCGACCTCTCCGAGGCCGGGGGCAGTCCAGGAGCCTGGCAGACCTGGCTCTGAGGTGGTGGGCACGTGTGTGCCACACCAGGGGGCCTTGGTGTGCTGATGGCCCCCGAGCGGGCCCAGCAATGTGACCTGGCATGGGCTCCGGCGTTTCAGACCTGTCCTCAGAAGTCCCCGAAGTTCACCGTGTAGGTCTCCACCGTGGTGAAGGGGAGCCCCGCGCCTGGGCCTGCGTCCCCCTCCCCCTCCTCCCAGTCCTCCTCCTCCCCTGGCCCCAGGTCGGTCTCAAACTCCTCAGTCCCCAATTCCGTCACCACCTCCGTGTAGGTCTCAGTCTCGGACTCCCCCCAGTCGGCCGTGGGCTCAGGCGGAA